>NC_060142.1:474450219-475050219 GCF_021461385.2 Schistocerca piceifrons | reverse complement strand
AAACCATAAAATACGACAACTGACTTATCTTGATGTTTACCGATGGTATAACTGTGTCATTACTTTCGATAAATGTAGTAATGCCATCTTTTACTTTTCTCTTTAACATTTTTACACATTTTTATAAATTCCAAATATTTTGGTCCATCCAAGCTTTTACAATAAACATCCAAATGATTTATTTTATTGCAGTTTATCCATCCTGGAGCTAAAATATAATTGACATCACTGATGCTGTTTTCCCACATTCATTTGGACCTATTACTGGAAATACAATAAAGTTAGGCAAGAGCTTTCCATGATTATTCTTAGTTTTATTCATTGAATTCCATAATCTTTATTAATATAAATGAGTCATCTATTTCAAGTGAGTGGTAAGTCATAAGTTCTTGAAAGAAGGTTGACAGTATCTATAAGAGACAGCTATAGCAACTTTTTACTAATCGGATTTTATTCAACATTTCTAATGTCAAATATCACATCAAAAAAACAACAAATAGCATTGTGATGGACGAATGACAGAGATCTCCATTGAAGAATATAGTTTGAAAAATTCATTTACACAAAAAGCCTAATATTGTCATTAAAGGAGATGAAAGGAAAGGTAAATTGTATATGGACATAAAGGAGAATGTTGGAAGTGTATTAGGAATCAATAACTAAATTATTGAAGAAAATTAAAAAAACTATTGCCAGTGATGTACGATGGATCCAAGCATACATCTGTATGATACCACTTATGAAAACAAAAAGGGTGAAGATTCAGGAATTAATAAACTGAAGAGTGTATTTCTTAGTTTTTTTCATACAGATATTTAACTATGTATCGAACACTATCCTTGCCACAAAACAACTCGCTTGTTTATTTTTGACAGTGTCTATAACTCATTCAGTTTACATATAACTTATATATAAGGAAAGGAAGGAACAAAAAAATAGCTGATTCAATACACTATGCTGCAACTTCCTGGACTTGCGCCATAGGTATGAGAACTGTAGGGTCCCCCTAAGTGGCTCAGATGTACACAGCACATCAGATGATCCTACTCAGGTGGCAAACTGTTTGTGAGGTGCACACAAGTTTTTTAGATTAGGTGACTCTCTGTCCAATCCAGATAATGATAGCTGTAATAAACCCAGAAGTATCAATGTAAGATCGAAAGAAATGCCTCCCAGAGGATTGAAATTCAAGTGATTAATTGTTGAACCATTCATGGTAAAATGCCAGAGTTCGAAGTGCTCCTGAAAAGCAGTGAAGCTCACATAATGCTTGATACAGAAGTTTCCTCTCCCACTAAAGTGCGTGCTGTAACCGCATAGTCCCTTTATTGTGAGTAAGCATCTGCACAGTGTTAGCTTGTAAAGTATGTGTGCACGGCCCAATGTCCATTATCGTCACAGTTCGCCCTCACAGGTTCAGTATAAGGCCAGAGTGTCCATGACGTGCGTTTATAGTAGCTTCCATTGCACAAATTCGTGAAGCCTACGTTCAGCGGTGTGATCCTTTGTAAAATCTTCGATGCGGTGGCAACTGGTTTCCATATCAGTGGTCCGAGGAATTTATTGCACCTCAACACTCTCAATTATTCTGTGGGGAGACCAGCCATACGTCCGACATCAGTCGACAAGGAAAGTTCCTTGCTGCTTTTACGACCTTGACGAGCACAGAAAATACATGTAACACAAAACATTGCCATTTTTAGTTTGCCACACTCACACCCACATATTGTTTTAATACATGTATACTTAACACTTTGCAGCGGGTTTCGTATGTTTCTGCGCTTTTTTGTTCAGATTCTTGCATTGCATACATTTTATGTAGTGTCCTTTCCAGATACTGTACACATAACATATGTTGTTGTTGTGGTCTTCAGTCCTGAGACTGGTTTGACGCAGCTCTCCATGCTACTCTATCCTGTGCAAGCTTTTTCATCTCCCGGTACCTACTGCAACCTACATCCTTCTGAATCTGCTTAGTGTATTCATCTCTTGGTCTCCCTCTACGATTTTTACCCTCCACGCTGCCCTCCAACACTAAATTGGTGATCCCTTGATGCCTCAGAACATGTCCTACCAACCGATCCCTTCTTCTGGTCAAGTTGTGCCACAAACTTCTCTTCTCCCCAATCCTATTCAATACTTCCTCATTAGTTATGTGATCTACCCATCTAATCTTCAGCATTCTTCTGTAGCACCACATTTCGAAAGCTTCTATTCTCTTCTTGTCCAAACTATTTATCGTCCATGTTTCACTTCAATACATGGCTACACTCCCCCCCATGAACCATGGACCTTGCCGTTGGTGGGGAGGCTTGCGTGCCTCAACGATACAGATAGCCGTACTGTAGGTGCAACCACAATGGAGGGGTATCTGTTGAGAGGCCAGATAAACGTGTGGTTCCTGAAGAGGGGCAGCAGCCTTTTCAGTAGTTGCAAGGGCAACAGTCTGGATGATTGACTGATCTGGTCTTGTAACAATAACCAAAACGGCCTTGCTGTGCTGGTACTGCAAACGGCTGAAAGGAAGGGGAAACTACAGCCGTAATTTTTCCCGAGGGCATGCAGCTTTACACATAACATAATAAAATGCAAATACAATTACAAAATACACTGATCCTATTAATTTACTGACATGCAATTGTCGTCGCTTATATACATTATAGTCTGTCACATATTCTCCCCCTTTTTATATATAGTGTCATTGCTCGTCATTTTGCTTTCAATTACATGAATACACATTTTACTCTCATTTGATTATACATTCTTTATCTAACATTCATACAATAATAGATTTTGTTTTCATTTATGGCATATATTGACACACATTTCATTTCAGTTTACAATGACTTTTTGTCAGAGCATATTTATCAACCAAAAAAAATCAAACAAGTAAACAATAGGCACTACAATAGATACTACGCGCCACTCAGATAACTATGCATGGCCTTACCCCTCTAGCATTCTCCAGGAAGGATCTAACACTACAGAACTGTGCAAATTCTACAGAAAGGCATTTATGTGCTCCATTACCTCTCGTTAATAGACTTAACTGTGATCCCAAGAACGAAATATAATTTGTCGTTTATAAACACAACATAAATCTGACAATACCAATCATATCAAATATTTATTCAGTGTTTGAAAGTGCAGCTCAATATTTACTTATTATGTTCATTGTATAAAGGATAACCATTTCATATTCTGAGGTTTAGAGAGCTGTATCATCAGTATGATATGTTAAGTAAAATGATCGTAAAATAATGATTACATAAGTAACAAACGTGCATAAAAATTTCCATGTAATTCAGGTGTTTGATGCTTTCATGGGTTGTCGACACTCACAGTAGCTAGGTTTCGACCCCTTGATTATTTGGTAATACTCAACCTTAGTTCAGCATATGTGGTGTACTGCAACCGTTTTCTTCTTCACATACTTTCACACTCATACATATCATAAACGTACAACTACATTTATTTGTGGTGAGGTCCTTTCTTATGTTTTTATGGTACCTAACACTCTACAAGCATTAATCTTTCTTTACGTTAGGACATGTTGATGCATAGTTCCCTGGAAGAAAAAATTTAATACTGACTTAAAACTAAATCTTCATACATAACCGTATAGTAGCTCGATGGCTACTAATACTTTTTTCACATGTTCAGCCATGTATTTATTCACTTCAGTGAGCAGTGGTGCTATCACAAAACGTATTTAATGTCATGTGTGTGTCTCTACTTACCCTATAAATCTGAAAGATAAAATGTATTAGAGGCATGGTGATACTCTTATTCAATTTGCCACTTATACTGTATTCGTTTGTTTACCTGCAGCAAGACTTTTCTTGTCCATCAAGTATAATTAGTGCAAACACTTTCAATAGTTAAATTTGTGAATGTTGTGGATATATAGATATAATGTATATAGTAGCTTAGATTAAGTAAATATCTCACAGTTTAGCATCTCTTTTCTGTGTATATAATCCCTTGGCTTATCTTTGTGTGTGTGTGTGTGTGTGTGTGTGTGTGTGTGTGTGTGTGTATTGTGTAGACAGTCCTAGATGTAGTATAGACTCTCTCTTAATTTTCGATGTCGATTTTCTATGTCGCTCCTTATTCAATAGCCTTTACAAATGATAGTCGGGCTGTAGCTCATGAGGTTTGTTTATTTTGGGCGCTGAAATACTTCCAGCTGTCCCTGTCTGGCACACACGCACTTGTGAGTTGTTGACTAGCTTGCCTCCCAATGCACATGCATTGATTTGCTCTGATACCACTAGCGTCGTGGCGAGTTGTGTACTGCATTGCACACTACCACACATTTCACAAGTTTATTTATTCATTTACAGTTGTGCTACATGCAAGGCGAAGAGTATCGTAGTCTCTAGACACATAAAAGTAAAATTCTTCCTTGTTACAATAAATCTTACCGTTTACACATTTGACATTAAAGAAAAAACACAAACAAAACTTTTCCTTAACAACTTACAACATAAATTCTGGAACGTGTTTTTTCAGCAGTCTAAATTGAATATTATTATACATATATAAAATTTAGTGTTTATACAGTCCTTCTTCAATATATAACGTTCTCAAGTCTTTGTGTGTGTAAAGACCCTCATCTTTACCTGTGTTCATATGTACCAATCTGTATGCTCCAAGGTAGGAGATTTTAGTAATTATGTATGGTCTGGCGTGCAGTAGTTGCCACTTCCTTTTCAGTTTTACATTTTTGTGGATTTGAGGTGTGTTCTAAGTAACACCTTTTGTCCTATATGAAATTGAGTTGCAAGTTTCAGCTTCCTATCATAAATTCCTTTCCTATATTTAGCCCAGGTTTCAAGATTGTTTACCACTGGCCATATGTTATAGTCCAGTTATAATTCCTGTATTGGAATCTTGGGCAAAGCTTTCTCCCACTCAGGTACTTGTTTGCAATTGAACATCAGTTCATTTGGCGTAAATCCAGTACATGTATGGGGAAGGTTGTATACAACCTGTAAGAAGGGAGTGACATATTCAATCTACTTCGTATGTTTACGAGGTATATAGGTCCTCACAAACCTGTTGAATTCCTTAAACACCCTTTCTATGGGGGATGCTTTGGGATGAACTTTGGATACTAAAATGTGTTTTGTTTGGTTGGAATCTACAAACTCTTTCCATTTACATCCAAAAAATATAAGACATTATCTATTCATAAAACTTCTGGTTTTCGTACTCTTGCAAAGTAATTGTCTTTGATTCTTCTTATAATTGAACTGGCTGTAATGTTTTGTACAGCATACAGTTTTACGTATTTGGTGAAAATATCGTATAGACCTACTATATACTCCACTCCCCCTTTACCTCTGGGATAGGGTCCAGGCACATTAACGATACCTTTCCTAGAGTTTTTTTTTTTTTTAGCCACAATGGGATGTAGTTCAATCTGTTTGGAGATGTTAGAGTGTTTTGCTTTCTGGCAGTCAATACACTTTCTTACCACCTGTAGTACCGTTCGTCTAACGTTGGGGAAATAACAATATTTACCTATTTTGTCAGTGCATTTTGCAGTGCAATGACGGCCCCAAGTAAATGTGAATGTCGTGTGACTAGGTCCTCCCATCGGGTAGACCATTCGCCGGGTGTTAATATTTCGATTTGACGCCACTTCGGCGACTTGGCGTCGATGAGGATGAAATGATGATGATTAGGACAATACAACACCTAGTTCCTGATCATAGAAAATCTCCGACCCAGCCGGCAATCGAACCCAGGACCTTAGGATTGACATTCTGTCTCCCTGACCACTCAGCTACTGGGGCAGACATGGCCCCAGTTATTGTGTGTGTATAAGATAAAATCATCCACATATTCCTCTGACAAACACATGCACCACTGTTCTTGTTTGGGATGATTCCTATGGAACAGAACACCTATGTGAATAGTGAAAGACCTTTTTAACTTTTCATTGCCATTCTCCATAAATTTCACTCTAACCTTACTCCAGAATGTCTCTGCTACTGTAACTGCTCCATGTGTTTACACATGTGGACATAGTATGGTTGGAGTATTTTGTCTTCCATTAATATAGCCCTTATTCCACATTCTTGCTCTAAAAGATGGTTAAATTGTTCTAAGCCTTGTGGTAATTGGGAAAGAGCATCAGCTATTATGTTCTGGTATCCTTTTATGTACACTATTTCAAAATCGAATTCTTGAAGATACATACACCACCTGCCTATCCATCGGCGTAGCAATATACAGGTTAACAAAAACGATAGGGTCTGAGGGTCGCAGTATACTTTTGTGTGTTTATCCCAAAGGTAATATTCAAACTCTTCAAAGGACCAAATTACATCCAAACCCCCTAACTCCATAACTGAATATGAATGTTCAGCTTTGTCTAAGGAGCAGCTGACGAAGCTAATTACTTTAGGGATGAGTTTTCCCTCTTCTACCATTTGGAAAAAGCATGCACTAAGACCCTGAGTAGACACGTCAGTGCATTAACAAAAATCCTTCTTCGTGTCTGGTTGAGATAAAATAGTAGCATTTAATATGGCTTGCTTTATTTTCTCAAAATCTTGTCCCATAACCAAGGTCTGGAGAAGATTGAGTATAGCATCACTGTTCATAAGTTGGTTAGGGATGAATTTCTTGAAAAATGAGACTAGGCCTAAGAATGCCTCTAATTGCCTCTTGGTTTGAGGAATAGGACAGTTACAAGTGGCATCAAGTTCTTTAGGGTCTGGCAACATGACTTTGAAGAGATTTTGTGTCCCAAAAATTTTATCTTTTCTTGTCCGAACCGAGCGAGGTGGCACAGTGGTTAGCACACTGGACTCGCATTCGGGAGGACGACGGTTCAATCCCGCGTCTGGCCATCCTGATTTAGGTTTTCCGTGATTTCCCTAGATCACTTCAGGCAAATGCCGGGATGGTTCCTTCGAAAGGGCACGGTCGATTTCCTTCCCCATCTTTCCCTAATCCGAGCTTGTGCTCCGTCTCTAATGACCTCGTTGTCGATGGGACGTTAAACACTAATCTCCTCCCTTCCTCTTGTCCGAAATTTGATTTCTTGAGATTTACTGTTCCTCCATGTTCAGAAAAGCGGCGGAATTAATCTTAAGAGTTCTACCCAAGTGGGTGTGGTGAATAAAAGGTCGTCCACGTGTACTCTTACCTTGTGTATTGTGTGTATCGTGTATTAAACCAGGGACCTAGAAATGATGGAGAGGCTTTGTCCTGTCATAGACCTCTGTCGTTCACCACCTCACAACAGGCCACAGCAGTCCACCCACCTCACTGCCACCCCACACTGAACCCAGGGTTATGGTGCAGTTCTGCCCCCAGTGGACCCCCCAGGAACGTTTCATACCAGACGACTGTAACCCCAAATGCTTGTGTGGTAGAATAATTATGGTTTACGTGTACATGGGGACAGTGTTTGCGCAGCACTATGTCGACAGTGTGACTGAGGCAGAGTAAGGGGAGCCAGCCCGCATTCGCCAAGGTAGATGGATAACTTCCTTAAAAACCATCCACAGGCTGGCCGGAAAACTGGACCTTGACACTAATCCGCCGGGTGGATTCCTACCTAGGAATGGCACGCCTTCCCGCTCAGGAAGCAGCACATTTGACCACACGGCTAGCCGGGTGGACTACTGTTACCTTACTCAAAAGTTCAGGCCTTAGCACTTATTCTGGAGCAGAGATAAATACACCTGTGCTTACGTTCAACTCTAATGGTAATACTTGAAATTCGAAGCTTCTGCCCCATATACAAATGTGGAATACTTCCAACTTCCTTCATATAGTTTTATTTGCCAGTATGAGTAATGGAGATCGATTATAGTAAGAAATTCCGCATCATGGAATTTTGTATGCTGTTCCTCTAAACTGGCCGGACGTTGTAATGACACATTCCAATGCAGAGACATACAATACCTTAAAGGCTGCGCCAAAGTTTAATTGAGATGCATGTAGACTATAATCTTTGTAATGTTCACATTGGATTCTCTTTTGTTTCATACTCCAAGAAGGAGCTAAGAGACACTTTCGATTGTTGTCTTGTGGAGGATGGACGTATTTTTTGGAGTGTGCGGAAAGGCAGCCATCTTGTTAGTGTTTATGGTTTGTGAGACGAGCAGAGCAAGTCTTATTGTGTTGTGAATAAAAAATAGTGAGAAGTATCGAAGTGTTACGAAAATTATTTAAAGTGACGTAGCACTGTATTCCTTGGTTTCCACCATCTTCGTGAAGTGAACCGATGCCGACTTAGGAAGATACACACGGTGAACAAAGAGAAGAACATCGATGGCGACTAATGAATTAATATTGTGGCAGAAGGAGTAATTCTATGTCTAAGGTGAGAACTCTGATTAAATCAACAATGGCATAGAATTCAAAATGTAATTAATCAGAATGGTAAATTATATTACAGGCATATTTCAAGCAGCACTGAATTTGTCCGCATTCAAGCCGGTCAATACAGTCTGTAAAAAAGGCCTTTCAAAAATTCTGAAGTTACAATTCCATGGCCATAATTTTTCCTCTTTTCAAAAAACCAATAAATTTAATTTTTTTGATTTATTTCGCCACACTGGCGACCGCTGACAGGGACAGTGTTGGTGGAACAAAGAGTAAGTACTTGATTGTTGTACTACAAATGTACTTGTACTAATGACTGTTTCTCTGTTACATGACGCACATGGAAAATGACGAATAAGGTGAAACAATGTTACTGTATAAACGGATGGCACAATAACCAGAAGGAACAAGGACAGGGATTAACAAAACTAACGTAACTGTGAGTGACGTAGCTCAGCCGGAACTAAGGTAGGAAAGCGCAAACGCATGCAGCGGCTGCACCTTGGCTTAGCTCCACTTAAAGCAGAACGTTTTCCTTTCCATATTAAAATCCTGGTAGTGTTGGTGGCAACACACAATTACACTTTGATAATTACTTTTTTATGTTCAACAATCGCAGAATTAGAAGACGTAGTGCGCCATCTTGTAAATTTCCGAAGCGCAACAAATAACAATCGCGAGATATTTTTATTAACTGCGAGAGAATTTAAAGATTTAGATTAACAGTAAAATACAGATAAAAATAATATGTTCACAATGGAATTGGAGAATTTTAATTTGACAAATGTTCATGGACACGTCACTGATTCTGACAATAGTGACGTAAATGATGACGCAATTAGTTTTTCAGCACAACATAACATAGAAGTAAATACAATTCAATTGCACTCCACAGGGATTAACAATAACGAACCACTTACAAATGAAACCTTGGACACAGCCGATGAAGCATCGATTACCAGATCAGATGAAAATATTTCGCGTGAAATCAGTGAACCTAGCCCGGTTTCGATTCAATCAGAACGTGGTAGAGAAACAAAGGTTACAAATAATGGCATAAACACAAACACACAAGCTTCGTCAGTTACGCTTGAGGCAAACATGAGCGAGCAATTATCTGATTTAAAGATCAGTCACAATACAATGAACACAAAACTGTCGAATCTAGAAATCAGCCACAACACAACGAACACAAAACTGGCAAATCTAGAAATCAGCCACAACATGACAAACACAAAATTGTCAAACATGGAAATTGGGTTCCAACAGCAGTTTTCAAGTGTAAACACGCAATTTGAAAATATGCACAAACATTTTGATCAATGCTTAAATAAACTCACCAATGAAATCGATCAAAATATTGAAGACAAAGTCATCAAAATAGTCAATAGTGTATACAATGTATTGGCAAATGATTTAGAAAAGAAATTGTCAGATCTTACAAACAAACAGGAACAGGAACTGTCAGAAATCGTAGAAACACACAATCAAACACAAACGGTACAAAAAGAAATACATGAAAACGTACAGGCTATTCAATTAAATTTAACCAGAGTACAGTCCGCATGTGAAGAAATACCTGACCAAGTTAATAAAGTTAACGAAGAAGTCTGTTTTCTGAAACAGGAGACTCGATGTATCAACGCGGACATTATCAAAATAAATGAAACTTTAGAAACCGGTAATGTAAATGAATCAATAACTGACCGGGAAACAAACCTTTTTGAAAAATTAGGTAATGAAATCAACGTAGCCGAAGACAGAATACGCAAGGAAATTGCTGGTAGACTGAATGTTTCAAATGACTTGCCTACGTCAAGCAACAGGCAGCCTGACACTTATTCGCCCGTGCCAGATTACGATGTCAATAACGCAGAACATCACGAGCCCAGTCCGGCGTATGTGCACGCACCGGCGCAGGCAAACAATGGCTATTCGCCAAACGCGGTGCTGCAACAGGCAGTAGGCGTGTCGCCTTGCATCTCGACGATTCTAGTCGATGAGAGCCTATTGAAACATAGACAGTTTCCAGTTTTCTCCACAGAATCCAGAAAAACTCATCCAGTCGTATTCGTAAGAGCATTTAAAAATGTCTTACCAAGAAAATGGACTGAGGCACAGAAGATTAGATATGTAGTAGGCTTCACACAAGGCGACGCACTTTTGTGGGCCACAGACATGGCTGAACAGTGCGTCACCTACGAACAATTTGAACGGGCTTTCTTGGAGAAATATTGGTCTACTGGGGCCCAAGAAAGACTGCGACATGAGGTATTCAACCCACAACCGTTCAACCTAAAAAACGACGGGTTGAGAAAGTATGTAGAAAAGTATTTGAATAAGACGCGCTATTGGAACAATCAAATACCGCACGTAGATGTTCTCAAAATTCTGAAAAACAGACTACCCGCGAACTTACGCGGAAAATTAGTAACCATACCGGAGAACGACTTTGAATACTTTCTTTCCGTGCTTGACTCAATTGATCTAATATATGAAGAAGAGCCGAGCACAAGTAATCGGAATGAACACTCCGTAAACAATAAAAACAACGGTAACGGGAATGATTTTAACCCTGATAACTCTGACGTGCTTCTGGAAGGACGACGTCACTCACTGTTGAAACTATTTTTTTTTTGTGAATAACGTATTGTTGCAACGGACTGTGATGCATTGTTATATGAAGTAGGCAGAGTCAGTTACGCGCTGCGACAGTCTGACGCTGTCGTTCATAGTGAGTGAGAAACTGTGTCTTGAAAATAGGGCCGATTTTACCATGGACGAACAGTCTGACCTTGTCGTCGATGGGTATGTATTATTAGCTTTCATAATGCATCAATAATTCCGAAACTTGTCATATAATATCTTAAAGAATTAACCTACATTATTTATGGGTTAATATTATAATTGAAAGTTTTCCTCAGTTGTAATTCCATAATGTTTTCAACCGTCCTTCCAGAAGGACGTCAGGTTAATATGTTGTCATTTTGTATTCACAGAAAACTATGTACACTAATGGAACTTTTGGACATGTTAGAATCAAAAGATGAGGAAATACCTAATGCTGGTGTGAATGTAACATTACACCATCCTCTAAATTCAACTGATGACGTAACAGATTAAGATTCGGCTGTTGAAGAAAATCCAAGTGTAGATCAATTACCAGCAAGTCAGCTGAGTGCTACTGCACTTTGTGATTCGGCCATTTCTACCAATGGTAATGCTGTGAATGCAACAAGGAAACAATCCTTTACGTCTGATGTTGTTCCAGGACCCTCCAGCAGTACAAAAACAGCAACAAAAACAACAACCACAAACAAGCCAGCAAGGCTGTCGAAGAATAAAGTTCTAAACCTCAAGAAATGTAACTGGAAAAGTGGTGAAATAGTTAATCCAACACCTGTATGGCCTCTAATGTTCACAGTTGCAATGAAGAAAGGGTGAACACCGCTTGAATATTTCCAACAGTTTTTTGATAACAAAGTGCTTCAAATGATGGTCACTTACACAAATCAGTACCCAGCCAAGAGAAATAGACTAGGTGATTGTTCAGAAGATGAGATGTTGGTGTTTACTGCAATACTTCTGCTAAGTGGATAAGTAACAGTGACACGCAAAAAGATGTACTGGCAGTCAGATAAAGACAGTCACAACGACCTCGTAACAAATGCTATCTCCAAAGATCGATTTGACTTTATCTTTTCCAATTTTCATGTATGCAACAATGGCAGTTTAGATAAATCAGACCGTTTTGGGAAAATCCGCCCCTTACTGTGTATGCTGAATGATAGATTCAAACAATTTGCGCCTCATGTGCGGCATCATTCTGTCGATGATTCGATGGTCACATACTTCGGAAGTCACGGGTGCAAACGATTCATAAAAGGAAAACCAACCTATGCGGATTCAAATTTTGGTGTGGAGGCACAAGTGGTAGATATATTATTTGGCTCGAACCCTACCAAGGAGGTGGCAGGTGTAGTAAGGATTATGAAACGAAACGTATGGGGTACGGTGTGGTAATTACTTATGTTGACCAGTTACTTCAACATGTTCCATACTGAATATACTTTGATAACCTCTTTAACAGCGTTGAACTACTACATGACCTAAAGGAGAGGGGCGTGGAAGCAACGGGAGGAATAAGAGGAAACAGAGTTAAGAATTGTGGTCTATCATCTGTAGATAAAATGATGAAAGAAAATAGAGGATCATATGAAGTTTTTTCTGACTCAGCATCCGGGATTTCCATTGTACATTGGAATGACAACATTGTTGTTACTGTAGCCACCAACTTTGACAGAGTGCAACCACTACGCTCTGTAGCAAGATTTTCTAGGGAACAAAAGAAAAGGATTAGTGTGCCTCAACCTAAATTATTACACTCGTACAATACTTATATGGGAGGCATAGATCGAGCTGACCAAATGCATCCCTATATAGATGCTCTATAAGAGGGAAAAAGTGGTATTCCCGATCATTGCACATTTTATAGACACCGCAGAGCAAAATGTCTGGGATCTTTACAAGCAGAACGAAGAACACTTAGATCATCTGACATTTCGTCGTCGAATTCTCACTGCAATTCTGGAAAGTAACAAAAGAGTCACTACCAGCAGAGGACATCCTAGTAAGAGGGCAAAACTAGATTCTGTATTTGATGGAAAAGAACATTATGTTGCTGAATTACCAATGGACGAGATAACAAAAAAGAAGAAGCAGCTAAAATGTCGAAGTAGCCACAAAAAAACTACTACTATGCGGTTTTTGTCTTATCATACTAGTGCATAAAATATGTTTATAGGTTATTTTATTTTCTTTGTATTTATTAGCTGTTTTAGCCCATAACTCAAATTTATTTATGTTTATTTGAAAGTATAAAAACCAAAACAAGTTAATTGTGCAATGTCATATACTTTAAAAACATGTTCCCTTATTGTCCTGACGTCCTTCTGGAAGGACACCCATTTTTGGAAATAATAAATAAAAATAAATACTCAAAATTGTTTTTACTTTCTTCCTTACAACCTTGTGAATGAATGTAGATAAGATATAAATCAATTTTGAAAAAACAAATAATTCAGGACTATCTGGGTTAATGGCAGTGGACAAAACCATCACAAAATGGTTCAAATGGCTCTGAACACTATGGGACTTAACATCTTAGGTCATCAGTCCCCTAGAACTTAGAACTATTTAAACCTAACTAACCTAAGGACATCACACACATCCATGCCCAAGGCAGGATTCGAACCTGCGACCGTAGCAGTCCTGCGGTTCCGGACTGCAGCGCCTAGAACCGCACGGGCACTCCGGCCGGCTAAAACCATCACAGTTGGCATCCGTATGCGACAAGGCCAAATAATGGAAACTGGAATTACGGAAATCGGAGGAATTCGGCGCCACAGAGACGTGGAGACCGAAGATATAGTGCAGATTACGGTCCACGGCGGAATGGAAATGATAGAAATCACGTGAATGATTGGTCCGGTCCGCGTTATGAAGGGCGGCACACAAATGAAAATTACAATAGGCATAGTAATAGGAATGACCGACCAAGGAGAAATAGCGACGGCCGGTCGCAAGAAAATGTTGCACGCAGCGGTCCGGAAACTAATTGGCGACAGAATAACCACTCAGTACACTTCGTAGAGGTAAGCAACGCCGTTGTCTACCCCGGAAAACAACAATCGGTCGCAATGAGCCCCCACCGGCCGACCGATTTGACAACAGGGGGCACAAACAAGCACACATTACATCTTAAACAATTATTTTTAAGATATGATCAGGATGCTACCGTAAAAGAAGATCTATGTGAAGAAGAGACGAAAGCACTGAACAAGGTAAGTGACCTCGTGCAGGCTGTAATAACAGCAAAGATAGGAACTATAATTACCAGCGTAATTTTAGATACAGGCGCATCTAGGAATATTATTTCTAACAGTTTATTTAAAGAAGTTTCGAAAGCATTAAAAGTACCAGTGTTGCCAACGGAAAATTGTAAAATCTTAACAGCTGTAGGTAACAAGTCAAAAAGTATTAAGTGGCAGACGCAAATACCTGTTACCATTAGTGATGTCACGATAAACTGTACATTCTTAATCGTTGACAAATTAATCGTCAATTGTATTTTAGATTTGGAAGTTTTCCGGCAGTATAAAGTAAACATAGACGTAGGCAGTGGATTTTGCTATTTCCGAGTGGGCAGTCGTAGTGTCAAGGTCAATCTTATAAAGTCAACAATAGAGCGTAATGGCCACTTACAGAAACAAGCTGAAGTAAAATTAGTTTACCCACAAGTGTTATTGGTAGATATTCCTTTCCCCGAACAATTAGCCCACGAGAAGGTAAGAAAATCCACTTGTCTTTCAGAAACTCAACAAAATGAACTAGCAGATCTAATTTATGAATACCGAGACATTTTTAGAAAACAGCCGACAATAATAAAAAATTATGAATACAAAATGGAAGTCCACCCCCATAAAACGTACTGCCATAAATCATATGCGATACCATGGGCAAAGAAGGAAGCGGTTCGCAAAGAAATAGATAGAATGGTTCTGTGGAAGGTGATAGAACCTTCGCATTCACCGTACTGCAGTCCCATCCTAGCTGTCAGCAAACCTGACGGGTCAGTCAGATTAGTACTTGATGCGCGGGAAATTAATAAGACCATCGTACCAATACGCACTAGGCCGGAGAACTTAGATGAGCAATTGCTTAAATTTCATGGAGTGAAGTATTTAACATCCGTTGACATGAAGGCTTAGCATTGGCAAATAGCCCTACATAGTGATAGCAGAAAATATACTGCGTTCATTCATGCTGGCAGAAGTTATCAGTTCCAAGTATTGCCATTTGGACTCAACGTGAGTGCTGGGGTGTTTATAGAGGCTTTAGACAGAGTATTGGGTCCAGAACTGATTAGCAAAGTGACGTTGTATGTAGACGATCTCTTGATAGCCACGGAGACCTGGCAAGAGCATGTAGAATTGGTACACAAGGTGTTCCAAAAATTCCGAGAATATGACGTCACAGCAAATTTTAAGAAGTCCGAATTCGGAAGGGATCGAATAAAATTTTTAGGCCACATTATTTCACCAGGCGGGATTTTACCAGATCCAAGAAAGCTTGATGCCATAAAATATTTCCCCTCACCACAAACACGTAAACAATTGAAAGCTTTTGTCACGTCATTTTTTCGAAAATTCGTGCCCAAACAGTTACTGAATAGTGATTCCCTACTCAACGTTTTAAGGAAAAAGCACACATGGCTGCGGACAGAAAAATGTGAGGAAGATTTCGTAAAAATCAAACAGGCACTCATAAACGCACCCATTTTGAAGCATCCTAACATGAACTACAACTTCTGTTTGAGCACGGACGCATCATGTCAGGGATTAGGCTCTTGTCTGTTCAAATTAGTAAATGATAATGGAGAACAGAAAGTAAACATAATTAGTTTTGCCAGTAGAACGTTAAAGGAATGTGAAAGAGCGTATTCGGCAACTGAACTTGAAGCGTTAGCTGTAGTGTGGGCTTTCCGCAAGTTCCAATACTCTCTCTGGGGAAGGCAAACACGAGTGTTTTGTGACCATCAAGCATTATCGTTTTTACTCATATGTAAATTGTTGCACAAACGGATTGCACGTTGGTGTTTATTCCTCCAGGAATTTGATTTCGAGATAGTTTATATCAAGGGTGAACAGAATGTAATTGCTGACGCATTATCGCGTTTGCCACAAGGCTTGAGCGAGTTCAATAAATTGATCGAACATACCTCCGATTTCAGAGTTTTTCTGTTTAATGATGGCACATTTCAACCATATTACAGAAAGATGTGTAAAGACATGAGCAAACTACAAAAGGAAGACAATAGATGGAGACAAGTTATACAAAAACTGCAGGCAGATGACAATAGTACACTGTAACAATATTACACACTGTCAAACAATGTTCTTTTCTACAGGCGCAATCCACAATCCAACACCTGGTGTGTATGCATCCCAGAAGAATACATAGACAATTTGATAAGACACACACATAGAGTATGGGGACACTATGGGGTATCAAAATGTACAGCGAAAATATCAACGTATTGTTACTTCCCGAATCTCAGACGCAGGATTGAACAAATAATAAAAAAGTGTACAATATGTCAGAAGGTTAAACATCTTAATAGACCTTGTTTGGACGTATTACACCCTATCATTCCAACTAGACCAAGAGAACCAGTTTCCGTGGACGCAGCAGGACCATATCCGCGAGCTAGGGGAGGAGTTAGATATGTGATCGCATTTTATGATGTCTTCACAAAGTACTTAAAAATGTATGCTACAAAAGCAGTACTGTCGGGATCAATAATCAAACGCATGATAGAAGACTACATACCACTAGTGGGAAAACCGAAAATTATATTAACTGATAATGCAACAAACTTCACTAGTAATAAATGGAAAATATTTCTCGAATCTCAAAACATAAAACATATATTGGTATCCAAATTTCACCCAGAATCGAGCCCGATTGAGAGAAATTTCAAAGAATTTAATCGCTTTATAAGAACTTATATACCAAATAAGCAGACAAAATGGGTAGAATACATAGCCCCATTTCAGCATACTGTAAATAATTTAATTCATACTTCAACAGGCTTTACACCTACAGAGTTAATGTTTCAAGGCACAGAACTTGACGAATGGGCTAAACCTTTACCTAAATTAGCCACAAAGGAAATAACACTAGACGAAAAGGTACGTCAAGCATTACTACAGATGGAAGAACAAGCAGAAATAAGGAGAAAACAGTTCAACAAAAAGATAAGAAAGGCTACAGAATTTAACATTGGACAGGAAGTACTATTACGTACCCACCCAAAATCCTCTAAAATTAAGGCATTAAACAAAAAGTGGCAGTTGTTGTATGATGGCCCTTTCATTATAATAGACAAACGTCACCCAGGATGTTATCTGTTAGGTAACACACGAACGGGCAAGGTGAAAGGGTTATACCCCCACAAGGATATCAAGGAATTTTTTCATTAAAGGTTATATGTTATTTTAGCAAAATTGAAATTATACAACCTTGGATCACATGGTAAAATTGCTGTCATTAACCGAAGAAACTTGCGAACATGAAAACAAAAGACAGTCAGTTAGTGAAAAATATTCACTAAACTAGAAAACATAACTGAAATTTCAGTTAAACATCGAAACTAGTAATCAACTGGGGGCATATGCCAGCTAAAAAAAAACGCAGTTAACCACACCTAATGAAACATGTGTTACTGTGAGTCTTAACACTATAAAATAAACCATACGGTACTTTTGTAGTCTAACTCAGTTATTTAAGAGAGAGGAACAAAGACAAATTAGCGCGAAGGTCAGAGTTTGTTCGCTTGAGACGAGCAACAAACCACGCGTCAAAGTTGCAATACAACGCTCAGCTGACGAGCACGCGATAGCGGCATGGCAAGACGAGGGCATTGGCCGCGCTGTAGGCAGCGAGCCGGGGAGAAATCTTCCCCCCTTCCTGTCCGATCAGCTGGGTGTATACAAAGCGCGAAGGCGCATGCGCGGTCGAGTCCAGGCGTCACGTGACTCTATTACACGATGGTGGCTATCACGAATAATGTTCACCAACAATGCAGAGTTTTCCACGCGCCTACAGTCCAGTCGTGGTACATAAGCGCGCATGCGCGGAACGTTTAAAAGTTTTGAGACTACTCTTGCTATGAGACACAGTGACGAAAGCCATTCAAAAACAAGAAAGAAAACGGTACACAAGTCTTGTAAACAGTAGTTTAGAAAATTTAATTATAAGCTGGTACTGTTGTTGTTGTGGTCTTCAGTCCTGAGACTGGTTTGATGCAGCTCTCCATGCTACTCTATCCTGTGCAAGCTTTTTCATCTCCCAGTACCTACTGCAACCTACATCCCTCTGAATCTGCTTAGTGTATTCATCTCTTGGTCTCCCTCTACGATTTTTACCCTCCACGCTGCCCTCCAATACTAAATTGGTGATCCGTTGATGCCTCGGAACATGTCCTACCAACCGATCCCTTCTTCTGGTCAAGTTGTGCCACAAACTTCTCTTCTCCCCAATCCTATTCAATACTTCCTCATTAGTTATGTGATCCACCCATCTAATCTTCAGCATTCTTCTGTAGCACCACATTTCTAAAGCTTCTATTCTCTTCTTGTCCAAACTATTTATCGTCCGTGTTTCACTTCCATACATGGCTACACTCCATACGAATACTTTCAGAAATGACTTCCTGACACTTAAATCAGTACTGGATGTTAACAAATTTCTCTTCTTCAGAAAGGCTTTCCTTGCCATTGCCAGCCTACATTTTATATCCTCTCTACTTCGACCATCATCAGTTATTTTGCTCCCCAAATAGCAAAACTCCTTTACTACTTTAAGTGCCTCATTTCCTAATCTAATTCCCTCAGTATCACCCGACTTAATAAGACTACATTCCATTATCCTTGTTTTGCTTTTGTTGATGTTCATCTTATATCCTCCTTTCAAGACACTGTCCATTCCATTCAACTGCTCTTCCAAGTCCTTTGCTGTCTCTGACAGAATTACAATGTCATCGGCGAACCTCAAAGTTTTTATTTCTTCTCCACGAATTTTAATACGTACTCCGAATTTTTCTTTTGTTTCCTTTACTGCTTGCTCAATATACAGATTGAACAACATCGGGGAGAGGCTACAACCCTGTCTTACTCCCTTCCCAACCACTGCTTCCCTTTCATGTCCCTCGACTCTTATAACTGCCATTTGGTTTCTGTACAAATTGTAAATAGCCTTTCGCTCCCTGTATTTTACCCCTGCCACCTTTAGAGTTTGAAAGAGAGTATTCCAGTCAACATTGTCAAAAGCTTTCTCTAAGTCTACAAATGCTAGAAACGTAGGTTTGCCTTTCCTTAATCTTTCTTCTAAGATAAGTCGTAAGGTCAGTATTGCCTCACGTGTTCCAGTGTTTCTACGGAATCCAAACTGATCTTCCCCGAGGTTGGCTTCTACTAGTTTTTCCATTCGTCTGTAAAGAATTTGTGTTAGTATTTTGCAGCTGTGACTTATTAAGCTGATAGTTCGGTAATTTTCACATCTGTCAACACCTGCTTTCTTTGGGATTGGAATTATTATATTCTTCTTGAAGTCTGAGGGTATTTCGCCTGTTTCATACACCTTGCTCACCAGTTGGTAGAGTTTTGTCAGGACTGGCTCTCCCACGGCCGTCAGTAGTTCCAATGGAATATTGTCTACTCCGGGGGCCTTGTTTCGACTCAGGTCTTTCAGTGCTCTGTCAAACTCTTCACGCAGTATCATATCTCCCATTTCATCTTCATCTACATCCTCTTCCATTTCCATAATATTGTCCTCAAGTACATCGCCCTTGTATAGACCCTCTATATACTCCTTCCACCTTTCTGCTTTCCCTTCTTTGCTTAGAACTGGGTTTCCATCTGAGCTCTTGATATTCATACAAGTGGCTCTCTTCTCTCCAAAGGTCTCTTTAATTTTCCTGTAGGCGGTATCTATCTTACCCCTAGTGAGATAGGCCTCTACATCCTTACATTTGTCCTCTAGCCATCCCTGCTTAGCCATTTTGCACTTTCTGTCGATCTCATTTTTGAGACGTTTGTATTCCTTTTTGCCTGTTTCACTTACTGCATTTTTATATTTTCTCCTTTCATCAATTAAATTCAATATTTCTTCTGTTACCCAAGGATTTCTACTAGCCCTCGTCTTTTTACCTACTTGATCCTCTGCTGCCTTCACTACTTCATCCCTCAAAGCTACCCATTCTTCTTCTACTGTATTTATTTCCCCCATTCCTGTCAATTGCTCCCTTATGCTCTCCCTGAATCTCTGTACAAACTCTGGTTGTTTTAGTTTATCCAGGTCCCATCTCCTCAAATTCCCACCTTTTTGCAGTTTCTTCAGTTTTAATCTACAGGTCATAACCAATAGATTGTGGTCAGAGTCCACATCTGCCCCTGGAAATGTCTTACAATTTAAAACCTGGTTCCTAAATCTCTGTCTTACCATTATATAATCTATCTGATACCTTTTAGTATCTCCAGGGTTCTTCCATGTATACAACCTTCTTTCATGATTCTTAAACCAAGTGTTAGTTATGATTATGTTGTGCTCTGTGCAAAATTCGACCAGGCGGCTTCCTCTTTCATTTCTGTCCCCCAATCCATATTCACCTACTATGTTTCCTTCTCTCCCTTTTCCTACACTCGAATTCCAGTCACCCATGACTATTAAATTTTCGTCTCCCTTCACAATCTGAATAATTTCTTTTATTTCATCATACATTTCTTCAATTTCTTCGTCATCTGCAGAGCTAGTTGGCATATAAACTTGTACTACTGTAGTAGGCAAGGGCTTCGTATCTATCTTGGCCACAATAATGCGTTCACTATGCTGTTTGTAGTAGCTTACCCGCATGCCTATTTTCCTGTTCATTATTAAACCTACTCCTGCATTACCCCTATTTGATTTTGTGTTTATAACCCTGTAGTCACCTGACCAAAAGTCTTGTTCCTCCTGCCACCGAACTTCACTAATTCCCACTATATCTAACTTCAACCTATCCATTTCCCTTTTTAAATTTTCTAACCTACCTGCCCGATTAAGGGATCTGACATTCCACGCTCCGATCCGTAGAACGCCAGTTTTCTTTCTCCTGATAACGACATCCTCTTGAGTAGTCCCCGCCCGGAGATCCGAATGGGGGACTATTTTACCTCCGGAATATTTTACCCAAGAGGACGCCATCATCATGTAATCATACAGTAAAGCTGCATGCCCTCGGGAAAAATTACGGCTGTAGTTTCCCTTTGCTTTCAGCCGTTCGCAGTACCAGCACAGCAAGGCCGTTTTGGTTATTGTTACAAGGCCAGGTCAGTCAATCATTCAGACTGTTGCCCTTGCAGCTACTGAAAAGGCTGCTGCCCCTCTTCAGGAACCACACGTTTGTCTGGCCTCTCAACAGATACCCCTCCGTTGTGGTTGCACCTACGGTACGGCTATCTGTATCGCTGAGGCACGCAAGCCTCCCCACCAACGACAAGGTCCATGGTTCATGGGGGGGGGGGGGTTATGCTACATATAAATGATTATTTCGTGCATTTTCAGATTTTATACGTAAAAACCGTAGCATACCGTAGCATACCCTAAGTATGTTATTCCATTGTATGTGATGTATTTTGTATTTCATGCCAAGTCCCGTGACTTACAAATTTGTGAATACTTATGTACATCGACCAGAAGTATTGAGGGGAACGAATCTCGGTACCATAGTTAAAAGGTGTTAATGCGAAGAAAAAAGTGTAGGGAAAAAGAAAGTTTCGATCGCAATACTCCCGGTTAAAGTGGTGTGTGTAGAAATTAAAACTGTGCAAAGTAGTGCTACGTTGCAAGTGTCAGCGAGCCTAAAATTGAAGCTTGTATCGTCAAACGACCCATGGCGTCACGATACGAAAAGACAATGCCAAACAAGTTTGACATGGTACGCTTCTTACCAGGAGCTGCATCGACGGAATCGTCCTCCGCCTCGCACATAGTGTGGTGTGTTCTTCGGGGCACATATTCCAATGTACCTCGTCGAATCCAGCCTAAGTACTGGAAAGAACTACAGATAGCACACGCTTACTGAGGTTTGAAAGTCTCGACGGTACCCGCACGTCGGTGTATATTCAGTGCACTGGCGCGCGCATTCAACCAACGTCGCCTGCTAACGGACGACCAAACAATCAGGCGCGCGTATCACGCGCCCATATTCAACACTGGGGCTAGCGAACAAAGCCCGTCGCCCCAGAATAAATACAGAAAGCAATACAAGGACTTAATTTTCACCTCTGATGAGGAAGGAAACATTTGTAAATAACGTTGTATTCATTGTATATTTTATTGTACAAACTTTACTACATGATGTCGTTTTCTCAGTATTAGCCAGAGCTTTATATATTAGGATTAAGGTTTGTAAATATTAGCATAAGTATACAAAACAACTGACACACACTCAGTAATACCAAAGAATTCAAAGTGCCATGAAAATGAGACAGTAAAAATGAAGTTTGTAAATAAAAGACCCCCAAACCTATCAATTGCAAGGTCGACTACTGTATCCTGTCAACCAAATAAAATTTTCTAGTGACAGTATACAGTAGGGGGGCAGTTGTAATGACACATTCCGACGCAGAGGCATACAATACCTTAAAGGCTGCGCCAAAGATTAAATTGAGAGGCATGTAGATTATAATCTTTGTAATGTTCACATTGGATTCTCTTTTGTTTCATACTCCAAGAAGGAGCTAAGAGACACTTTCGATTGTTGCCTTGTGGAGGATGGACGTAATTTTTGGAGTGTGCGGAAAGGCAGCCATCTTGTTAGTGTTTATGGTTTGTGAGATGAGCAAAGCAAGTCTTATTGTGTTGTGAATAAAAAATAGTGAGAAGTATCGAAGTGTTACGAAAATTATTTAAAGCGACGTAGCATCGTATTCCTTGGTTTCCACCATCTTCGTGAAGAGAACCGATGCCGACTTAGGAAGATACACACGGTGAACAAAGAGAAGAACATCGATGGCGACTAATGAATTAATATTGTGGCAGAAGGAGTAATTTTACGTCTAAGGTGAGAACTCTGATTAAATCAACAGTGGCGTAGAATTCAAAATGTAATTAATCGGAATGGTAAGTTATATTATAGGCATATTTCACGCAACACTGAATTTGTCCGCATTCAAGCCGGTCGTTACAGTCCGTAAAAAAGGCCTTTCAAAAATTCTGAAGTTACAATTCCGTGTCCATAATTTTTCCTCTTTTCAAAAAACCAATAAATTTAATTTTTTTGATTTATTTCGCCACAACGTGTTCGAACTGGTACAATAATCTTATTAATGTTACGTGCGTCGAGGAGCGAACGCACCTTGTAATCTGGCTTACTCATGGCCAAAACTGGACTATAATGAGGGGAAAGTGATGGTTGTATTATGCCTCATTCAAGCATCCTGTTAATCTCTTTCCTTACTGCTTCCCTATTTGTCCATGATGTAGGGTATGAAGTAGAACAAAAAATTTCATGAGGATGTGCTTCCATTTTGCACACAAAATCATTAATGATACCAGGTCTTTTTTCAAATACAAGTACATAAGCAAATATCAGTTCACTAAGTTTCGCTTGCTGTTCTTGACACAAGCATTTTCATTCACTTACCTTTCTATTTATTGTGTTGACGTTAACCTCTTCTGCTGCCAACTGTTCGTAATGGAATGTGTTGACGAACATGGCTATTGGATTTACCAATTGAACCTCAAAGTTATGAGTAACTTCAGTTTTACATCTGTCTGTACTTCCTCTGATTACGTCTATTGCAAATAATTGGTTACTTACAGTAAAATGACATTGATCCTTGCCTATATCAATTTGTACCTGGTATGCCCTACATGTACCCATACCGATTAAACAATCAACTGTTAATTTCTCTACTATCAAAAAATTGCTTCATACAAAAAACTGTCCTAATTGGACAGGAATTAAGGTTTGTATCTTGAATCGTTTCGATTTCTGACCAGTCGCAGTTTATACCTTGCAGCTTTACACTGGCAGTATGGGTATACACCAACGTTTCTTCAGTTCTTGAAAGAATCCCTGTGATATCAAATTAGTCATAGTACCTGCGTCAAGCACAAATGGCACATCGACGTCAAATATTTTGGCTTTAATAGTAGCTTGTATCTTGGCCTCTGTCAAGTTTTCTTGTGTATTCTCACTACTTCGATACAGATCATCATCCACATCACTGCCTTAATCGTACCTGGTAAAGAAAGTGTAGATCAAGCTGTGCCGCCACGCTCCTCCCAGGTCCCAGAATGGGGGTCTACCGGGACCGGTTCAAGTTTCCGACGTCGCTGTGGCACCGGTCCTTGGGTTAGGCATAACTTCTACTATATGGACTGTTGGTGTTACGCCAGTTAGTATCCTGTGAGGCTCTCTTCTGAATTTTTCTTTGCCTTTGATTGTTATTCGGCATATGTGCGTTACTTTGTTGGCCGAATCCTTCTGTCTGTCAATTATTCGGCTGTCTGGTATGGATTTGTGTTTGCCAAGCGATCGAGTGGTTATTTCCGGTAGCTTGTGTCTGCACATATTGTACAGGCTGGCCATACTCTACTTGCCCGTTGTAGTTGTTTTGTTGAATTTGAGCCTATTTCTTTTATACCCGCCCTTGCATTTACGGCTTCTGCCATTGCCGATACGATTACCGTTCCGTTACAGTATGTCTGTGTGGGCCGGCCGAAGTGGCCGTGCGGTTCTAGGCGCTGCAGTCTGGAACCGCGAGACCGCTACGGTCGCAGGTTCGAATCCTGCCTCAGGCATGGGTGTGTGTGATGTCCTTAGGTTAGTTAGGTTTAAGTAGGTCTAAGTTCTAGGGGACTAATGACCTCAGAAGTTGAGTCCCATAGTGCTCAGAGCCATTTGAACCATTTTGTCTGTGTGGGATATGGTTGCCAACTGTGTTGTATTACGAATCCGTCGGTCAGTTGTTGGTCCGTAAATATACGTGGCGCTGTCTGAGTTGTACAGGTCCTTCTTCATAAATCAAATCTATTGAGTCCAGTACAGATACAAAATATTTGATGCCGTATTCCGGAATGGTAATGAGATTTTCCGTAATGTGGGCAAAAAGACAGAGTTTTAAAATTTTTAGCACATCTGTTTGAGATACAGGGTTCATCCAGCATCTGGTTTTATTCAAAATAGCCCCATACGTTTCCATGTTTGCTAATGAATGGAGCTAGGTTGAATACTTCACGTCTTAGCCTCTCTTGTACTGCCTCAGACCAAATATTTATCCAGAAAGGCTCTCTCGAACTGCTCATACTAGTGGCGACGGTTCGCCATGTCCGAATCCCATAGTAGAACGTCACCCTGTGTATATCCAACAACAAACTAATTTTCTGGGCTTCGGTCCATGTACGAGGTAAAAAAAAATTCGAAATGCTCTGTTAAGGACTATGGGACTTGTTCTTCTCCCTTTTGAGGTAAATACTGGAAACTGTCGATGCCTAAGTAATCCCTCATCTGCAAGTAATGTTGACAGAAACGCCGCGCTGTCAGTGACAGGCGTGTTTATATTCGCTTGTGGGGTAGCGCATGGCAGTTACGCTTCTCGACAGGTACAGTTGCCGGCAAGTGTTGTTGCATTCTGCAACCTTCGCTATTTTCCTTCGACGGGCTAGCCACGTATTGTGGGTAACCGGTGACAGTATCTAACATCTCTAAAAGCATGGGTTTGTTTTCTTTCAATTGTTTTTTTGGAGTGTCGCTAGTTTAGCAATACTGCCTTGTCTTCCTCTAAACCTGGATCTATTTTAGCTGGAAACTGACTTTCTTTCTGTTTCAGAGATTCTTCTATAGTAAGTACATAAATTTTGCACTCTGACACTACCTTTTCAGCAAGGGTGCTGCCCTTATCCAGCATCCCGGCTTCAGCTTTTTCAGTTATTCCCTTTACATCTGCACTTGTCTTGTCTCTCTGTATTTTGGAAAATTTTGACTCTAAACTTAACTAGTCGACTCTTAGATTTAGCTTTTGTACTTCTGTAGGTAAGTTTTTGCACACATCTTACAGCTTGCTCACTACAGTCATCACATATTTTACCAACGCTTACACTTGGGATTGCTTCTCCTGAATTTGGGAATGTGCTTCACTGAGGTTTTGTAACTCACCTGCTAGTTGTTTCTGTTTATCGTCTAGAAATGATACTCTTTCCGTTAACGTATTTATATTGGGGGATAGGTCGATAATTATTTGTTGTTTTCGTTGTTTACCTAGCTCTGTCAATTTCCCTGGTAGTTCGTCAGATAATTCAGTACGTATAGTTTTGCTCACACCACTGAACTGTTAACTAATACTATACCTGAAATCGTTAAATGCCTGATTTTGCTGTGTAAACTGTTGTCCTATATTTTTCTTAAGTTGTTGTGTTACACTTTCCTGTTGTTTTGTAAATTGTTGTATTATTTGTTGCATGAGTTGTGTCAAATTATGTTTCTCACTAATATTTACATTGTTTTACGAACTGTTTCCTGCTCTGGCGTTCACTATTTTGTGAGCAAGTACTCAAAGGAATTTTCGCTGTCGCTCCCTTCAGTCTCACTATTTGAAACATGTTTCCCGGTGAGAACTGAGAAATTATATCATCGAGCGTCATGAAAGTGACGTCATGATTAGTGTTATTACCAGTGTCATCATTTATAGATAGTGGGACGCCAGCCTCGTTGTTTAGGTTGCAATCGGCCAGTTCACGAATTGGCGTTTTACCTTCAACTGTTGCCAAGCTCGGACCCTAACATCTTGGCATATTGCATTTTTTAATAACTTTTCAACAATGGCCATAACAGGTTTAGCTCCTTATTCAGTAATGAAGCAGATTTATTATGAGACACAGCATACAGAATCTGAATGACTTATCTTAGACTTTATCGATGACTTTATACAAATTTTCGTCTTTTCTGTAGAAATGCACTTTCCGTAAAGGATAGTAATTGTTCGGAAATCAGATTATCTACTGCCAGAGAGAGGGCACCAATCGCAGCCCTATAAGCATACAGCGTTGCAGCTTCCTACCATTACTTTTGAAATCAGCATTCCCATCTTGTTTGTAGGCAGAATTTAATTTTAATTTGCTCCTTCAATGTTTTTGTCAATCCCAATCTTACAGATATGTAACAAATACAATGAAAGCTTCACTGGTTCCTCGCAACACTAATGTGAATAATTTCAAACACAATCTCAAAAAATTTTTATCTTAACAAATGAAAGTTTTTTTTCATATTTCGCTCGGCGCCGTCCTTTAAACGGTCGCCATTGAATAGCGATATGGGGGGAGGGGGGGGGGATGGAAATTGATTAATAATTGAGGTTGGTTAATAATTCGAGAAATTTATTAGAAAGAATAGCTGAAAGAAATCTGAAGGTAATTTACGAATTTGTACACAACCCTGGATGAAGTTTAACTGATGCCACTATCAACTGACATTATATACCACTACATTCAAAGTCAATATACATAATTTGTATTACGTATATTTTCACATTAATTCCATTGTGATTAATTCTAACGCTTTGGACTACTTAAGGTGGTGAAGTGTTGTTGTTGTCTTCAGTCCTGAGACTGGTTTGATGCAGCTCTACGTGCTACTCTATCCTGTGCAAGCTTCTTCATCTCCCAATACTTACTGCAACCTACATCCTTCTGAATCTGCTTAGTGTATTCATCTCTTGGTCTCCCTCTACGATTTTTACCATCCACGCTGCCCTCAAATGCTAAATTTGTGATCCCTTGATGCCTCAGAACATGTCCTACCAACCGGTCCCTTCTTCTTGTCAAGTTGTGCCACAAACTCCTCTTCTCCCCAATTCTGTTCAATACCTCCTCATTAGTTATGTGATCTACCCGTCTAATCTTCAGCATTCTTCTGTAGCACCGCATTTCGAAAGCTTCTATTCTCTTCTTGTCCAAACTATTTATCGTCCATGTTTCACTTCCGTACATGGCTACACTCCATACAAATACTTTCAGAAACTACTTCCTGACACTTAAATCTATACTCGATATTAACAAAATTATCTTCTTCAGAAACGCATTCTTTGCCATTGCCAGTCTACATTTTATATCCTCTCTGCTTCGACCATCATAAGTTATTTTGCTCCCCAAATAGCAAAACTCCTTTACTACTTTAAGTGTCTCATTTCCTAATCTAATTCCCTGAGCATCACCCGATTTATTTCGGCTACATTCCATTATCCTCGTTTTGCTTTTGTTGATGTTCATCTTATATCCTCGTTTCAAGACGCTGTCGATTCTGTTCAACTGCTCTTCCAAGTCCTTTGCTGCCTCTGACAGAATTACAATGTCATCAGCGAACCTCAACGTTTTTATTTCTTCTCCATGGACTTTAATACCAACTCCGAACTTTTCTTTCATTTCCTTCACTGCTTGCTCAATATACAGATTGAATAGCTTCGGGGAGAGACTACAACCCTGTCTCACTCCCTTCCCAACCACTGCTTCCCTTTCATGCCCCTCTACTCTTATAACTGCCATCTGGTTTCTGTACAAATTGTAAATAGCCTTTCGCACCCTGTATTTTATCCTTGCCACCTTTAGAATTTGAAAGAGAGTATTCCAGTCAACATTGTCAAAAGCTTTCTCTAAGTCTACAAATGCTAGAAATGTAGGTTTGCCTTCCCTTAATCTATTTTCTAAGATAAGTCATAGGGTCAGTATTGCCTCACGTGTTCCAACATATCTGCGGAATCCAAACTGATCTTTGCCGAGGTCGGCTTCTACCAGTTTTTCCATTTGTCTGTAAAGAATTCGCGTTAGTATTTTGCAGCTGTGACTTATTAAACTGACAGTTCGGTAATTTTCACATCTGTCAACACCTGCTTTCTTTGGGATTGGAATTATTATATTCTTCTTGAAGTCTAAGGGTATTTCGCCTGTCTCATACATCTTGCTGACCAGATGGTAGAGTTTTGTCAGGACTGGCTCTCCCAACGCCGTCAGTAGTTCCAATGGAATGTTGTCTACTCCCGGGGCCTTGTTTCGACTCAGGTCTTTCAGTGTTCTGTCAAACTCTTCACGCAGTATCATATCTCCCATTTCATCTTCATCTACATCCTCTTCCATTTCCATAATATTGTCCTCAAGTACATCGCCCTTGTATAGTCCATCTATATACTCCTTCCACCTTTCTGCTTTCCCTTCTTTGCTTAGAACTTGGTTTCCATCTGAGCTCTTGATATTCATGCAAGTGGCTCTCTTTTCTCCAAAGGTCTCTTTAATTTTCCTGTAGGCAGTATCTATCTTACCCCTAGTGGGATAAGCCTCTACGTCTTACATTTGTCCTCTAGCCAGCTCTGCTTAGCCATTTTGCACTTTCTGTCAATCTCATTTTTTAGACGTTTATATTTCCTTTTGCCTGCTTCATTTACTGCGTTTTTATATTTTCTCCTTTCATCAATTAAATTCAATATTTCTTCTGTTAACCAAGGATTTCTACTAGCCCTCGTCTTTTCACCTACTTGATCCTTTGCTGCCTTCACTACTTCATCCCTCAGAGCTACCCATTCTTCTTCTACTGTATTTCTTTCCCCCATTCCTGTCAATTGTTCCCTTATGCTCTCCCTGAAACACTGTAGAACCTCTGGTTTATTCAGTTTATCCAGGTCCCATCTCCTTAACTTCTCACCTTTTTGCAGTTTCTTCAGTTTTAATCTACAGTTCCTAACCAATAGATTGTGGTCAGAGTCCACATATGCCCCTGGAAATGTCTTACAATTTAAAACCTGGTTCCTAAATCTCTGTCTTACCATTATATAATCTATCTGATACCTTCTAGTATCTCCAGGATTCTTCCATGTATACAACCTCCTTTTATGACTCTTGAACCAAGTGTTAGCTATGATTAAGTTATGCTCTGTGCAGAATTCTACCAGACGGTTTCCTTGTTCATTTCTCTCCCCCAATCCATATTCACCCACTATGTTTCCTTCTTCTCCTTTTCCTACTCTAGACTTCCAGTCACCCATGACTATTAAATTTTCGTCTCCCTTCACTACCTGGATAATTTCTTTTATCTCATCATACATTTCATCAATTTCTTCATCATCTGCAGAGCTAGTTGGCATATAAACTTGTACTACTGTAGTAGACAAGGGCTTCGTGTCTATCTTGGCCACAATAATGTGTTCATTATGCTGTTGGTAGTAGCTTACCCGCACTCCTATTTTTTTATTCATTATTAAACCTACTCCTGCATTACCCCTATTTGATTTTGTATTTATAACCCTGTATTCACCTGACCAAAAGTCTTGTTCCTCCTGTCACCGAACTTCACTAATTCCCACTATATCTAACTTTAACCTATCCATTTCCCTTTTTAAATTTTCTAACCTACCTGCCCGATTAAGGTATCTGACATTCCACACTCCGATCCATAGAACGCCAGTTTTCTTTTTCCTGATAACAACGTCCTCTTGAGTAGTCCCCGTCTGGAGATCCGAATGGGGGACTATTTTACCTCCGGAATATTTTATCCAAGAGGACGCCATCATCATTTAATCACACAGTAAAGCTGCATGCCCTTGGGAAAAATTATGGCTGTAGTTTCCTATTGCTTTCAGCCGTTCGCAGTACCAGCATAGCAAGGCCGTTTTGGTTTGTGTTGCAAGGCCAGATCAGTCAAACATCCAGACTGTTGCCCCTGCAACTACTGAAAAGGCTGCTGCCCCTCTTCAGGAACCACACGTTTGTCTGGCCTCTCAACAGTGGTGAAGTATGTGTATAAACTCCCGCTTCTTTAACGATACGACTTACTTGAGATTGTCATCCGACTTTCCTTGCTGGTTAGCTCGCTGCTACAACTTCCTTTTCTCTTCTTCTCCGAAATATGTTTGCTAGGAACAGAAATTTCTCAAGACTCTTCCCACTTATAAAAATAAGCAGACGTACTCAGTTTCTTGTGCTTCGCTTAACGATGTATATTTAAACATCAAAGTTTTACAAATTTCATTCTTAACATAAACAAACACTGTCAAGTAAGTCTCCTCGCATATCCAAAGTTTAGAAGCAAAGTTCATTTACACATAAGAGAAATTTGGCTTAAAAACCAAGTCCATTCTCATCCTGAATCTGAATACACGTCTTATCCTCTCCAAGTCCAAGACAAGCATTAATTAACAATATCTCAATTGTTCTTTTTTTCCACTACAATAGTCAAAGTTATAAAACAGCAAAGAATACGTAAACACTTCTTGTTCTTTTACTACGGCTTCCATGGCGCGACTGGCAAACACTTGATGGTGCCATTCGATCGCCGCAACTACAGCTGTATATTCATATAACACTTTTAATGTACAATTGAAATACATATTTTTAACAATGTTGTAAAACAGATCCAAGTGTACATCTGTACACTACCACATCTCGAAACAAAATGGTGAAGATAAATGAATTAATCAATTGAAGAGCGTATTTCTTATTTTCTTTCACACAGACATTCTACGATGTACCAAAACATTATCCTTGCCACAAAACAACTCGTTAATTTATGTCAGTGCCTATAACCCATTCAGTTTATACAGGGTGGTCCATTGATAGTGACCAAGCCAAATATCTAACGAAATAAGTATCAAACGAAAAAACTACAAAGAACGAAACTCGTCTAGCTTGAAGGGGGAAACCAGATGGCGCTGTGGTTGGCCAGCCAGATGGCGCTGCCATAGCTGAAACAGATATCAACTGCGTTTTTCAAAATAGGAACCCCCATTTTTTATTACATATTCGTGTAGTACGTAAAGAAATATGAATGTTTTAGTTGGATCACTTTTTTCGCTTTGTAACAGATGGCGCTGTAACAGTCAGAAACGTATAAGTACGTGGTAGCACGTAACATTCCGCCAGTGCGGACGATATTTGCTTCGTGATACGTTACCCTTGTTAAAATGGACCATTTACCAATTGCGGAAAAGGTCGATATCGTGTTGATGTATGGCTATTATGATCAAAATTCCCAACGGGCGTGTGCTGTGTATGCTGCTAGGTATCCTGGACAACATCATCCAAGTGTCCGGACCTTTCGCCGGATATTTAAGTTATTTAAGGAAACAGGAAGTGTTCAGCCACATGTGAAACGTCAACAACGACCTGCAACAAATAATGATGCCCAAGTAGGTATTTTAGCTGCTGTCGTGGCTAATCCATACATCAGTAGCAGACAATATGCGCAAGATCGCGAATCTCAGAAACGTCAGTGTTGAGAATGCTACATCAACATCGATTGCACCCATACCATATTTCTATGCACCAGGAATTGCATGGCGACGACTTTGAACGTCGTGTACACTTCTCCTGCTGGGCACAAGAGAAATTACGGGACGATGACAGATTTTTTGCACCCATTCTATTTAGCGAAGCGTCATTCACTAACAGCGGTAAGGTAAACCGGCACAATATGCACTATTGGGAACGTAAAATCCACGATAGCTGCGACAAGTGGAACGTCAGCGACCTTGGCTGGTTGATGTATGGTGTGGCATTATGGGAGGAAGAATAATTGGCCCGCATTTCATCGATGGCAATATAAATGGTGCAGTGTATGCTGATTCCCTACGTCATGTTCTACCGATGTTAAAACAAGATGTTTCACTGCATGACAGAATGACGATGTACTTCCAACATGATGGATGTTCGGCACATAGGTCGCGTGCGGTCGAAGTGGTATTGAAAAGCATATTTCAGGAGAGGTGGATTGGTCGTCGAAGCACCATACCATGGCCCGCACGATCACCGGATCTGACGTCCCCGGGTTTCTTCGGCACATAGGTCGCGTGCGGTCGAAGTGGTATTGAAAAGCATATTTCAGGAGAGGTGGATTGGTCGTCGAAGCACCATACCATGGCCCGCACGATCACCGGATCTGACGTCCCCGGGTTTCTTACTGTGAGGAAATTTGAAGGATATTTGCTATCGTGATCCACCTACAACGCCTGACAACCTGCGTCAACGCATTGTCAGTGCATTTACGGTAGGCGAACTACTCGCTGTTGAGAGGAATGTCGTTACACGTATTGCCAAATGCATTGGAGTTGACAGACATCATTTTGAGCATTTATTGCATTAATGTGGTGTTTACAGGTAATCACGCTGTAGCAGCACGCGTTCTCAGAAACGATCAGTTCACAAAGGTACATGTATCACATTGGAACAACCGAAATAAAATGTTCAAACATACCTACTTTGTGTATTTTAATTTAAAAAACCTACCTGTTACCAACTGTTCGTCTAAAATTGTGAGCCGTATGTTTGTGACTATTACAGCGTCATCTATCACAAAGTGAAAAAAGTAGTCCAACTAAAACATTCATATTTCTTTATGTACTACACGAATATGTAATAAAAATGGGGGTTCCTATTTGAACGCAGTTGATATCCGTTTGACCTATGGCAACGCCATCTTGTGGGCCAACCATAGCGCCATTTGGTTTCCCCCTTCAAGCTAGACAAGTTTCGTTTTTTGTAGTTTTTTCGTTTGACGCTTATTTCGTGAGATATTTGGCCCGGTCACGATCAATGGACCACCTTGTATATAGCTTACACATGACATATGAAGAGAACAAAAAAGTAATATGATTCAATACAAGAGACAGAGATAATATTCATATTAGTGATGGTTAGGTTCATCCTAATCATACTCAACTGTACATGAGCTTTAGTGTTGCTGGAGCTGATTGTGCAGGTTGTTCAATATGTGATGGAAAATCCAATAAAATTATTGATTAACAACTTGGCAATTTCTATATTATCACTAGTAGAAAAGTAAACAATATTTTGTCTAGGATTGATTACCCTTTAATTAGTTTGTCTGTTCTTACACAACTGACTTTGCCTGTAGCTAATGAATTACCCAATGAATATCATATCATTAATAATGAGAATATAAAAAGTACCCTTTCCACTAGATTTGCTTAGTAGTTATTTAAAGACTACAAGGAAGTTATATGGGAAGTAGATTTACCTGTAATTTTTAGCTAAAGTTCTCATGCAAATGATGCCATTCTGCAATGATTTGATGATAATCAAGTGGAGTTGAAATAAAAGATATGCTTCCTAGTGAAGATGAAATTGTTGTGGAATCAATGGAAATTCGTTTTCCTGTGACTAGATATGAACCAGGCTATTCATTTGATCTGAATCAAGGAACACTAAAAAAAAATAAAGAAATTCCAATATGTTTCTTTGAATTATAAGCCAGTGAGATTGCCAGATTAAATGGAAAAAGAAATTAGATATTACCAATTACTATAATTCGGCAAAATTTGATAAGCCTTACTTTATTTTTGTTGTTTTCCAAACGAATCGAAATAATAATCAGTTGACTGATTCTTCTTTATTCGATCATGTTAATATGTTTATATAAAGAATAGTAGAAATGAAGTTTTTCATGGAGAAATGTGCAATTTAAATCCTCCATGAGGCATATGATGCTTTTTGGGATTTTAAGTAAGTCACATAATTAAACGTCGATGTTAATGTAAATACATTCAATTTTATTGAGAATTATTCTATTTTTGTTATAAATATGTCTAGGAGATAGAATGTGTTAGCCACACAGGAAACTACTATGAAATTGTGTGCAACTTTTAATGATAACATTCATAATGATACATTTGCTTACATAATTATGTACAGTAAAAAGGATTTAACTTATAATGTACAACACAGAATATTAAACAAGATTGGCTTTCTTATTAAATGATATTTTGTTCATTATAATTATTCTGGATAGCCCTGTTCATGTAGATTGTGTTATCATATTGAATTTTTAAAATCGATTAATGTTTTGCTGATAAATTAATGAAAATCAATCTATTCAGCTGGCTTTCTGGCACAAGATATTGCGTACCTCCTATCCTTTACATGCCGCATGGCTGACTGAAGTTTTTAATGCTATCAAGAGCGACCTTCAGCGCTACCAAGCCAGTTTCCTGGATAGCTTTAGCTGCTGGATCTGATTCAAGAAACCGTTAACAGATGATACCACATATAGAAATTTCTGTACTTGAATGGACTTTGTCACTTAAGTACAGGCGCGGCTCATAATTAAAGGCTCTGAGGCGGAGCCGCCCCAAAATATACGTTAAAGTAAATTTCGCAAGAACGTATTACATAATTTAAATTATCAGGACGAATTTCGCATATTTCCCATTCCGATTAAAATAACGGCGGTCAACGTTTTTGGAACTGTTTGTATCGATAGATGTTTTCCGAACGGTTAGTAGTGTTTAGGCTGCGCCTTGGAACGTCCGTAAGCTGCATGTAGTAGCGGTTTGGGGGCGTGGCTTCTACATAGTACTGCTCTTTATGGGCGACCCGAAGGCTCAGAGCTTGCAGCCTAAGGGTGTCATACCAACCACCACACATTTTTCAGGTTCCACTATCTATGTAATAAAGGAATGTAGAGTGGCCGAAACTTCGCTATCCAATCTCTGTCTCTGCACATCTCTACTACGCTTCGATGCGTCATTAATCGACGTTTAGTATTATTGTTTTGATAATGTTTTACATAGTTGTTTTGTTTCAGCCATTGGCTATTTTATCCACATTTAGAATAAGTTTGCAAATATCCCGCCAGAGTGCACTACACTACAGTAACATACCAGTACTGCCATCTAGCGAGAGTTTCCTAAGTGGTTAGAGGCCAAAGCGCGCGAAATTTGTCCCTTTACTTTACTTTCCTTGCTTGCTGATGCTGACTGCTTTTGTTGATACCGTGTAATATTAGCAAGTTTCTTTTTCGGAGTATATTTTGCAAGATTTTAGTGAGTTTTACTTGCTGGTGAATATCTGCGACATACCGCGTGTGTGAAACAAGCGCAATATGAATTCAGCGTGCAATTTAATAGGTAAAAACTTGGAACACGGCCATAGAATGAAAGTGAAAGAACTTTGTGCATCCAGACCCGCATTAAAGATCTCTCCGAAACGCGTCTTTCCATATGATTTGCTGCAAAGTGTCAGAAAATGTAATGATGACGTATAGAAACACTTACCAAAGATTTTAACTCGAAGTTAGCTTCTAATGATATTTAATACCTGATTATAGAAGATACAGTACGTAAAATTATGGGTAGAGAGTGATCTGCCCACCCCGTCCACCTGAATTCTTAGTTGTTTTTGTCAGACTAATCTGTAGCATAACCCGAGGTCTATGTTGGCTCCAATCGATAAATGCCGCAGCCTTCCCCAGTATAGAAACCACGAGCCGCGCCTGCTCAAGTACCAGATATGTATATGGTTTCTGAACGAAATTTCTTTTTCCTGTGGGATAGAGCTGAATTCTATAGCAATTGAACAGGCCAGGTAATTCCATTGTATTTGCGATCCATCCGTCACTGCAGCCCATCAAGGAAAAGATGAGGTCATCAGCCATCAGCAGCTCTTCAGTCTATGCCAAGATGTAGATGCCAACATGCAGCCAACAAGAAGATAGATGGATGGACATAGCAACCAAAGTCGCAGACAAAAACCGATGTTCAACAGAAGAAACCCAATGGGGAAAGGTGAAATGAAGAAAGTACCAACAAAAACACCGTGTTTCTCCAGGGGCCAAGGTTTTTCACTTTTTCAGGATGAATTTACTTTCTTTAATTTTATTAAAAGTTGTCTCTTTATGGTGGTTGAAGGGATTTTATAAAAATAAAAATTGTTATGTAGTTTAAACAAAGTGTATACTACATAAAAAATTTTATTTTTAAAATTTTTTTATAATTTTTTATATATAAATGAAACAAAAATTAACATGAGTAATAACATTGAAAAGCTATTAAAAGAGCTTAATAGTTTAAAATAGTGATACTGCAGATGGTTTCATTAAATTAATGGAATTTTAAAAAACAAATCATGTAATATTCCAAAAGCTGAATTTGTACTAACTAAATTTGGGCAGAAAGTTACGTTAGTTCTAAATGATAAATATAAAATTATTCTTCCAGATCGTTCTACTATGATGGTGGTTTGAAAAGTTCTCGAAATCACCATGAGAGGTCAGCACTAGCGCAACGATTTGTTCATGTGATATTCATTGGACTGTTGCCTGTAAACACACGCCATGTCAGTGCTCTTGGAAGAGAGCTGTGGAGGTGATATGCCTCTGTTGTTGTTTGTTCCTGTGTAGTGATCTATGAAGGTGAAAAAAATCGAGATACGAGCAGTCATTAAGTACTTCAAAAGGAAAGGTATCAAAGCAAATGACATTCATGCCGATTTCCAGATTACACTGGGGGACTCTGCTCCTTCATATTCAACTGTTACAACTGTTCCTTAAAATTCGTTCAGTCCTAAACGATATGCCTCCGGCATAAGGAAGAAAGACCATGGACGAATTTTAAGGAATTTTAACATTAAGAGTGTGTTCCGTCCACCCTCTAAGATTAGGGCACTACTCGGCTCTATGAAAGATGATTTGGGGCTTAGGAAACCCGGTGTGTACAAAATTCCGTGTCAATGTGGGAAGACTTACATTGGCCATTCGATTCGCACAGTGCATGACAGGTGTGTGGAACATCGCTGTCATACGAGGCTACAACAGCCAGAAAAATCGGCAGTAGCAGAACACTGCTTAAATGAGGGACACAGTATGAAATTTGATGAAACTGTGGTAACTGCCAACATTTTCGGTTTTTGGGATAGTATCTATAAAAAGGCGATTGAAATTAGGTTGGTGGATAATTTTGTCAATAGAGACAATGGGTTTCCTCTTAGCAAGACGTGGAATCCTATATTGTCTCGCATCAAAGTTGAACGTTCTTCGGTGCGGCCCTGAGTGCGATATATCATTGTCAGCATGTTCTACTATGGGCGGCGCCACTTCCCTGTCTTGGAGGGCAGCAACCATGATGGGCGACGCATGCGCTGTGTACTGAACAGTGGCCAATATAGGATGTCGATTTGCAGCCTGGCGTCAATTCTCAGCGGGACTCATCAGCAGAAACAGCATTCTCTTGAAGATGGTGACCGGTTGGATCGCCGAAATATCGATTCCAGTTGATTTTAGGATCTGGCAGCAAAGCCGAAGAGACTTTCAAGACTAGAGAATCTTGTTTGATTAAAATTTATATATAGAAGTAAAACACAAATTAAAAATGATTCTTTTCATGTTATTGATTCTAAAATGGAATAAAATACATTTATTTTTCATTTCTTCATTTATAATTGTTTTGTTCATTAATTTTTATCATTTGGTATCTCTTAATTGTGAACACATTTTTATTACTGCATTAGATTGGGGAAGTTATTTGGTTTGAAAAAAAAATCTAAAAATTACGGTTTTTATGTCAGGGAAAACATTAAATTAGCTTTTGCTTCCTGGTTGTTTCCTGGTCTAGCATGTACATTGGATAACTACTAATATTACTGTACTTCAAATTCAATAGGAGGAATTAAAAATAGTACAAAAACCAGTAAAGAAAAATTAGCAAATAATATTAACAGTTATGGCCACACATTAGAAAAGGTCTCTACGAAAGTAGATATGATTTTAGTATAGAAAATACAGTAGTCAAATTAGGTAAGGAGCCGCAAACTGAATTAAAAGAACAGTGTGATTTAGTAGCTAAATAACCTAAAGAGCTATAAACTGAAGTAGAAAAACAATATGATTCAGTCAGGAAGAAGTTTATGGAACAGTTTAAAGAAGTGAATGATAAGATACGACACATACAGGAACAGTCTGCATAGTAATTCAAAGATATACAGGTACATAATCAAATTCAGAAACACACCGCTGAGTCGTCACCCTGGATCAGAATAAATATTGTGCTGAAGTAAGCGTACAACCATAAGTTCTTGTGGACGACCTTATGCACAGTTGAACGTGGTAGTTGCAACTGTCCGACAGCAGTGTGGATGGACTTCATAGGTGAACGAGTGAAGACGTTTAAAATGCGATCGATGTTTTCCTCGAATGTTCTTGGTCGCCAACACTGTCGTCCCTCTCTTCACAATTTTTTTGTGCCATGCAAGGATTGAAGGGCGCGATGGTGGATCTCTTCCATACTTCACTCTGAAGTTTCGTTGAGTCTGAATATCCGATTTTGTCTCAATAAACCAGGACACACATTGTCCCTTCTCTTGAGGAGATGCCATTTCATAGACGTTCAGTTCCTTCCACCAACAGAGTATCTGAATCACAAAATTTTAGGATATATAAAAACTTTAGTAAACAGTGACTACAGTAAAAGAAATTTGTTAAAATATTTCAACTGCCATTGTAATAAAATTTTGATGTTCTAAAGGGACTTTATGAAAACCCTGTATTTTCCAAAATTTAAACCTAGGGGAAGTGTACTCTACTTATTTTCTGCAAGTAATTCTAAAACCATTACCAGAGTAGTGTGAAGATCATAAGAAAATCTACTTTGCACTTCGCTATTTCGTAGAGGCCGCCACCGAATGGGGAACAGTTCATCTGTAGGACTTCAAATCCTAGGATGCTTTTCAGGAGGAACTTAAGAAATATTATTGGTCCACTAGAATGCAGGAGAAACTTACTTTAGAAGTGTTAGACCTGAAATACTACCATAATTCTTGGAGTAGTTATAAGAAACACAACGAATGACATTCATTTATATCTAAATATTTAATTATCCTAATAGAAAAAGTGTGCCTTGAAAAGTTATTAGTAAGCATATTACTGCATTACACAAGAAAGTAAATTTGGTGTAGACGATGGACAGCCATTAGTGCCGGCCGGTGTGGCAGAGCGGTTCTAGGCGCTACAGTCGCTACGGTCGCAGGTTCGAATCCTGCCTTGGGCATGGATGTGTGTGATGTCCTTAGATTAGTTAGGTTTAATTAGTTCTAAATTCTAGGCGACTGATGACCTCAGAAGTTAAGTCTCATAGTGCTCAGAGCCATTTGAACCATTTTTGAACAACCATTAGTGATTTGTTGGCCTGCGTTGAAGGATTAGACACATTAAATAAAGAACATAATGAAGATGTCCAGGGACAGAGCTGGGGCAATAATAATATCTAAAGTAAACATTTTCCGAAAAAAATTACGAGAAACAGTGAAACCATTTTATCTGAAGTGAGTAATGGAAGCATTGCTGAAAGTCATTTGTGAAACCGGAGAAGGAATAACACACAGTCGCAAGTTTTTGTGTGAAACACAGCCAACAATGATACTGGTAATGTAATACCTGAGAATACATCGATGACCAATAATGGAATGCTAACAAGAAGTTATCCTGTAATTCTAATTGGAAAAGATGGAATGTCCTGAGACAGAGGCCAGGATACAGGATATGAAAATTCATAGATAGGCCCGTGTATAGAAAAGTTTATAGCCATTACCCATAAACACTGGTTGATAGTGCTCGAACAGTCCACGGGTATACTGCCGGTCCGTAGTGTCCAACGGGCACAATATTTCGGCAATCAGACATATCGCCATCGTCAGGTGCGCTGGAGAACTGAGCTCCTGAGGTCTGGCGGGGGTCCTAAATCCCCTTCCCCCACGAGGTGTTCTCTCCGCGGTCCGCGCCCGCGGCCGCGCGTCGGCGGTCGCTGAGAGGCTGGCGTCGTCGTCTGTGGTGGCGTCGGTGTAACTGCCTCGTCCGCCCTGGTCGCTCGTTCGTTTTCTTTGCTGAGCCTCTTTTTAATTAGACTGAGTGCTGGTTCCCATGCCTTGCTGAGGCTATAGCCGCAATCTCTGTTGATGAGTCCGCCCCTGGTACGAATTTCGATAGCCTCTCTAACGACGCTGTCCCAGTATTTAGATGTCTGTGCCAAGACCCTGGTATGTTGGTAGTCCATTCCGTGATTTTCGGACAAACAGTGCTCTGCGATTGCCGACTTGTTAGGGAACATAAGTCGAGTGTGCCTCTGATGTTCTCGGCAACGATCTTCGATGGTGCGCTCTGTCTCTCCAATGTAAGCCTTCCCACACTCACAGAGAATCTGGTATAAGCCGGCCTTCTGCAAACCGAGATCGTGTTTGACACTTCCCAATAATGCTCGTGTTTTATTGGGCGGGCAAATGACAGTTCCTACTCGGTGTTTCCTCGATATTCGTCCTATTTTCCCCGATAGTGCGCCAGTATACGGTAATAGGCGGTGGCTATCTCTTCCTACGTGACTTCGTCCATCTCCACACGCTGTTCTGTAGAGGTGGGGCGGAGAGTGCGTCTGATCTGCCATTACGAGTACCCGTTTTTCGGAAATACAGTTTTGAGGTGTTCCAGCTAATGGGGCAGACTCTCTGCATCCGAGATGGTGCGCGCACTGTGCACCAGTGTTTTTAGTACCCCATTCCTCTGCGAAGGGTGGTGGCAGCTATTTGCATGCAAATACAGGTCGGTGTGCGTTTTCTTCCTGTATACCCCATGGCCCAGGGTGCCACCCGTTCTTCTTTTGACCATGACGTCCAGGAATGGTAAACTTCCTTCTGGTTCGGTCTCCATAGTGAATTTGATGTTCGGATGTATGGAGTTCAGGTGTGTAAGGAAACCAAGGAGCTTGTCCCTTCCATGGGGCCAAATCACGAACGTATCATCAACATAACGTAGAAAACAAGTAGGTTTCCATTTGGATGACGCCAAAGCTTCCTCCTCGAAATACTCCATACAGAAATTCGCGTCCATAGGCGAAAGTGGGTTCCCCATTGCGACTCCTTCTGTTTGCTCATAGTATTCTCCATTAAACAGAAAATACGTGGAGGTCAGAACATGCCTGAAAAGGTCGGTCGTCTTCTCGTCAAATTTGTGTGCAATGAGCTCAACTGATTCTCGAAGAGGCATCCTGATGAATAACGAGACAACGTCAAAACTCACAAGGATATCTGAGTCTTTCAGCTTGAAGTTCTCGAGACGTTTTACGAAATCCATAGAATTCCGAACGTGATGAGGGCATTTACCCACGTAAGGGCTTAGTAGTGCTGACAGGTATTTGGCCAGCAAATATGTAGGTGCCCTAATGTTGCTGACAATTGGGCGTAACGGCACCCCTTCTTTGTGGACTTTAGGGAGTCCATAAAGTCTTGGCGGTACAGGTCCTTGAGGTGTCAATTTCTTGGCGACACCCTCTGGTAAATCCGCGCCCTGGAGAAGAGCCCTAGTCTTGTTCTCCACCTTCTTTGTGGGGTCAGCGTTGATCCTCCTGCAAGATTCGTCACTTAGTAGGCTCTGCATCTTCTCAATGTAGTCCTTATGGGAAAGGACAACTGTAGCATTGCCTTTGTCAGCTGGTAAGACAACAATCTCAGGGCTCTGTCTCAGGTCTCGAATGGCTGCCCTCCCCCTGCTGGTAATATTCGACTTGATCAGTTTAGTTCTCGTCAGAGCACGGCAGGTTTCCCGGCGCACTTCCTCAGCTGCTTCAGGTGGTAGTCGCGCAGCAACCTGTTCAACTGCCCTGACGATGTCCGCTACCGGCGTGAACCTAGATGTGGGCGCAAAATTAAGTCCCTTCTCCAGAACAGAGACTGCATCACCAGTCAGCTCAATGTCCGTGAAATTGATGACCGTCTTGCGTGGGGCCTCCAGCGATGGTTTGTCCGAGAGACGAGAAAATTTACATATCTGACGTCCCGAGGCCTTCTTACGTGCAGCATCGGCGGTCACCCAGGAAACACCATCAATCCAGCCCCAGGTCCCGGAATTAAAATGATTGGCTAGTTGTAGATGTAGTTTAAGTAGTTCCTGGGAGCTGTACGCAAGGCTGCGGCGGGTAAAGTGCACCCTGTCACGAACCAAGGCGAGGCTAGCAAGCTTCTTAATTCTCGTAGTTGCTGCAGAGTTGATGTGATGCGTGACCCTAGCAAAGTTTGGCACAACCTGATCGGCATGACATCTCTTCAGAAAGGCAAGAGCACTCAGCAAACGGCTCCTTCGGTGGCGCAGCTTGTCGAATTTCTTCATGCTGCGATACATCTCCTGGTTGATAGTGGTTATTAGATGAAAATGGTGAAACTGAGAAAAACCAACAAAAATCTGTGGTAGCTGAGGAACAATATGGAAAAAAGTATATTTTTTATAGACTTAGGCAGTGATATTTCCCTGATCCCACAGGAGTTTCAGAAATGATGAGAATTAAAGACCTGTGTGCTGTACTTCCTGTTACAGGTGCATATCTCATAGGGATTAATGAAAGTAAATGTAAGTTAATAATACAACTATACATGAGCTATAAGTATAGGAAATTGTCATTTTACGCAAAGTTTGCTGATAGTGACAAAAGCTAATTTACAAATATTTACTGTAGACTGTAAAGTGACTTCAGATTTTGAAACAGAATTATTGTTCTGGAAAACTGATGATTGTCAGACAATAGTTCCTTTGAAGAAGAATCCAATAATGAGTAAAAAAGATGCACTCATCTAGAATATAGTTTAACTACAAGTGTGAGATTGATGAGCTGGGAAGAGACTACAAGTACTATAGAAATTCATAAAAACCCAATATATAGTAAATCTTATGAATATGTCCTCTTAGGGGAGGAGCAGAAGATAGAATTATGCAATATCCTACGGAAATATAGATCAGTACTCTGTGATAAACTGGAGTAATAGGTGACTACATTTGTCAATATAAAATAAAATATGAGTCCTTTCCTTTGTAAAACCTATCCCACCTTTAAATTTATGACCTGTGCTACAAGAAGAAATAAACAAAATTATAGAAAATCAAGTTATTCAACATAGCATAAGTGTCTCCAAGAATCCATTGTTAATTTTTGAAAAAGTCATAGGCAGAATGCATCTGGTCTTAGACGAATGTACTCTCAATAAGTATATAGAGACTAAAAGAGATAGATCTATTTTCATTCATGAATTGCTCACTAGGTTTGAGCAAGCCAAATATTTCAATCCAGAGGATTGACAGTTGGATACTGGCAAGTAAAATTACATGAAAATTCGAAACATTATATGTCTGTCTTGTTTAATGGGAAATCATATCAATGTTAAGTGCTACTACATTTTGGTCTAAATATTTCTGTTTCAGCATTTATCTGAGCTTTTGACGAAGCTTTAGGGAAACAATTATTGCAGTAACTAATTATTTATGTAGATGACATCTTATTTGTTTCTAAAACATGGGAAAAATTTTGTATGTTATTATCAAAAACTCTACAGAAATTTTATGAGAAAGGTGTTGCTATTAAGTTTTTGAAGTCTCATTTTGGCAGGGAAGAACAGAAGTTCTTTGGAAGTAAACTGGATCTACAAAAGATAATAGCCTTTAAAGATTGTCCAGAAACTCATAACATAAAACAATAATATTCGTTCCTCAGACTAGCTGGATTTTATCGTTGACATGTGCAGAGCCAAATAATGATCGATCCTCAACTGCTATCATTATTAAAACAGAGGTCTAAGTGGATATGGAATGAGGGGCAGCAGAAGCTTTTAAGAATATTAAGGAAGGGCAATTGAAAGCTCCTATACTGAGTCACCTGGTGATGTATGGACCAATTAATTTAGCAACAGACACTTCAGTAGATGGTGTCATGCAGAATTATTTCAAGGAGAATGTAATCCAGAAATTGGTGAACGTAAGACTATCGCTTTTGCAAGAAGAAACCTTAACAAGCATGTGTTAAATTACACAGCAACAGAGAAGGAGCTGCTAGCTAATGTTCAGAGCATACAGCAATTCCAGACACTAATTTCAGGTTCAAAAATAATTGTCTATACTAACCACTGAGCATTAGCATGATGGAAAGTAGACTATTGCATACCCATCTAATGAGGTGGGCATTGTTTTTACAAGAATTCCAGATAGAAATAAATTACATGAAGAGTTGTTAGAATCAAGTTCTGGATGCACTCGCTAGATTACCTTAGAATATGATTAAAATGAAACGTACTGAGGGACCTGGCTTCATTTTTGTAATCAGTTTTTTTGACTTTAAGTTACACCAATAACCAGTTATGGACATTAGCCTTAAGGATGAACCAAACGACAAGGACAGATGAATACTTTAGCCTCAAAATTCGGTACTGCAACCAGGCCAGAAGATTATCTGATGATAGGCTAACAATTTCAAATCTGGTTGGAAGTTGTCCATACCTCGAAATGGGGAAGAAGATTTGATATGGTTTGTCCATAAGGGATATGGTCATTTCGTTATTTGTAACTACATTAAACACGTGACTAAATTTTGTTACTTTAAGAGCTTTAATAAGGAAAACAGTAGACTTACTGCACTCCGGTAGGGTATGTCAAAAGGTTAAAGGTAACAGCTATCTATGATATGAGTTAAACACAATAATATGAAAAGGACTTCACAGTTAAAGTGCTCCTGATATTTTGGACTCATATCTACAGGTTGAGAAGGGTAACTGCAATTTTGTAGTGACAGATTGTTCGTCAAAGTACATAAAACTTCACCCTACTAAAGAAGCCAACGCAGATACAGTAATAAAATGTTTGGGAGCTTATTTTTAACATGCGGATAAACCTTGTAGACTCCTTAATGATAGTGGATCGCAATTTACAAGTAACAACCTCGAGGAATTTTTAGCTTTGGAAGATGTAAATTAAGTAGCCATTTCCAAACAGACCATTGTGATGCATAATGAAAGAAATTACATGTCTACGCAGAACTTATTGTTCCAATAAACACGAGTGGCAGGGCGGGGTAGGTCGTCTGCGTTTTTGTTAACGCTATCGTTCAGTTCACCTACCTCATAGGATTCTTGCTGATGTCCCTTCACTCTGCGGTAGCAGATACGTGCTAGGCAGTGTAAAGCAGTGTTGATGAAACCACCACCTAATACCTACCACACAGAGGCCACGTAACTAGTTGAAAGTCAATTCCTGAAAATTGATGATTAAAAAATCGAGCGTTCGGGATACTTGCAGAAAAGCGTTTAAAATTAGATTAACTCTGCTTTTTATTCATATTGAAACACATGAAATGGCTATCAAGTCCGTATTTAATATGGTACAACGTTATCATTCAAAGTTCACTCGCTGTATAACTAATACTCACTCGACAAGCAGCCAGCATTTTAGCAAGTCCGACCCAACTAATTTACATGTTCTATCAGTCACAGACCCACAACTACTCGCGAGTTAAACATTCGGTCGTTTCAGTGGTCTTCTTAGTAAGAGGTGTTCGCCGAAATACCCCGTACAGAGCACGAAATACGCCACGCCGAGTCGTTACTACGATCAAAAAGTTCACATGCTCATATATCTCAAATTATTTAATTTAGAAACACCAAACTTTCATTAAAATGTTCGTAACTCCAATCGCTTTAGTCACGATATGTTCGAACCGAAATTAGCTCAGTATTTCCTCGTCTTACAGAGTATTTTTAAGGAGCGGTCTGACGTCGTGTTATCCGTAGACCGGCTAGTAAGCGACTCTTCTCGAGGTATTCTCCTACCTGCCCACTCCTCTTTTCTCTTGGGAACAGCTTAATTCTGGTAGGCTGTTGATCTAAACGACCAACCAGAACGTTCCTTCCAGATCATCTTGCGGCAAATCTTGCCTTATCCAATCACTAATTTGATAGTAACTAATTTCAGCAAAACTTTAAATTCTTGTATTTTGTTTAATCAAAATAAACGAAGTGCGAAATATTCTTCAAATTGATAAATAAACTTATTCCGCCTCTAACTTCCATTCTGGCTACTTTTACTCATATACAAAAGCAAGCACACACCAACATACGTCACCTGAATCGTGGTTTCAACATAACTTACCCAATGTTCGTTTGTACATGATTTTACGTCAAAGGAAATATTAAATCTTAATGTATGTCCCACATACACTCTCTCAATCATTCTCACGCATTCACACGGCAAAATATAATCAATAATAATTTTGACCGATTTTTTTATTACATAATGCACAGTGACAAAAATTTTAAAAAGAAAATTCTAATTAATTGATTTTTGTGCAATGATAATTTTGGAATGGCTTCTAATGATAATGAAAGTCAATTATGTTATTGTTCCTAACTTGGTTTTAAAAAACAAACGTAGGTGTTAGGAGTTTTAGGTAATTTTCTTTATCTCCAGAACTATAATAAATAAAAATCTGAAATTTCTTACAGCATCATTCCATTAATAACAAAAGGCTGTGTACCAAATTTGAACAAAATCGGATAATAACTATTATGGATTATTTAGATTCGTAGAGGGTATGAATCTTTGTATCGACTGAATGTTACGCTATGCAGTTATCATGGCAGGCAGCGTCAGCTGTGCTGTGAGCAAAGTGAAAAAAAAAAAAACATAGTCATCCTGCAGCCACCGTAGTAGATGGCTGCTTGCCTTACTGCATTGAATGTCATCTCGTAATAACTTGCTACGTTACACATGCTACATGGGTCGAGTTGATATCGGAGTTCCAGCCTACGAATTACCCGATGTCTACATGTCTATTGCCACTAGAAATTATGAATAGGACTTTTACTGGCAAACTACTGTTAAAGTTGTTTAACTGGCTGTCTTCAACACATGTGGAAGCAGGAGAACTACTTAATATGGCAAAGAGCAAGCTACAAAAAAGTGGAAAACAGACAGAAAAAATTCTATGTAAAAACTGTTGTACCTAAATCCTAAATGAATGATTTAGAATTAGTTGATGACTTCCATCCTACTTGTAATTCAGAGAAGGAAAGAAATCAGTTTTTTTCCATCCCATAAAGATCCCTTCAAGGTGCGGTATATACCACATCTGTAAGAAGTACACTTAGTAGGCTCAAGGCACGTCAGGAGAAGGGCTTGTAGAAGATCGATATGCCAAAGAAAACCCTCAGGAAAATCTGCTACCTCTCGATATTAGGGTGAATTGCTTAATTACTTCATTTTCAGTTTTCAGGGAGCATTCTCCCTCATCGACTATTCTATTGTCTATAATTTACATCCCTCATAGTGTACTATCTTCAGCATGAAAATACCTGGAAAAGCTTGTTATTCAAGTATAAAGAATGTATAACATTTATATGCTCTATTTGAGTACACAAAAAGTAATTTGTTTGCTTGGTAAATAGGATTTCTATCTTTCCTTTCTTTTTATGAACAATGGTTGGATCTTTTATATCTTTCATACAGGAAGTTATCTAACCTAAGACCTTATGTATGTACTGTAAATCATCAAGTACAGAAGCATTTTTAATCAAGGATGAATATTTTAGTGCAGCAACTACATGTATACGTTTCACATTGGTGGAATACTATGCGTGACCCTTGACTAACAGACTGAAGAACAAAAGAATGATAACGTCTGACAGGTACTTACCTGATGGCTACTAGCTTCTCATAGGCGTGTGGGTAAAACTGGAACAAGTCCATTCTGAAGGACTTGTCGACCACACTTCGTACTCTGGCTTCTTGATGAAGGATCCATCAGGGAGCATACATTGGGGTGGCAGATGGTTTGGGAAGCTTTCTTTGGGGATCCATCTTCTTTATTTCTTTGGTCCTATCATATTTACTCTAATATTTCTTTTCCTTCTCCTCCAGTTGGAGTACTGGATGTTTCTTACCGCTTTCCAGACTTGTATGTTTCTAGCACAAAGTGTTAATTACAACCTGTCTTCGAAGGTGGCGCCAAGAGATACAAGGTAACACAAATAAGACGTACAGACAAAGATAATTTTATTTTATAACGCAAAGTAAATGAGGAAACCGTTTATATGATGGTACTGTACGTATGTTAGTAATATCAGTTGAATGAAGGGTAAAATAGGGTGCTAACGCTAGTCCTTGAAGTATAAGATAATATACTAACATTTTCACATAAAAATGAAACAGCATGGATCATGAGGCTGAGGCCATGGTAGAAGGCTTTTGGGTTCTGTATGAAAGAAGAGCGATGGTAACTTGTTAATTCTAATTATCTCTGAGCAGAGAACACTAGTATTTGAAGTGTTATGGATGTATTGTGTCCCTTAATGTACGAAGGAAAAACTGAAGAGGTATTAAATAAAGGTTTCATACAGCGGTGCCTCATGCTCACTTTCGTTGGTGGGGTTGATAGATAAAAAGTGAGTAAACTTTACAACAGAATTGTTCTGTAGTGTTAATTATATAACCTTGATTTATGTCATACTGCTTAAACATTTTCTAAAGGTAATAAATATCGTAAATGTGCAATCATAAATATAATCCATGAAATAAAATAGCCAATAATAAAATATATACAGATGTGAACTCACCATCTTGCATGTGTGTGTGTGTGTGTGTGTGTGTGTGTGTGTGTGTGTGTGTGTGTGTGTGTCTAGTCAGCCAGCTTCACTGGTTTCTGTGTACTTCTGTAGGTGTGAGATAATGCTGTGGTGACACATTTTAGTGAATAACTTTAGGGATTTGGAGCTGTCTGGTTTCAAACCGAACTTCGCCAGTTCTTCTTCTGCTGATCTTCATATTTATTCTAGTTGTGTTTCTGCCATCTGACTGTGGTGTGAAAAGAAAATTGATGTAAATATGAAAGGAAGCAAATAACGTCTTCCCCATTGGGAATGCATCAGAGAGCAAATATAGACCCCCCTCCCCCTCCAGCTTTTTCCTTATGGCCAGTGTAAAAGACTCTGGGAGAAATCTTTACTAGGAGTGGTTTCACGCATATTTTACCCAACTAGCATGTTAACTAATGAGGTCTCAATCATGGCAGGTTAATTATACAGTAGTGGTGCATGCCTATTCTTCTGACTGGCAAACATAATTACTTCTATTGAAGCAGGAGAAGTTGGTGCAATTTTCAATGTTTTGTGCACTTCAGTGAATGATTGTTCAGAGGTGAAAATTTCACAAATCTTTGTAATGCCCTTAAACATATCGCTGCAATAAATCACAGAAAAATGATTTTTCAATTTATCATTACAAATAAAAGGACCGTAACTTAATGAAAAAGTATTCACTAAAATGACTGCTAAGTGTTCTTTGAAAAAGCAAACTTTTTGGGATCAATAATTTCGAAGCTACTGAATACATGAGAGGTTTGGAATCTTCCTTTTAGTTGGTCAGTTACAATGTTACATCCTTCTTTTGGATCTGCTGTCAGATGTTCAGTGCTATATTTGGAACGTTTTCTTGAAGTAGCAAAACATTCATTTTTAGAAACTCGGTACCTTTCGAAGTTCTCTCGTATTTCAGAAACAGATGATTCAAAATAACATAATGAATTGGATGTAGTAACAGCATTTGCACTCTGCATCTGAACTGTGTTACACAAAATATCAACATATTTCATAATCTCTTGAAAAAGTTTAGAAGGATCGAAAAGTCGGGATTGTGAAGTAAATCTCTTAAAGCAATTGCTTCTATTGTTGTAATATCATCCCAAGAATCTTCTTCCTCAATCTTACCAAAACTTTCCAATAAATGTAATTTGTTTTCTTGAACATTAGTTGCTATGTAAGACTGGAAGTTTTGTCTAGTTGGAGAGACTGAATGAATTCTCTTGTTGCACAGTGCCCACAACAAATCACTTCGCTTAGATAATGAAGAGATAAACGTTGTAGATTCAGAAATATTTACAAATAACGATCTAACACACTTTATTTTTTACTAAAATCATTCTGAATAATCAACTTCATTTGTTGCACATAACAGTGGACATTCTTGGCTCATGGGAAAGTACTCTGCATCAGTGTCTGTATACCACCACAGCTCTCACTCATTACTGGGCTGTTATGTATGGAATGAGTTTTTCTTGAACATTGAAAAGTTCCAGACTCTTTCCTGCCATAAACGTTGTAGATTCAGAAATATTTACAAACAACGATCTAACACACTTTATTTTTTACTAAAATCATTCTGAATAATCAACTTCATTTGTTGCACATAACAGTGGACATTCTTGGCTCATGGGAAAGTACTCTGCATCAGTGTCTGTATACCACCACAGCTCTCACTCATTACTGGGCTGTTATGTACGCAATGAGTTTTTCTTGAACATTGAAAAGTTCCAGACTCTTTTCTACAACCTAACTAAGCCCACATGCTGTCCTGCCATTAACATTTTCAAAGGACAGGAATCTTTCAAGTGGTTTCTTCCCATTACTGTACCAAAGTACAACGAGAAAGTGATTTCTGCATGTAGCTAATTCATTATGTTCCCCAAATGACATTTTATATGCTGAATCAATCCTAGCAGCAATGTTAACTGTCCCAAAAATTATGTATTTAGAAGCATTTTCTAAATGTAGTCTACTTTCTTCACATTCCTTCATTCATTGACTTGAATGCTTCACATCCTTACAGTTGACCATTGTCCACAATCCTTCACCACCAAATAACACACATTAGCATCAAAATAATTTTTGTCTCTCTTCAGTCACTGTTAACCAAGATTTTTTACAGAACCATCTATTGCAGAACGAACTCTTTTGCTTGGCATGCACCTAACTGCTTGATTTCCAGCTTCTCTTTCATGCTCCACGAATGAAAGGTTATTTTAAGCAAACAACCTACGTTATTCATTTTAAAATTGATGTACAAACAATCGAGTTTCAACCACACAGCCCCATAATATGGGACACTACTGAGAGGTGGCCTTGTTCACCATTCTCTACATTTCCCATTGCTGAATGGCAGTAGGGGTAAAGGGGAGGGGGGAATGCAGTAAGGCACATGACAGCAATCACAATCAAGTGCTGTGGACCAAAGGTTTCTCTCCCCAAACATTGTGAAGACTTGTGAATAGCTGGGCAAAGGGAGGAGAGTGGAGACATGGCAGGGACAGTGGATTCACTGGGTGCTGGAAAAGATGGATATGGGTGAGGTGGTCTATCCACTGGACCCACTCGAGCAATCTTAGGAGCCTTTGACCCCTTGGCATGGCTGGGATGCAGGGAAAGAGGGGAACACATTCGGTTGCCCACCCACGGGGCCCATGCTTGCTCGCCCGCAACTATGCTTCAGCGAGGGGCGAGGTGGAGAAGGAGAAACAGCTCGGCTGCGTCACTGTGACTGCAGGTTAGGAGTGTGGAGGAAATACCTGCTACTGGCCTTGGCTTTGGGTAAGTGGGTTCAGGAAAGAAAAACTGGTTTGTCAGTGCAGAATGATAAACAGTGTCTGAAACAGAGAGAACTGGGTCTGATTAGATCGAGTTTCTGTCAGTCGTAAGATGCCACAATCATGTCATGCACGAACTGTTTGATGTAAAATGAAAAAAAGTACGTCACAAAATTCTGGGTGGAGCGAGGCCCCTCTAGCCCTTTACAACGAACGGCCCCTGGTTTCGTAAATTGTAATAATAGAAAAGAACAAACAGAGATTAACAGCAAAGATCACGTTTTATCATATTGTTCTTATTTCTCGGCCACTAAGTGCGACATATTGAAATTATGCTTACAAGTGCTACTAGTGCCAACAAAGTGCATTTTGTAAATAAAGTTCATGTTATATCTTTTGTCAAGTAACAACTAATTAAGTTAAGACAGATTCCAACACGACAAAATATGCAATACTTCCTATAACGTACTTTACGTAGCCATATTAGTTTTATAATTAATTTTAGCCCATGAGGCGTGAACTGTCACTGTTACGTGCTATAGTAATTTTAAACATCTAGCACATTACAGGCATGAGAAAAAGTAAGAATTGTAATTTTACATAGTTTTACTCATAATAATTTCTTATTACTACTTAGTTACTATACAACATAAATATTACAAAAAATGTCGACAAAACTGTAAACTTCAGGCGCAGCCCCATAGAGGGCGCCATACACAAAACTGATGTGTACTGTGACCCCAACATATAATTTTATGACAGTAATGGTTGAACTGTGTAAGCATTCACTTGAGCACAAACAACTGCTACAATTCCGCACTGGTATGTAATGTTAACATTAAAAGACAACGATGTGATGGACTTACAACTTTTGTAAATCACATTGTAATATATACTCTTGTATTTGTTTTAGCATTGATAAGGACCTGACACAGGTCGAAATCTGATGTGCGTTGTGACTATAAATGTCATATTAACCTAATTCTACGACTGATTGCTGCTCTATCTAACTCAATATAACCACAGTCATTGCGTGCACCCACCACATGGAGGGCAACCTGATGATATGTAGAAGTATTCTCAGCATTGTCAAAAGATGACTGTGTATCAATATTTATATGTGGTAGGGGTATTACAATGAAACTTGAATTTATTAGTGATTGTACTATGTATAATATACAGAAACGCAAGCGTCTGCCGAGTGTCCTGACTATACATCGAGAACCAGGATGGAACAGTTTTGTCAGTAAATTACATTGATCTGTCAGAAAAGTGTTTTTGGTCTTATCGTCACCCTATGCTTGACCTCTTTGTGTCAAAACATATATTACGCAATCAACGGCAATACGCTGTGCGGCCGACGAACACGGCCGCCGACGCCGTTATCTCCGCGCCGCCTTCGCTTGGACACATGCTGCTAAAAAGACTAAAGCACGCGTCCGCGATAACGCCTCGCCGCTGCCGCGAGAATTCCCTAAGGCCGTTATCAGTCTCTGACGTCATGCACTGTGCGCATTGCTGTATAAGTGATGATCCTTGTAAGAAGTCAGTCAGTCGTCAACATGCCACGCTGTCGCACGCATCGTGTTTATCGCTGGCGTCCTGCGATCTACAAAACAGTTGCAGACATTCAAACTGATTATAGTATCCTTCCAAAACAATCGATGTTCTACATGTAGCATCAATATTCGGTGGAGGGCGTGTCGATTTTGCAATGACTGACGTCGCTATCGGAACTGGCCATGCGTGGCCTACCGTCGCCATTGTTCGCATTTATTCAGCTCTTCGTTCACTGGCTACGAATTTGGAGAATTTTCCATCCAGGGATATAATCGCCTATCGCACTTTCATGATAAACCAATCATTGGCCGCCACGAGGACCCATGCTGAACCCTAGTAAATCGCCATGTACTGCAAGCAGTAGTGCTACATACCTTTTGAACTGCACTGGTATGTCCTCGATTTAAAATGAACTTCACTATTAACTGTGGTATGGACGACTAGTAGGCAGCCTGAACTATCTGAGAATCTGTAACAGAGTGTTACATGAATCTAAATAAGAATTGTTGTTCAAACGTTGGCGACAAGGGCACACATGGACGTCTGGTTGGGTATGTGAATGACAGAGATAGCTTTAGGGTCTGGATTACATGTAAGAGAAAGGTTGTGCTAGGTCAGGGTGTAAAATTCAAGGCTGAAGTTGTATACAGTCTGCGCACCTATGTTACTGAATTTGAAGTTGCTGGTGAGGAAACCATTCGACAGGCTCATCCTACTGAGGCTTCTGATGAGGAAAAGGAATCAGAAAATGTTAGTCATGGCAAGAAGACAAATGGTCTAAGTGAAGAGAAAGAATATCTGGATACAGCAGCAAACTCCAGAGAGAGTCAAGTATTAAGTGAGAAACGAAATGAAAAATACGAAAAGAAGAAACCAGAATGGATGACCACTGGAGATTATGTGTAATTATCTGGAACTCCTATCAACAGGGACATGGATCCAAACTTGTGTACTGAAGTCTTGCAGTCTAGCAATAAAAATCAGTGGCTGGAAGCCACTCATGAAGAACTGAAGCCCTGAAAGAAAATAATATTTTGGTATTAGTTGTGCATCCAAGTGCTGCACAGGTTTTGTAGCATGAATGAGTCTTACACAAGACAATGCAGAAAGGACATGTTCCATTAAGTTTCGGGTGTGCAGTCGCAAGAAATCTCCTCCTCCTTCTAATATTTCGGCTGTAAAACGTTCAGCCATCTTCAGAGTGAGCCACAAGACTGCCACTCCAGTACTTGCTTCGTCCCTTTATACTGTTGTACCGTGCGACTGCGCATGCGGCCACTGATGCAAATGCGCCAGAGACGTTGGTCGGCGGCAGAGACGTGCATAATGTGCGAGTTGTATCTATGACTCCGCAGTTGATCTTTGTTGGCATATCGATGTATCATTGTGAGCTGTACTGTGACGACGTCTTTGCGAGTTTATTACAGCAAGTGCCGGATTTATCAAGATTGAAACCACTGTCTCTGTTAATTAAGTTCGTCGTCAAGCGAATTTCAATTGCCTCCTTTACTATCGAGACCCAAAATGACGATGTAGTTGCCAAAATTTCGACGTTGTCATACAACATACTGTGACCATTATCAATACAGAGCTCTGCCACGGCCGACTTGTTAGGTTGTAAAAGTCGTGTGTACCTCTGGTGTTCTGTACATCTTTCTGGGACAGTATGAGTTGTTTGTCCGATGTAAGAGAGGCCACATTCACATGGAATTTTGTAAACTCCAGATTTTCGGAGCAGCAAATCATCTTTGACGGAGCCCACGAGTGCAGCTGTCTTAGGTGGAGGACGAAAAATCACTTTTATTTTGTGTCTGGCGAGAATGCGTCCTATTTTTGATGAGAGGGTACCCACATATGGCAGGAAGGCCATTGATTTAAAGGTTTCTTCATCTTCTTCTGCTTTCTTTGTGGCCTCTTTCGGTTTCATTTTCAGTGCCCTCTGTATTTGTTGTGGAGAGTACCCATTGTCTTCAAACACTCTTTGTAAGTGAGAAAGTTCATCTTGCAGACTGCTTTCGTCAGAAATAATATGCGCTCTGTGAGTCAAAGTTCAGAGAACACTCATTGTCTGGGCAGGATGGTGGCAGCTATTTGCACGTAAATACAGATCGGTGTGTGTCTTAAAAAGTCTTGCAAGTTGTCTTCACCATGGGGCCAAACTACAAAGGTGTCATCAACATACCTCCAGAATACCGTGGGTTTCAAGTCAGCAGATTCAAGCGCCTTCTCCTCGAAGTCCTCCATAAATAAATTGGCCACCAGAGGGGATAAGGGACTACCCATGGCGACTCCGTCTGTCTGTTCAAAAAATTCGTTGTTAAATAAGAAATATGTGGAGGTCAGAACATGTTTAAATAAAGCTGAAATCTCTTTGTCAAAACTTCTTTCAATAAGTTTTAGAGATGCTGGAAGGGGAACCTTTGTAAATAAAGCCACCACATCAAAACTAACTAATATATCAGACGGGTTCATTTTCAATGATTTCAGTTTACTAATGAAGTCAACCGAGTTTCTTATGTGGTGAGTACATTTTCCCACAAGAGGCCTCAACAATGATGCCAGATGTTTGGCAACGTCATAGGTCGGAGAGCCTATGTTACTCACTATGGGGCGTAGAGGAACATCTTTCTTGTGGACCTTTGGTAGACCATAAAGTCTAGGAGGCACTGTACCACTTGGTTTCAATCTCCGAACAACTTCTGGTGGAAAGGGAGAATCATTCAGAAGCGAAACAGTTTTCTTCGCCACTCGATTAGTGGGATCCCTGCTGATCTTCCGGTACATGCTATCACTCAATAAATTGTACATTTTATCATGGTATTCGTCCCGAGACAATAAAACAGTAGCATTACCTTTATCTGCTGGGAGTACCACCGTCTGAGTATCCAGGCGAAGCTTGCATAGAGCAGCCCTCTCTGCCACAGATATATTGCTCCTTTGTGGGCGAGCCTTCATAATTGCACGGCATGTTTCACGTCTTATTTCCTCTGCTGAATCAGAGGGAAGTGGTCGAACAGCTTCTTCAATGGCGCTGATAAACGAAGGCAATTAATAGAGACAGTGGTTTCAATCTTGATAGATCCTGGAATCCGGCACTTGCTGTAATAAACTCGCAAAGACGTCGTCACAGAGCAGCTCACAATGATATATCGATATGCCAACAAAGATCAACTGCGGAGTCATAGATACAATTCGCGCATTATGCACGTCTCTGCCGCCGACCAACGTCTCTGGCGCATTTGCATCTGTGGCCGCATGCGCAGTCGCACAGTATAAAGGGACGAAGCAAGCACTGGAGCGGCAGTCTTGCGGCTCACTCTGAAGATGGGTGAACGTTCTACAGCCGAAATATTAGAAGAAGGAGGAGATTTCTTGCGGCTGCACACCCGAAACTTAATGGAACAATCTTTGCGCCGCCAAAACCTGAAGATTCACAGAAAGGACATGTACAAAAGCAGCGAACTGATTATGAAGAAACATTCAGCCCTGGTTCACATTATGTTAATATTAGAACCCTGTTGGTAGTATATGCTGAAGCTCAACCAGTTTGACATCAAAATAGCTTTTCTCAATGGTGTACTCTAAGAAGATGTGTACATGGAACAACCTGAAGGTTTTGAACAGAAGCAGCCATATCTGGGGGTGCAAGAGGTGCACTGCACCCAGGCGACAGTTCCAGGGGGACCCCAAATGCTGAATGATCGATCACACAGCTAATAATTAATCTGTAGTCCCAGGCTTCAAAACACCTGTGACTCAAATGTTAGTCTGGGCCTCCTTTAAATAAACTGAATGTCAGACACAACCTCCAGTTTTGTACAGAGATGGTAGAAAATGGCCATTTGGAGAAAGATAGCCACAACCTGCGCCTGGCTGTGGACAGCATTCTGACAAACCTGCATTATTGCCGGAACCGATCCACGTGACACCTCAGCATCAGCGTCTGTAGTGCCATTCACGTATACGGTGTGACAGCAGCAGGTCCTGCAAAAACCACAGTGGAACGTTCACCATACAAAAGGTGAAGCACATGTTATAAAACAATGTGTAAGAATTTTCCCTCTTGACCATGGTTTGCAAACATACACGGTAACCTCGTTTTTGTATGTAGGTTATATTCATTATATTACTTAAATTTCGATTAGACGTTTTCTTGTACAACATTCATAATATGTACAGTATATATATATATATATATATATATATATATATATATATATATATATATATATTACTGGCCATTAAAATTGCCACACCACGAAGATGACGTGCTACAGACGCGAAATTTAACCGACAGGAAGAAGATGCTGTGATATGCAAATGACTAGCTTTTCAGAGCATTCACACAAGGTTGGCGCCGATGGCGACACCTACAACGTGCTGACATGAGGAAGGTTTCCAACCGATTTCTCATACACAAACAGCAGTGGACCTGGTGAAACGTTGTTGTGATGCCTCGTGTAAGGATGAGAAATGCGTACCATCACGTTTCCGACTTTGATAAAGGTTGGATTGTAGCGTATCGCGATTGAGGTTTATAGTATCGCGACATTGCTGCTAGCGTTGGTGTGTTAGCAGAATATGGAATCGGTGGGTTCAGGAGGGTAATACGGAACGCCCTGCTGGATCCCAACGGCCTCGTATTACTAGCAGTCGAGATGACAGGCATCTTATCCGGATGGTTGCAACGGATCCTACAGCCACGTCTCGATCCCTGAGTCAACAGATGGGGACGTTTACAAGACAACAACCACCTGCACGAACAGTTCGACGACGTTTGCTGCAGCATGGACTATCAGCTCGGAGACCATGGCTGCGGTTACCCTTGACGCTGCATCACAGACAGGAGTGCCTGCGATGGTGTGCTCCTCGACGAACCTGGGTGCACAAATGGCAAAACGTAATTTTTTTCGGATGAATCCAGGTTCCGTTTACAGCATCATGATGGTCGCATCCGTGTTTGGCGACATCGCGGTGAACACACATTGGAAGCGTGTATTCGTCATCGCCATACTGGTGTATCACCCAGCATGATGGTATGGGGTGCCATTGGTTACACGTCTCGGTTACCTCTTGTTCGCATTGACGGCACTTTGAACAGTGGACGTCACATTTCAGATGTGTTATGACCCGTGGCTCTACCCTTCGTTCGATCTATGCGAAACCCTACATTTCAGCAGGGTAATGCACGACCGCATGTTGCAGGTCCTGTATGGGCCTTTCTGGATACAGAAAATGTTCGATTGCTACCCTGGCCAGCACATTCTCCAGATCTCTCACTAATTGAAAACGCCTGGTCAATGGTGGCCGAGCAATTGGCTCGTCACAATACGCCAGCCACTAGTCTTGATGAACTGGTATCGCGTTGAAGCTGCATGGGCAGCTGTACCTGTCCCCGCCATCCAAGCTCTGTTTGACTCAATGCCCAGGCGTGTCAAGGCCGTTATTACGGCCAGAGGTGGTTGTTCTGGGTACCGATTTCTCAGGATCTACGCACCCAAACTGCGTGAAAATGTAATCACATGTCAGTTCTAGTATAGTATATTTGTCCAATGAATACCCGTTTATTATCTGCATTTCTTCTTTGTGTAGCAATTTTAATGGTCAGTAGTGTATATATAATATAGCAGTATAAAGCCGGCCGTTGTAGCCGAGCGGTTCTAGGCGCTTCAGTCCGGAACGGCGCTGCTGCTACGGTCTCAGGTTCGAATCCTGCCCCGGGCATGGATGTGTGTGATGTCCTTAGGTTAGTTAGGTTTAAGTAGTTCTAAGTCTAGGTGACTGGTGACCTCAGATGTTAAGTCCCATAGTGTTTATAGCCATTTGAACGAGTATAAAGCCCCGGCTGAAGCTGAGTACGTGATCTTGCCAGTGCAATGCAACAATCATTGTAGCGCTCTGATTCCGTATTTCTTGAAGATAAACATGTAAGTGAGGAAAAATTTGGAGAAAGATTGAAATAATTATGCTTAAAGTTTGTTGGAAATCGCTAAGTGCTCTAATTATGAAACACTGGGTGATTATAGAATGGGTAATTTGGACTCCATTTTAAGCAGAAGCACCTTTTTGGTCATCGTTGAAAGTTCCAGTTGGAAAAGGAGGGCGTCTTACAATATGTCACGCTGGTTCTGCTGCTACCGGGTTTGTGCCTGAAAGTAAACCTATTTTCAAATCAAAAGCAAAAACCACATCTGACTACCATACCGAAATGAATGGAGAAACATTTCGAGAATGGTTTCAGAATCAGCTGTTGCCTTATTTGCATCCAGACTCTGTCATTGTTATGGACAAAAATGGTTCAAATGGCTCTGAGCACTATGGGACTTTAAACAGCTGAGGTCATCAGTCCCCTAGAACTTAGAACTAATTAAACCGAACTAACGTAAGGACATCACACACATCCATGCCCGAAGCAGGATTCGAACCTGCGACCGTAGCGGTCGCGTGGTTCCAGACTGAGGCGCCTAGAACCGCTCGGCCACCACGGCCGGCCAAGTTATGGACTACGCAAGCTATCACTCTGTTGTTCACAACAGGCCCCTCACTACAAGCACAAGGAAAAGTGATATTGTTTCTTGGTTGCGAAATAATGTAACGCACAGTGAAACACAAACAAGAGCAGAGCTTTTGGAACTGGTGAACATGTCAAAGACCAGCGTTATAAACTATGAAATTGACTCCATTGCTAAGAAACATGGACACAGAGTGATGCGAGTACCTCCTTATCACTGCCATTATAACCCCATTGAACTGGTGTCGGCACAGGTGAAGAAATACGTGGCAGACAAAAATACTACATTTAAAATAGCCGACACTGAAAGCCTCACCCATGAAGCAATAGAGAAAATCACCATTGCTGATTGGGAAGCTTGCGTGCGTCACACTGACAAACAGCAAGAAGAAGATTACCAGAAAGAAGTTGTCAGAGACGAAATAATGGATTCGTTAATCGTGTCTAGCTCTCACATCCAGGGACTCCAGCTCCGAAGGCGGCGACAATGAAAGCTCCGAGTAAAAAGTATGTGAATGGAATGTAAACTTACTCTGTTATTATCATGAACATTTACTTCCCTTCAAGCTGTCTGTGCCGTAGAAAGTAGTTCAGTGGAATATATATTCTGTAATGGCAATTTTATTTTACTTCGTTTTTTTCTTTCAATTAAACGCCTTTTCATTCTGCAATCTGTTTTATTAATCCAGACGCGTTTAGAATTTTATTTTAAGGCATCATCGGTTGATATCATCTGTGTAGTACACTGTAGCTATTATATGCCGTCATGTAGATTTGAAAACAGTTTACGCCCTTAGTTTTGCATAAATAAATTATTACTTACGATTATATACAAAAACAAGGGCGTGAACTGTTCTTAAATCTACAATGACGTCATATAGTAACAGTGTACTATTTCAGATGATATCCACCGATAATGCCTTAAAATAAAATGCTGGACGCGTCTGGATTAATAAAACAGATTGCAGCTAGAAAAGGCGTTTACTTCAAAAAACGATTATTTATATACTTGCTGCGGATAACGGCCATTCAGACAAATTTGTTTATTTTACTTCTCTCTCTTTTCTGTCTACGATATAACGTAGATTAAAATGCTGTTCGTCCTGGGGACTGGGGTGGGTATTTTAGATTTGATTCTTTCTTCTTTTTATTTATAAAGCAAGAGGAACGGAAGGCGTAATCTTTCTGTAAGGTGAAATTTATTATAGAATCCATTCTGCAGTGAGAGAGTATGTATCACTATTTCGTAATGTAGTTATGACTGGGAAAGATTGAATAGACATTCCATTCTGCTATGTGTATGTCGCAGTTACTAGATACATCTAATAAATTTATCACGAACGGGGAGTAGAGCACCATGAACCTGAAAGTAGCGAGACAGGTCAAACATCGGCTAAAGCAGCTGTCCGTAGCATAGCTGCCGTCAATTCGCCCAGCTCCGAGTTGACAATGCAGCACTCCTTGGAAGCTGCGCGGCGCGTCGCGTCGACAGTCTATTAACGCTTTCGCGGACTATAGTGCCACAGAGATTTACAGACCAACAAGTGGACAACGGTTTCGTAGTACAACACGGATGCCAACCTTACCCCACACAGATCTATGGTAACGATAATGATAATCACAACGGCAATTGCAAAAGCCATAAATTCAAAGGCGGATATAAAAGAAATGTAAAAAAATTAAAAAAAACTACAATGGGAAAGTAGAGTGTGGCCAGCCAGTACAATATGTACAGACACCAACTACTGGCAGTAACCAGGCAATCGCTTGACAAACATAATACACACAATACAATACCAGACGATCAAATAATCCACAGACAGCGGAATTCGGCCAGAAAAGTAAAGCTCATGTGCCGAATAACATGCAAAGGCAAAGAGGAATTCAGTTGAGAGTCTCACAGGATACTAACTGGCGTAATAAAACACCTACAGTCCATATAGTAGAAGACCGATGTCACTACGATGCTGGAAAACTTGAACCGGTAATGGTAGGCCCCTGGTGTGTGACGTGGGAGGAGAGTGAGGGCACGAGCTAGATCGACACTTCTTTCATGAGGTACGATCAAGGCAGTGATGTGAAAAATGGTCTGTATCAAAGAAATGAGGATAAATTGGAAAACTGAACCATAAGTGGCAACTACTATACACTGGACCATACATAATTACTAAAATCTCCTTCCCAGGAGCATACAGATCGGTAAACATGAACATGGATAAAGACAAGAGCCATTGCCAACAACAAGCCTTGAGAACGTTTATATATTGAAGAAGGTATGTATATGTAAATGATATTAGATTTAGGATGCTGGAATGTGACATTCCAGAGATTATGTATTAGTTGTCAAGGAAAATTTTTCTTTGTGTATTTTCTTATATGTCAAATGTGTAAAGGGTAAGACGAGTGCTGCAAAAAGGAAGAATTTTACTTTTATGTGTCTAGAGACGACGATACTCGAAATACAAAGCTTCGCCTTGTGTGTAGCCCAATTGTAAATAAAAAAATGAACTTATGAAAGACACAACAGCATGCAATTCAATGGACAACTCGCTGCAACACCAGTGGTATCAGAGCAATGTAGTGCATGTACATTGGGGAGCAAGCTAGTCAACAAACCACAAGTGGGTGAGCACCAGACAGGCACAGCTGCAAGTGTTGGAGTGCCGAAAACAAATAAAACTGATGGGCTGCTGCCCACATTAGCATTTGTAAAGCCTACTGAATAAACGGAGATGTAGAAAACTAAGGGAGATCGTCCCCCCCCCCCCCCCCCTGAACCATGGACTTTCACGCTGGTGGGGAGGCTTGCGTGCCTCAGCGATACAGATAGCCGTACCGTAGGTGCAACCACAATGGAGGGGTATCTGTTGAGAGGCCAGACAAACGTGTGGATACTGAAGAGGGGCAGCAGCCTTTTCAGTAGTTGCAGGGGCAACAGTCTGGATCATTGAATGATCTGGACTTGTAACACTAACCAAAACGGCCTTGCTGTGCTGGTACTGCGAACGACTGAAAGCAAGGGGAAACTACAGCCGTAATTTTTCCCGAGGGAATGCAGCTTTACTGTATGGTTAAATGATGATGGTGTCCCCTTGGGTAAAATATTCTGGAGGTAAAATAGTCCCCCATTTGGATCTCCGGGCGGAAACTACTCAAGAGGACGTCGTTATCAGGAGAAAGAAAACTGGCGCTCTATGGATCAGAGTGTGGAATGTCAGATCCCTTAATCAGGCAGGTAGGTTAGAAAATTTAAAATGGGATATGGATGGGTTAAAATTAGATACAATGGGACTTAGTGAAGTTCGGTGGCAGGAGGTACAGGACTTCTGGTCATGAGAATACAGGGTTATAAATTCTAAGTCAAGGGTAATGCAGAAGTGAGTTTAATAATGAATCAAAAGATAGGAACATGGATAAGCTATTACGAATAGCATAGTGAACGCATTATTATGGCCAAGATAGATACGAAGCCCATGCCTACCACAGTACTACAAGTTTATATGCCAACTAGCTCCGCAGATGGCGAAGAGATTGATGAAATGTATGGTGAGATAAAAGAAATTATTCAGATAGTGAAGGGAGACGAAAATTTAATAGTCATGGGTGACTGGAATTCAAAAGTAGGAAAAGGAAGAGAAGGAAACGTAGTAGTTGAATATGGATTGGGGGGAGTAAATAAAAGAGAAAGCCGCCTGGTAGAATTTTGCACAGAGCATAACTTAATCATAGCTAACACTTGGTTCAAGACTCATAAAAGAAGATTGTATACATGGAAGAAGCCTGGATATACTGACAGGTTTCAGATAGATTATATAATGGTAAGACAGAGACTCAGGAACCAGGTTTTAAATTGTAAGACTTTTCCAAGGGGCAGATGTGGACTCTGACCACAATCTATCGGTTATGAACTGTAGATTAAAACTGAAGAAACTGCAAAACGGTAGGAATTTGAGGAGATGGGACCTGGATAAACTGAAAGAAGCAGAGGTCGTAGAGAGCTTCAGGGAGAGCATTAGGGAACGATTGACAAGAATGGGGGAAAGAAATACAGTAAAAGAAGAATGGGGTAGCTTTGAGAGACGAAATAGTGAAGGTAGCAGAGGATCAAGTAGGTAAAAAGACGAGAGCTAATAGAAATCCTTGGGTAACAGAAGAGATATTGAATTTAATTGATGAAAGGAGAAAATATAAAAATGCAGTAAATGAAGCAGGCAAAAAGGAATACAAATGCCTCAAAAATGAGATCGACAGGAAGGGCAAAATGGCTATGCAGGGATGGCTAGAGGACAAATGTAAGGATGTAGAGGTTAGGGGTAAGACAGATACTGCCTACTTGAGAATGAAAGAGACCTTTGGAGAAAAGAGAACCACTTGCATGAATATCAAGAGCTCAGATGGAAACCCAGTTCTACGCAAAGAAGGGAAAGCAGAAAGGTGGAAAGAATATATAGAATGTCTATACAAGGGCGATGTTCTTAAGGACAATATTACAGAAATGGAAGAGAATGTAGATGAAGATGAAATGGGAGATATAATACTGTGTGAAGAGTTTGACAGAGTACTGAAAGACCTAAGTCGAAACAAGGCCCTGGGAGTAGACAACATTCCATTAGAACTACTGACGGCGTTGGGAGAGCCAGTCCTGACAAAACTCTACCATCTGGTGAGCAAGATGTATGAGACAGCCGAAATACCCTCAGACTTCAAGAATAATATAATAATTCCAATCCCAAAGAAAGCAGGTGTTGACAGATGTGAAAATTACCGAACTATCAGTTTAATAAGTCACAGCTGTAAAATACTAACGCGAATTCTTTACAGACGAATGAATGGAAAAACTGTTAGAAGCCGACCTCGGGGAGGTCAGTTTGGATTCCATAGAAATATTGGAACAATTGATGCAATACTGACCCTATGACTGATCTTAGAAAATAGAGTAAGGAAAGGCAAACCTACTTTTCTAGCATTTGTAGACTTAGAGAAAGCTTTTGACAATGTTGACGGGAATATTCTCTGTCAAATTCCGAAGGTGGCAGGGGTAAAATACAAGGAGCGAAAGGCTATTTACAATTTGTACAGAAACCAGATGGCAATTATAAGAGTCAAGGGACATGAAAGGGAAGCAGTGGTCGAGAAAGGAGTGAGGCAGGGTTGTAGCCGCTCCCTGATGTTATTCAATCTGTATATTGAGCAAGCAGTAAAGGAAACAGAAGAAAAATTTGGAGTAGTAATTAAAACCCATGGAGTAGAAATAAAAACTTTGAGGTTCACCGAGTTTTTCAGAAATGAAATTTTGTCTGTATCAGTACTTTTCAGCTATAGTAGGTTTAGCTGCTTATTCAGTAATGAAACTGATTTATTATCTGACACAGTCTTATAAAATTTGAATGACTTATCTTGCACTTTAGTGATGACTTTGCACATATTTTCGTCTTTTATGTTGGAATGCACTTTCCGTAAAGGATATTAACTGTAAGGAAATCACATTACATACTTGCTGCCAGAAAGACGGCGCAAGTGCTGCTATATAATCATACAGCATAGCAGCTTCCTACCTTTACCGCTGAAGTCAGCATTCCCGGATCGTCTCGTTTGTAGGCAGAAATTGAATTTTAATTTGCTCCTTCAACGTTTTTATCATTCCACTGTCGTGGACGTTTAACAAATACAATGAAAGTTTCATTAGTTCCTTGTAATAATAATATGAATAATTTATCTAAAAAATTTTCATCTCAACAATTGAAAGGACTGTTCATATTTCGCTCAGGGCTGTCTTTTAAGGTAGCCATTGAAGAGACATGCAGAAATGGAAATGGATTAATATTTGCATGAATAATTGGAAAAACTGATTGGAAAGGATAGTAAAAAAATCATTACATTCAAAGTCAATAAGCATAATTTTCATTATATACTGCTGCTTCTAGTAGCATGCGGTACCACATAATCACCATCAACCGACCACGGCATAACAGCCCGGATAATTATAATGGACACATAATCACCGCAATCGTTGATATTGTAGATCTTCACATTATTTCCATTGTGTTTAGTCTTGGGTGTGGTAATGTCGATGCAGGAATGCTCCTCCATGTAGTGCCTGAATTATTCTTGCCTGCACCAAACCTCTTGATGCACGAACTCAGCGGCGAGTGAAATGATGAACAGATAGGATTTGAACTCTTAACTGTGCGAATAAATATTCCTTTTTTAGCAACTTCTTAATGAATGGTTGAAATACTCATGTTTAACAATTCTGGTATCACAGATCCAAGCAACCATCCATACACTACCACTTCCCGAAACACAACTGTGATTATTCATGAATAAATATTGCTTTTTTAGTAACTTCTTAATGAATGGTTGAAATAAACATGTTTAGCAATTCTGATATCACAGATCCAAGCAACCATCTGTACACTACCACTTCCTGAAGCAAAACTGTGAATATACATGAATTAATAAATTGAAGAGCGCATTTCTTACTTTGTTTTATACAAATATTTAACCATGTATCAAAATATTATCCTTGCCACAAAACAACTCGTTAATTTATTTCTGGTGGTGTCTAGAACTCATTCAGTTTTTCAGTTTATATATGGCTTATACAAAAGAAAAGAAAAGAACAAAAAATAATATTATTCAATGCAGTAATTAAACAGATAATTAACAATAAGTATATGAAACATTAATAAAATAGTTACACAGTGTATTATATGTAAAGTTTTTAGTTAATTCATTGTTCATTGTCATAAGAAATGTGAGTCTGTTGACACCCACTCAATGAACTCTTGAGCAGAGCAAATTACTTTGCTTTTGATACATCATGAAAGACTAGTTTTAAATTTATTTACTGGCTCTGTATAGGTATTTTCAGGTAATTTGTTGAAATAGACAGGGCCAAAATATTTGTAACTCTTATGGGTCTTTGCTAGCCTAATGTACAGCACATTAGTTGTATGTCCACATCTTGTGTTTATTCTCATGAGCTGTCCCCCTTAGGTCACATTTACTTAGATTCTCTTTAACAAATACAAGGCAGTTGTAGATATACAGGCTATGTGTTGTCATTATATTTAGCTTCTTAAAATAATCTTGGCATGGTTCATATGAGCAGAGTCCTGCAATGCACCTTACAGCTTTCTTTTGCCACGTAAACACTAATTCTAAGACTGTGGAATTACCCTATAATAGTATACCATAACTCAGGTAGAAATGGAAGAATACAAAATATACATATAATAGAAGTTCTTTACTGAATTGTTTCTCAGCTTGTGCAGCAGAGAGATGACACTTGCTAAGTCTGCCACATAACTTCCCTATGTGGGTATCGCAGCTGAACTGTTGATCCATGTGAAATTCTAATAATTTGACTATTTTATTGTCATGACTGGGAGCATTCCGACTGAATACATTGTCTTCAGTTTTACCATCATCCTTCTGCAGTACATTTGCCTCTAACTAAATAGTACATCTCTCTGTTACCACTGCCAAGCTGTGTTGCACATTTTCAAGATTGGTAGCACATGTGATGAGTGTTGCGTGATCTACATATAGCTCTCCATCACATGGCAGAACTGTGGGTAAATCATTTACGTAAATAATGAAAAGGAAAGGTCCAAGAACAGATCCTAGAGGTACACCCTTCACAACTGGAAGTCGTTTTGACATTTGAGCATTGTCCTTAACTGTTTCCTATTGTCCAAATAAGACTGCATTAGACATAGACAACTGTCTTTCACTCCATAGTAGTAGAGTTTTTTTATGAGAATATTGTGGGAGACCATATCAAAAGCTTTCCTAAGGTTGTGTTGCACAAATAAAATCTTTATTTAAAAACAGTTGTATATTTTTGTTACAATGCTGCAACTGCTTTGACTGTAGAAAGGCTGGATCTGAAACTATAATGTGAGGAGGTAAGTGTATCATTATGTTGAAAATATTGACTCATATGTTTATTCATGCAGTATTCTGCTATTTTTGATATAATGGGTATGTACATGAAATATTGTCATACTCTGTTTATGCCATGTGTGAACGCAGCCATTTGAAATGCATTGTGGAATGTTTTGACGTGAGACGACAGCCTGTGTTAATTGGCCTTTATCCCTGTTTTACTGTGACCATTAGTTGCCGAGCTACAGTCACTGAAGTGAGCGCCTACACAAGCTATTCGTTGGATTGATAACAAAGTGACAATGAAAAAAACTTGAAGGACATTGTGAGTGTGTGTGACTTTTCTGTCAAAGTTGGCAAAACTTTTGCAAAGTTATTATTGCTCACGTTGAAACGAAGGTGCAATCATACCACAAATCATCAATGTGTGTAGGTAAAGGGCTTCCTCGTCCAAAAAGAAACACACAAGGGTCAGTCAAATGTTAATGTGATGTTGGTTATTCTGTTTTACTCTAAAGATACTTCCAGAAGGATTACAGCATCCTGTCAGATGGTAAACAAGGAAGTCAACCACGGAATTTTAGGGCCGTTGTGGAACGCTGTGAGCAGGTAGAGGTCTGAACTGTGTAAAAACGAGACTTGGCTGTTTCATTGTGACAATGTGTTGGTTCACATGGTGCTCCTTGCCCGGAGCTATGTGGGAAAACATGGACACTGGTTGTACGCCATCCATCCTATTATCCAGACCTAGTCCTGGCACACTTTTTCCCGTTTCCCAAACTTAAAACAACATTGAAAGGACATAATTTCCAAACCATAGAGGAGATTCAGGAATATCTACATCTACATCTACATTTATACTCCGCAAGCCACCCAACGGTGTGTGGGGGAGGGCACTTTACGTGCCACTGTCATTACCTCCCTTTCCTGTTCCAGTCGCGTATGGTTCGCGGGAAGAACGACTGTCTGAAAGCCTCTGTGCGCGCTCTAATCTCTCTAATTTTAATTCGTGATCTCCTCTGGAGGTATAAGTAGGGGGAAGCAATATATTCGATACCTCATCCAGAAACGCACACTCTCGAAACCTGGCGAGCAAGCTACACCGCAATGCAGAGCGCCTCTCTTGCAGAGTCTGCCACTTGAGTTTGTTAAACATCTCCGTAACGCTATCACGGTTACCAAATAACCCTGTGACGAAACGCGCCGCTCTTCTTTGGATCTTCTCTATCTCCTCCGTCAACCCGATCTGGTACGGATCCCACACTGATGAGCAGTACTCAAGTATAGGTCGAACGAGTGTTTTGTAAGCCACCTCCTTTGTTGATGGACTACATTTTCTAAGGACTCTCCCAATGAATCTCAACCTGGTACCCGCCTTACCAACAATTAATTTTATATGATCATTCCACTTCAAATCGTTCCGCACGCATACCCCCAGATATTTTACAGAAGTAACTGCTACCAGTGTTTGTTCCGCTATCATATAATCATACAATAAAGGATCCTTCTTTCTATGTATTCGCAGCACATTTATCTATGTTAAGGGTCAGTCGCCACTCCCTGCACTAAGTGCCTATCCGCTGCAGATCTTCCTGCATTTCGCTACAATTTTCTAATACTGCAACTTCTCTGTATACTACAGCATCATCCGCGAAACGCCGCATGGAACTTCCTACACTATCTACTAGGTCATTTATATATATTGTGAAAAGCAATGGTCCCATAACACTCCCCTGTGGCACGCCAGAGGTTACTTTAACGTCTGTAGACGTCTCTCCATTGATAACAACATGCTGTGTTCTGTTTGCTAAAAACTCTTCAATCCAGCCACACAGCTGGTCTGATATCCGTAGGCTCTTACTTTGTTTATCAGGCGACAGTGCGGAACTGTATCGAACGCCTTCCGGAAGTCAAGAAAAATAGCATCTACCTGGGAGCCTGTATCTAATATTTTCTGGGTCTAATGAACAAATAAATCGAGTTGGGTCTCACACGATCGCTGTTTCTGGAATCCATGTTGATTCCTAAATAGTAGATTCTGGGTTTCCAAAAACGATATGATACTCGATCAAAAACTTGTTCTAAAATTCTACAACAGATCGACGTCAGAGATATAGGCCTATAGTTTTGCGCATCTGCTCGACGACCCTTCTTGAAGACTGGGACTACCTGTGCTCTTTTCCAATCATTTGGAACCTTCCGTTCCTCTAGAGACTTGCGGTACACCGCTGTTAGAAGGGGGGCAAGTTCTTTCGCGTACTCTGTGTAGAATCGAATTGGTATCCCATCAGGTCCAGTGGACTTTCCTCTATTGAGTGATTCCAGTTGCTTTTCTATTCCTTGGGCACTTATTTCGATGTCAGCCATTTTTTCGTTTGTGCGAGGATTTAGAGAAGGAACTGCAGTGCGGTCTTCCTCTGTGAAACAGCTTTGGAAAAAGGTGTTTAGTATTTCAGCTTTACGCGTGTCATCCTCTGTTTCAATGCCATCATCATCCCGGAGTGTCTGGATATGCTGTTTCGAGCCACTTACTGATTTAACGTAAGACCAGAACTTCCTAGGATTTTCTGTCAAGTCGGTACATAGAATTTTACTTTCGAATTCACTGTACACTTCACGCATAGCCCTCCTTACGCTAACTTTGACATCGTTTATCTTCTGTTTGTCTGAGAGGCTTTGGCTGCGTTTAAACTTGGAGTGAAGCTCTCTTTGCTTTCGCAGTAGTTTCCTAACTTTGTTGTTGTACCACGGTGGGTTTTCCCCGTCCCTCACGGTTTTACTCGGCACGTACCTATCTAAAACGCATTTTACGATTGCCTTGAACTTTTTCCATAAACACTCAACATTGTCAGTGTCGGAACAGAAATTTTCGTTTTGATCTGTTAGGTAGTCTGAAATCTGCCTTCTATTACTCTTGCTAAACAGATAAACCTTCCTCCCTTTTTTTATATTCTTATTTACTTCCATATTCAGGGATGCTGCAACGGCTTTATGACCACTGATTCCCTGTTCTGCACTTGGAGATAACATCCAAGATGTTATCTCCACGAGTCGGTTCTCTGTTTAATTGCTCGAGGTAATTTTCGGATAGTGCACTCAGTATAATGTCACTCGATGCTCTGTCCCTACCACCCGTCCTAAACATCTGAGTGTCCCAGTCTATATCTGGTAAATTGAAATCTCCACCTAAGACTTTAACATACTGAGAAAATTTATGTGAAATGTATTCCAAATTTTCTCTCAGTTGTTCTGCCACTAATGCTGCTGAGTCGGGAGGTCGGTAAAAGGAGCCAATTATTAACCTAGCTCGGTTATTGAGTGTAACCTCCACCCATAATAATTCACAGAAACTATCCACTTCTACTTCACTACAGGATAAACTACTACTAACAGCGACGAACACTCCACCACCGGTTGCATGCAATCTATCCTTTCTAAACACCGTCTGTACCTTTGATGTGATGGTTAAGTTCGTGGCGCACTACGAAATAAAGAGTGTGTGTTACATTTGTATATTTATGAATATCTAATTAGAACACAACACGGATTATATTAGTCACTCATCTTTTGATGGTACATAGGCTATAATTGTTTGCTGTCCACACTGCAAAAGATCATGCCTGAAATTGGTATCGCCATAGATAACAAGACGAGTTCTGAATAATGTAGAAGAGACTTGAAAATTCACTCACAAAGTTCTGAAAGTCTTCAACGAAAATAACCAGTTTCACTTTACATTTGATAATTGGTAATTTTACATGTGTGGTCAGAGCTGGTTATTGATTGTTCATTATTGTACATCTACATCTACATCTACATCCATACTCCGCAAGCCACCTGACGGTGTGTGGCGGAGGGTACCCTGAGTACCTCTATCGGTTCTCCCTTCTATTCCAGTCTCGTATTGTTCGTGGAAAGAAGGATTGTCGGTATGCTTCCGTGTGGGCTCTAATCTCTCTGATTTTATCCTCATGGTCTCTTCGCGAGATATACGCAGGAGGGAGCAATATACTGCTTGACTCTTCGGTGAAGGTATGTTCTCGAAACTTTAACAAAAGCCCGTACCGAGCTACTGAGTGTCTCTCCTGCAGAGTCTTCCACTAGAGGTTATCTATCATCTCCGTAACGCTTTCGCGATTACTAAATGATCCTGTAACGAAGCGCGCTGCTCTCATTTGGATCTTCTCTATCTCATTGTACAAGTGAGTTCAGAATATATTCACGACTTGGTACTGCAATAAAGTTAATAAGTACTGTTGTCATACTGCCAGGAATAACTTTTATACTGAAGGAACTCAGTTGAGTCTATTCTTGTTACTGACGTTTCTCAATCGTACATTCACGAATATCTTGATAATAATTCGTGTACGCATGTACATAAGCAAACAACACCTTCAATTCGTTAGTGAATATGGTACATTTCTATGAAAATACTTTCGTTGGATTCTCCACAATATTCAAAACACATTGCAATAAAGTATTAGTTGAAATATCCCATACTGCGATTTACGCTTCCCTACGGCACTGTCTAGTTGCTAACATGGTTGCCGGAAACATCGATTGCTTACATGCTGGCAACAATAACTATGTCCAGTGACAATGTCATAAATCAAGTTACAAACGGCAGCACGCTACCTAAACGTTCAAATATTGCATAAGGTCATATGACAGCACGCTCTCAACTGCACCAACACAATTATCAGAAGCAGTAGAAATGTCGCACCACCAGTAGATTAATCAGCACCAAAAACAGCAGCTCTGTCTTTACTACCTACACCACCATCACAAGTAGAAGCAGTAATGCCAGCACCAACAGAATCATCACTGGCAGCAGGAGTAGCCGAAGTTCTTTTCCACAGCTGAGTTCATCAGATCATTCAGACATCTCACTAATCAAAAGCTCAGCATTTTACTACACCAGTAGATATTTTTGCATTTTTGAGTGTATATTATTTTTGCTGCCAACAGCCTTGCCATGGTGGTACCACTGGTTCCTGTCAGAGTGCTGCCGGCCTTGGTTAGCACTTGGATGGGTCACCATACACGTCAGACGAGTGCTGTTGTCAAGCAGAGTGCACTCAGTCCTTGTGAGGCCAATTGAGTAGCTATTTGACTGAGAAGTAGCGACACTGGTCACGAAAACTGACAACGGCCGGGAAATTAGTGTGCTGACAACATGCCCCTCTCTTTCTGCATCCGGTGATGCTTAAGGTGTAAGGCGCCCGGTCGCCACAATTAGGCGTTCATGGCCTGTTCGGACGGTGGTTGTTTTTACTATATTTGCTACCTATGATTCATTTGTTAGCAGCAGAAGCGTTATTTCTGTGACACTGAAGATGTTATTTTTGAATGTTTTTATTTTTGTGAGGTACTGATATCGTTTATGAGTTTTTCCACTACTTTAACACAATGTCGACTAAAAATGTTACTAACCTTATCTGGAAATGTAATTTTTTTGCCATCCTTCCCTAATATTATATTACTGTTCCTTTTCGTGTCAAAGCCTTTCGTATACAATTTAACCAGCATGGTAAGGCGCACTTGCGGCGGTGCTGTTCCTTTCGTCCTTTACCTGCACCTACCTGTGAACTCGTTGCAGCAGATCGCCGGTAGGAAAGCCGAGCAGAAACCCACCGTACTGCAACTCGCACCAGGCTGCATACAACGTAACTATTCCAAGAATCGGGAAAAGGTCTTAATTTTGAATGAAAAGTGGAAATACTGGCAAAACTACGGTATATTCTGAACTTCGATAATGTACACGTTCACTGCCAAGCCAGTGCTATTCTTAACACAGTCATGCACAAGCCCTTTCATTCACATTAGCAAGTTTATGGCAACGTTCTCCGAAATCTGAACAGCTACTAAGCACGGTTTGTTTTTAAATGAAAATGCTCGCCATACTATTAAGTTTATTGGTGTCTAATGCACTCAAGTTTTCAGTCAGCGATATGCTCAATATGCCGCAATGAGGAAGTGGTGTGTCGGGCTGAACATGCTTACTTCTGCATACCAGTTGTTCTAGCATAACCATAAGCGTCGGAACTAAGACGAACAAAAACCAGAAAAGGCGGTGAGGAAACGTCGGCCAATGGTGCGTGGAATTGAACTGCGCCGTGCCAGGAGCTGAAAGAAGTGAACACAAGCGCTGCCTCTGCCAGCTTCGGGGCTCAGATCGGCACCGGATCGCGGACGTTAGTTATCAGTGATGTGTGTCAACTTGCCAGAACATTTCACAGATCGGGGACTCTATATTGCATGTCGCCCTTTGTCTGCGAATACTACTTGTAAATCTCAAAGTTAAGTATTGTCAATTGCTTTGTTGTTGTTGTTGTGGTCTTCAGTCCTGAGACTGGTTTGATGCAGCTCTCCATGCTACTCTATCCTGTGCAAGCTTCTTCATCTCCCAGTACCTACTGCAACCTACATCCTTCTGAATCTGCTTAGTGTATTCATCTCTTGGTCTCCCTCTACGATTTTTACCCTCCACGCTGCCCTCCAATACTAAATTGGTGATCCCTTGATGCCTCAGAACATGTCCTACCAACCGATCCCTTCTTCTGGTCAAGTTGTGCCACAAACTGCTCTTCTCCCCAATCCTATTCAATACTTCCTCATTAGTTATGTGATTTACCCATCTAATCTTCAGCATTCTTCTGTAGCACCACACTTCAAAAGCTTCTATTCTCTTCTTGTCCAAACCATTTACCGTCCATGTTTCACTTCCATACATGGCTACACTCCATACAAATACTTTCAGAAATAACTTCCTGACACTTAAATCTATACTCGATGTTAACAAATTTCTCTTCTTCAGAAACGCTTTCCTTGCCATTGCCAGTCTACATTTTATATCCTCTCTACTTCGTCCATCATCAGTTATTTTGCTCCCCAAATAGCAAAACTCCTTTACTACTTCAGGTGTCTCATTTCCTAATCTAATACCCTCAGCATCACCCAACTTAACTCGACTACATTCCATTATCCTCGTTTTGCTTTTGTTGATGTTCATCTTATATCCTCCCTTCAAGACACCATCCATTCCGTTCAACTGCTCTTCCAAGTCCTTTGCTGCCTCTGCCAGAATTACAATGTCATCGGCGAACCTCAAAGTTTTTATTTCATCTCTGTGGATTTTAATACCTACTCCAAATTTTTCTTTTGTTTCCTTTACTGCTTGCTCAATATAGAGATTGAATAACATCGGGGAGAGGCTACAACCCTGTCTTACTCCCTTCCCAACCACTGCTTCCCTTTCATGTCCCTCAACTCTTATAACTGCTATCTAGTTTCTGTACAAGTTGTAAATAGCCTTTCGCTCCCTGTATTTTACCCCTGCCACCTTTAGAATTTGAAAAAGAGTATTCCAGTCAACATTGTCAAAAGCTTTCTCTAAGTCTACAAATGCTAGAAACGTTGGTTTGCCTTTCCTTAATCTTTCTTCTAAGATAAGTCGTAAGGTCAGTATTGCCTCACGTGTTCCAGTATTTCTACGGAATCCAAACTGATCTTCCCCGAGGTCGGCTTCTACTAGTTTTTCCATTCGTCTGTAAAGAATTCGTGTTAGTACTTTGCAGCTGTGGCTTATTAAACTGATTGTTCGGTAATTTTGACATCTGTCAACACCTGCTTTCTTTGGGATTGGAATTATTATATTCTTCTTGAAGTCTGAGGGTATTTCGCCTGTTTCATACATCTTCCTCACCAGATGGTAGAGTTTTGTCAGGACTGGCTCTCCCAAGGCCGTCAGTAGTTCCAATGGAATGTTGTCCTGTCCGGGGGCCTTGTTTCGACTCAGGTCCTTCAGTGCTCTGTCAAACTCTTCACGCAGTATCGTATCTCCTATTTCATCTTCATCTACATCCTCTTCCATTTCCATAATATTGTCCTCAAGTGCATCGCCCTTGTATAGACCCTCTATATACTCCTTCCACCTTTCTGCTTTCCCTTCTTTGCTTAGAACTGGGTTGCCATCTGAGCTCTTGATGTTCATACATGTGGTTCTCTTATCTCCAAAGGTCTCTTTAATTTTCCTGTAGGCAGTATCTATCTTACCCCTAGTGAGATAAGCCTCTACATCCTTAGATTTGTCCTCTAGCCATCCCTGCTTAGCCATTTTGCACTTCCTGTCGATCTCATTTTTGAGACGTTTGTATTCCTTTTTGCCTGCTTCATTTACTGCATTTTTATATTTTCTCCTTTCATCAATTAAATTCAATATTTCTTCTGTTACCCAAGGATTTCTACTAACCCTCTTCTTTTTACCTACTTGATCGTCTGCTGCCTTCACTACTTCATCCCTCAGAGCTACCCATTCTTCTTCTACTGTATTTCTTTCCCCCATTCCTATCAATTGTTCCCTTATGCTCTCCCTGAAACTCTGTACAACCTCTGGTTCTTTCAGTTTATCCAGGTCCCATCTCCTTAAATTCCCACCTTTTTGCAGTTTCTTCAGTTTTAATCTACAGGTCATAACCAATAGATTGTGGTCAGAGTCCACATCTGCCCCTGGAAACGTCTTACAATTTAAAACCTGGTTCCTAAATCTCTGTCTTACCATTATATAATCTATCTGATACCTTTTAGTATCTCCAGGGTTCTTCCATGTATACAACCTTCTATGATTAAGTTGTGCTCTGTGCAAAATTCTATCAGGCGGCTTCCTCTTTCATTTCTTAGCCCCAATCCATATTCACCTACTACGTTTCCTTCTCTCCCTTTTCCTACTGACGAATTCCAGTCACCCATGACTATTAAATTTTCGTCCCCCTTCACTATCTGAATAATTTCTTTTATTTCATCATGCATTTCTTCAATTTCTTCGTCATCTGCAGAGCTAGTTGGCATATAAACTTGTACTACTGTAGTAGGTGTGGGCTTCGTATCTATCTTGGCCACAATAATGCGTTCACTATGCTGTTTGTAGTAACTTACCCGCATTCCTATTTTCCTATTCATTATTAAACCTACTCCTGCATTACCCCTATTGGACTTTGTGTTTATAACCCTGTAGTCACCTGACCAGAAGTCTTGTTCCTCCTGCCACCGAACTTCACTAATTCCCACTATATCTAACTTTAACCTATCCATTTCCCTTTTTAAATTTTCTAACCTACCTGCCCGATTAAGGGATCTGACATTCCACGCTCCGATTGCTTTATATAAATTAAACTATTAATGTTATTTGTCTGAAGTGTTGTATAGCATTCCGAAAACGCTGCATCTCTTAGGTACCCCGTTAGCGAAGAGTGACAAGACGCCACACCATTCATCTTTAGTTGCCAGCATCTGAAACAAGTAATCCTGACTTCAGACCCCATGACAGATATGATAACCTGCAGAAGAAACCGGTGAAGCCGCGGATAGTGGTGAAGGGGGAAATATTACACCTCCACGAAACAGATAAAGAGCAAGGCAGGAAGAAGCGACACTTTGAACAAGACCACTGAAGTGTTGCAGCATATCCAGCAGCAACAAAAACAAGATACATCAACTGATTTTGAAAAATTTGTTGCCGTCAAATTACAGGAGCTTCCACTGTACGAAAGGGTGGTGCCACAAATAGTTAATGATGCATTATTTGAGGCCAAAATGAATGTGCCTGTTCGTGGCAAGAGGATCATCAGTTTCAGCTTCAGCTTCCCCTGTCACATCCATTCGAAGTGTTACAGAGTTTGAGGCTGAAGAAATTATATTTATTGAAAATGATAAACTAGATTAATTTTAATATAAAATTAAAATAAATATATACTCAATTAAATATATGTTTCAGTGCTTTTAACATAACTAAATTACCTTTACATAATTCTTCAGCCCTTGAACCAAAGCTTCACAAACTGCAGAACCTATTTGAGATATGGCTGGCTTTGAAATGTGGTATAAATATGTAAGGCTTTGACACGAACCTCCTGTTGCCACAAAATGAAGAATATTAACAAGTCTTTGTTTCATAGGAATTGCTTTTCTGAAATTTATGTCTTTCTTCGAAACGACTGTCCCTATCATACTCATTGCAATTTCATCCTACTGAAGTTACAAAAACTAGAAAGTTCACAAAGCGTGTCATTCCCATCACGTCTACTGTAGTATGTTTTGGTCCACAATTCTGCAAATGGCAACATGATTACATACTCAATGTAAACTTGGCTTTATATGAAGCATACGTAAAATTTTTATGGCTAAGCAAGTATTGTTTAATAAGTAAAGGCTGATTGTAGTTTCACAGCAGTTCATTTCGTTCTAAAAATGGTGAGAATTATAGCAATACTGGCAGCTTTTCCAGGTAATCCGATTCTAGAACTGGAAACTTCAATGCCCAGTCGATTTGAGAAAGGAAGGAACAAGGTTTCTAGTGGTAGTATTATTTCAGTTTGAGTGTAGCTTTTGATGAAAGAAATAAATTATATTACAGTGTCTTTCAGTCTACTTGCACGATACATAGAACCAAAAATCGGTACAGATTAAATTTAATATTTCAACCTATTTAACTGATGTTCGGTGCAAAAGTGAAAACTTTTAAATGAATCTTTAGGCATCGCAAATAGCACATAATATACCGCATAAAAACTTTGGAATTATGCTTTTGAGAACCTGATGTAGGCCAAAATATTGGAAATATTTCATCGTCAGAGCCATGACTGCACCTTTAATGTATCAGATTTCTTAATACAGCTCGAATCGTAGCTCTACAAGAAGATGAAATTAGCTTTCGTTATCTAAAAGCGTTTCACATATGGGTCTTCGTTTATAAGTTCTATGTCCATTACTTTGTTTGATGCCACTATGTTATTTGTGTATAATTTTCACTTCCAGGTCCAATGACTGTTCTTTCTCTTGTTATTGGATTCTTGGCCCAGTTCTAATGTCATACCCTAGATGACAACACTGGTGTCCATATCAATAATCCCGGTTGACATCATACTGAAAACAGTGCCACAATTTTGACAGGAGCATGTGAAAATAGCAGCACATAACGCCACTGCTATATCAGACCTCATGTCGCCTGTTCTACACTTTTGTTGGCTGTAGAAACCTGGTTAAAAAGTACAAGAGGCACTTATGTGGCGATCATATTTTTGAATCTGTGATTTTCGGAAATTAAATACTGGTGAACATTTATTTTGTTATAAACAATGAACTGTAATGAAAGGGTAATGAACTTTAATTGTTAGAAACCAAGTGGTACCTCGATAAAGTACCAAACACTATTGTGATATTCCTGTCTGTGGCTGCCAGTATTTTATCTTGCTAGAAGCTCACCTTGATGCAGCTTGATACACATGAAGTAGCATGTGGTACCAAAATGGGGTGAGGCACAAGCGACAGATGATACGGTATGTACCTGTCACGTGGGATAGTCCGCCAGTTGTACTGAAATTGCTTATGATTGGTCGGCACATTCGGGTGTTGGGCGTCAAAACACCTAACTTCTCTTGCTTTTCATTGGATTTAACCCATTTTCAGTATGACAATCTCTCACGGTTACCCTACGAGTTTATCGTTTCTGTTTATTAAATTTCACTAGGTATGAGAAACATATTGTAAGAGCAACGATATTGCAACCGAAGTGCTTCGGAAACCTTCAGGTCGCTTTGGCGTGCTTGGGAGACGAAGTACTTCTACCGCGCTAGTCAGACTGTTTCGGGCGTTCTGAAGATCCGGTCACGCAACTATGTTTCGGTCGTTCAGAGGACCGGACGTGTAAGATGGTTCAAATGGTTCAAATGGCTCTGAGCTCTATGGAACTTAACATCTGAGGTCATCAGTCCCCTAGAACTTAGAACTACTTAAACCTAACTTAACTAAGGACAACACACACATACATGCCCGAGTCAGGATTCGAACCTGCCACTGTAGCGGTCGCGCGGTTCCAGACTGAAGCGCCTAGAACCGATCGGTCACATCGGCCGGCGGACGTGTAAGACTGTTTCGGGCATTCTAGTGGGACGGACATGTATCTCAGTTTCGAACGCGCATGTCGTACTCTATATCGGTTGTCAGAAAAGTTACCGTACAATTAAGGAAGCTATGTCGAGTGTTGTAAAAGACAGTGAAAAAAGTTTGATGATTTAAAAATATAACAAAACCAGATACAGTAATGAGAAGTGTCGCCTACCATCATTGTTAGTACTACAGATCTTGCCCTCTAGAGATATAGAGACTAAACTGGGCAAGTGGCACCCATAAAAAGCACAATCACAGGTTCTATATGACGACATAGCAGTCTCCGACGAAGAAGATCCCACGACCGACGAGCTGTCTTCTGCGCTGGGTACACAACTTTAGAAGACGACAGGTCGGTGGAAAGAACAGTTAGGGACTCTTATTCAATCTCTCCAGCTTCAAGATCTGACTTCCAAAGGACAAGCATAATTTATACGTGGCAGCCCTGGTGAGGGACGTATATTTTAAGAAGAGGCTACTGTCTGTCTACGAGAACTGTGAACTAAGTGAGACGTGAAAACCATAGTGAGAACAGTGGACTGTAATGATTATCATAAAACACCCATGTCAACAGTGTGTAAACAGTGAAAAAGGTAAAAAGCGACACTATGTGAACTGTGAAATATATCCTGTTTGAACTTTTGTAAATTTCTTTGAACCGCTAGGCAACAAAATTTATAAATGCCGCTAATTAATCCGCGTCACGTAGTCGAAAGTGAAAACGCAAATCGAAATGTAAAGTTATAAGTGTGCGTGTGGTTCAAAGAGTTACGTTTTGTTTCACCGCTACGAGAAACAACGCTTGAGAGAGCAGTTAGTAGAGCAGTGTACAGCAGGCGAGGCAAATGACCTGGAAGCAACACCTATCGCCTCCACAAGCTGCAGTCCAAAGTCAGAGAGCAGCGAACGGCAGGGATAGACGTGTGTGGTCGACTATAGCAGCTGAAGACACCCAACACGATACAAACAATGCAGCGAGCAGCAGCATCGCGCCGGAGAAGAAGGTAGCGTGTACACTAATCACTTTACAGCCAGCGAGTGGAAGCTCGTATTGACAACCATAGGGATATTTAAGAATATTGTTAAACTGTTTCGTAATAATTTCTTTTATAACAATATGTCGGGGGAAAGCGAAAATGGTACAATCTTAGAAGTAGAGAGACAGTGCAGCCTCAGGGTAACGAAATTGACGAGGCAAGCCAATTACAGGGATGCCAGATGAAATCAAATGGCTCTAAGCACTATGGGACTTAACATCTGAGGTCATCAGTCCCCTAGACTTAGAACTACTTAAACCTATCTAACCTAAGGACATCACATACATCCACGCCTGAGGCAGGATTCGAACCTGCGACCGTAGCAGCAGTGCGGTTCTGGACTGAAGCGCCTAGAACCGCTCTGTCACGGCGGCCGGCCATGCCAGATGAAATTAGTAATATAAGTAAAGAGGAAATTGTACAAAATCAAATGGATGATAGCTATTTACCAGAATCATCTGGTGTAGAAACTGAAGTTCCCAAAGCAAAAAAATATTTTAAATAGTAACAATAGTGAATTTGGAGAAGTGGATTCGGATGTAGATGACATGAATCTTAATGGTAAGTTAAATAAGGTGAATAGTGATGCCAGAGGTGATGACTCTGACACCGCCATTGCTAATGGATCAACAAGTAGATTAAGCCATGGAACAGCACCAGCTGATACATTGCCTACACAAGATAATAATAAAAGTATGGTTGAAATATTAATGGAGTTAGTATCTGGGCAAAAAGAATTAAAAACAAGGCTAGAAGAAAAGATGGAACAGGTACAAAAAGAATTAAAGAAAGAGCAAAAATTACTTGCTGATAAAATAGAGGCAACAAACGAGGAGATGGCAAAAATTAATCGTAAGTTTAAACATTTAGAGACCAGGGTTGATTCTCACGAAATTAGAATAGGGGCATATGAGAAAAGAATTGAAGATGAGAGTAATGAATGGGGTCAAAAATTGGATAAGTATAAGCAAAAGGTTAATCATAAGATTCATTATGAAATAGCGAAAATAAATTATCTCATGCAAGCTCAAGATACTTTTGTATTGTCAGTTAGGGATGAAGTCATTAAATTAAGTATTGACCAGAGTAAAATAGACAAACTTGCAAAGACACCCATGAAAGGCAAAACAAACAAGTCATGGACTTAACGGACAAAAATGCTGTCCTTAGCCATAAAGGATCATGAACAGAAACTGTTTGTAATGGTAATGTAAATATGATTTAGTGTCGTTTAAGAGAGATAGAACAGAAGGTAGAAATCATACCTCGAGGTGAGCAAAAATATAGATAATATGGAAGTTGTGCTAAAACAGAAAACTCGAAACGTGGGTTGAACAAGAAAAGCGTAAGTGTGTTGTTCATATTAATCAAGTAGTCAGTAATGCCAATGCTCACAAATTTCGTAATTTTTCTAGGAAAGGTAGTATAAATCCTGTTGCTTCCATTCGTCAGTTTGAGGGCATCATACCTGACAATATGACAGAACAGCAGAAAAGCAATTTTGAGGCCAGTAGTTTTGAAGGGGACGCCATATCACGGGGAACAGGAGTCAAAAACTCATGTAAAACATACCAAGAATTTGTTATAGCATTCCTAAACCAATACTGATCCACAAGTGCACAAAACAGCATAAAAACAGAAATATTTGAAGCTAGGATCTTTGAGAACAGTGGCTGCGATAGTTATAAGGAGTTCTTTCAGCGCTACTAGAAAAAGAACCAGTATTTAACTGGTCCTCTATGTGAATCTGACTTAGCAGAAATAATATTTCTTAACTTTCCACTGGCTGTTCAGGAGAAACTAATTCATGTAGACAAGAGTGAAGTTAACAACCTCCTGTATGTACTAGAAGGCTGGACACGCTTTCAGGCAACAGACAAATGCAGGCAGGCTGGCGTAAAAACAGGTGGTGTGCAGACCACCGCCACCGTCACTCGTAAAGGAATAGTAAGTCAAGAAATCTCAGGGCGCAATAGCCCTCTTTGCATTGCTAGATAGCTGACGCCTACCAAGTACCCGAGTTAACTAACAGTTTACTTCCTTTCTTTTCACGCTGTTATTTCTTCCCTCTTCAACATTCTGAATTAAAGTCTGTCATCTATCCTTCCTCTCTATTCAAGATAAAAAGGGATCAATTGAAATAAAACGTGTACTAACTAAGTAGTTAAGCAACCGACCATAGACTACACTTATATATAACAAAAGATAACATGCAGCATAAAGTTTGCAAAACAAGTAGAGGACCTAGGCTATAAGATCTAAAATCACCATCCATACAGGCAGGAGAACACCCTATAAACTACATACAGAAACTTTTTATGTATATTATGAAACACAAAGGAATTACATCGTACATATACAGAGAAAACAAGCTTCTATATTTCTTTATTTAGCTAGGTTGCAACTGATGCAGAGGAAGAGGAAAAAATGTGTGTGAAATCTTAAGGGACTTAACTGCTAATGTCATCAGTCACTAAGCTTACACACTACTTAACCTAAATTATACTACGGACAAACACACACAACCATGCCCGAGGGAGGACTCGAACCTCCGCTGGGACCAACCGCGCAGTCCATGACTGCAGCGCCTAAGACCGCTCGGCTAATCCCGCGAGGCGAGGAAGAGGACGGCGCCAAATCAATTAAGTGGAAACAATTAGAACAAACAATACACAATGGTCCTGAAATGATTAGATTAAACTTTATTAGCAACAATTGGTAGATGCTCTGCAAGTGATTAAAAACAATGATGAAGTTTTGCTGCAATACATATATATTTAGGCTAGGATGAATCCAGACACAATTAAAATGAGTTTTTGGATCGCCCAGAGAAGTCGATCACTGGTATGTAAACGATAGGGAATAATAGGAAGATAATAGCCGGCGACGTGAGTCGGCCACACATTTAGGGTTTAGTAGGCGAGATATTTCCACTGAAGCGTTATTATGAATTGTATCACGATGCAGAAATTTATGCACACAGCTAATGAACACAAAACATGAATCGCACATAGCACACACACAATAATAAGTGCTGAGGAAGAAATACATAAAGCACTGTAGTGCTTCGAGAATTTCCGCGTAAATTCTAGAATCACTCGGCCTTCTACTGTCTCGAACACACGATATTTTAAATATAAGTGTGAGAGAGCCTATCTACTGCAAGTCGCCTGTCTGTGTGTGCAGGTCCGAAGTGTGTAATAAGAAGACTGTAGACATGGCGATCGAACGGCGCCGACAAGTGTTTGCTGGTCGCACCATGGAAGCTGTAGTGAAAGAACAAGGAGTGTTTATGTATTCTGTGCTGTTTTATAACTTTGACTATTGTACTGGAAAAAAAGAACAGTTAAAATATTGTTAATTGTTGTTTCTTTTGGAGATGGAGAGGATAACACGTGTGTTCAGATTCAGAATGATAATGGACTTGGGTTTTTAGCCAACTTTTTCTCATGTGTAAATGAACTTTGTCTTTAACTTTTGGGTACATGAAGAGACTTACTTGATAGTGTTTGTTTATGTGGAGAATGAGTTTTGTAAAAGTTTGATGTTCAAATATACGTCGTGACGTGAAGCAAAAGAAACTGTGTACGTCTGCTTATTTTTATAAGTAGAAAGAGTCTTGAGAAATTCCTGTTCCTAGCAGATATACTTTGGAGAAGATGAGAAAAGGAGGTTTCGGCAGTAAGCTAACCAACAAGGAAAGTCGGCTGACCATCTCAAGTAAGTCATATCGTTAAAGAAGTGGGAGTTTACACACATACTTCATCACTTTATGTCGTCCAAAGCATTACAGCACATGAGAAATGTTTGTTATATTCATAATGTTTACATGTTTGAGCAGCAAAGTCCATAATAAGCTACAAGCAAATTTAAAGCGACGAGATTTGTTTCGCTATTTTTCTCTGTTATCACGATCTAGGGTATCTTCAGTTGTTTCAAAAGACCTGTGAATCGTGTTTTAATGCCTAGTTAAGTTATGAAATGAATATAAAACTTGAAGTACAAAATGAGAGCTATTCTCATATCATTTCCATTCACAATACTTAGACGTAAGATAGCAGTGCGTCGAGCGCCTATACGAGTTAGAGTGAAAGTGATTATTTACTGGGATGAGTCACAGCAGTGCGTCGAGCGCCTATACGAGCTAGAGTGAAAGTGATTATGTACTGGGATGAGTCACGCCTGATGGGTAACAGCAAAATATTAACAGGTAGTGCAAGAGTGGACTGACCAATGAGTGAAGGTTAGGAATATTAGCCGAGCAAGGAGACAATTCAAATGAAAGCCCTGTAGTCACCATAGCAGTAACAAAGGCTTTGTAAATATTATTGTATTATGTTCAATGCAACATTGTGTATATTGTAAAACTATGTAACATCTGTGTATGAGTATTATATAACGACGCTTATATGCTGATATAATTTAGAGTATTTCTGAGCTCTGTGATAGTAAACAACATATGTGGATGGCCTAGGGTTGGCGTTAGTAAAAAAATGTGAGTATTGTTAGGTAAAAGGGGACGCCTATGTGCTCATGTTAGATATAAAGATGTGAATGTTATTAGGTAAAAGTGGACGGCACTGCACTGATGTCAGAATAAATATATGTTATTTGGTGAAACGTGCGTGGCATTGTGCTAATATTAGATAAAAAACGTGTGTTGTGTAAAGATAAACGGCATTGCGCCAACAACTTATATTTTTTAGTCCTATCTTACGTAAACATCAATAAGTGTAGTGAGTGTTTACGAAAAGATTTAATAGCCCAGTGCTAATGTTTATTGTTGAATAACAAAACTACAGAAAAATTTAAAGGACAGCCAGGAGCTGAAGATCGCAAATGATATTTTGTAGCAAGAAGAAGTTCATGATGTAATGTGTGCTTAGTTAAGGTTTTTTGATAGAATTAAGATGAGAAAGTATATGTTTAGCATTAGTAAGTCAATAGTTTTGGTTAATTTGGGTAATATTTTAGGAACAAAAATCTCCTAGTTTTTTTAAAGAATTTCCACGAATGAGAGAGTAGGGGAGGTACTGAGAGGTTGGAAACTACATTTTTTTTTCAAATTTGGGGCAAAATATTCTCATTCCCGAACTTGTTAGTTTTCTTCGAGAACAGGCTAATTTTGGAAATCAAAGAAGAAGGAGGAAGTGTAATATTTCTCGCTGTGGCTACCAGTATTTTATCTTACTAGAAGCTCGCTTTGATGCAGCTTGTTACATATGGTACCAAAATGGGATGAGGTACAAGCAACAAATGATACGGTATGTACCTCTCCCATGGGAGAGTCCGCCAGTTGTACTGAACTTGCTTCTGATTGGTTGGCTCTTTCAGGTTTAGGCACCAAAACGCATGACTTCTCTTATTAATTATTTATATGCATTTCACCGTATTTAACACAGTTTTCAGTATGGCACACTCTCATGGTTACCCTACGAGTTTATCGTTTCTATTTATTAAATTTGACTAGTTATGAGAAACGTAAGGGTAACGATATTTCAACTGAAGTGCTTCGGACACCTTTGGGTTGCTTTAGCATGCCTGGGAGACGAAGTACTTTGGCTGCACTAGTCAGACTGTTTCGCGCACTCTGAAGGTCTGGTCACACAACTCTGTTTCGGTCATTCAGAGCGCCAGACGTGTAAGACTGTCTTGGGCATTCTTCAGAGTTAGATGCATAAGACTGTTTTGAGCTTTCTAAAGGTCCAGTCATGCAACTATAAAGGCCTTCAAAAACAAAGGAGCCAGAGGCATAATTACAGAAACCAGTACCTGTATGTTAGAAGTATTGACCCTGGATGTTGAGACGCTTGTCCCACTGTGACACGAGGCAGTGAATGGCTGTCTCATAAAATTTCCGGGGCTGTGATGTTCACCAGTTCCGCACATACAGCTGGACGTTTGCCCCTCAGAGCCTTTTTAAGGGGACCAAAAATGGCGTAGTCACAGGGAGAGAGATCTGGACTGTATGGAGGGTGGCCGAGAACCTCCCATTTGAATTTCTGCAGGAGTGACGCGACTGTGTTGGTCATATAAGGCTTTACATTGTTGTGGAGCAGAATGAGCCCACAGGTGAGATTGCCTTGTTGTTTTGATTTGATCACTTGGCAAAGGGATCTCAAGGTTTGCGAGTAATGCTGAGCATTCACTGTTGTCCAATGCTGCAGGAAGTGAATCAGAAGGAGATCATCCTGTTCAAAGAAGAACATCAGCATAACCTTTCCTGCACTCATGTGGATGGCGACATCCAGCTGTTAACATCACAGCCCCGGGAATTTTATGAGACAGCTGTTCACTGCCCTGTGTCACAGTGGGACAAGTGTCTCTACAGCCACTAACATACAGGTACTGCTTTCGGTAATTATGCCTACGGCCCCTTATATATTTCGGTCGTTCGGAGGGCCGAACGTGTAAGACTGTTTTGGGCATTCTAGTGGGACGGACATGTATCTCAGTTTCGAATGAACATGTCGTACTCTGTATCGGAAGTTGTCAGAAAAGTTACCGTACGATTAAGGAAGCTATGTCCAATGTTGAAAAGACAGTGTAAAAAGTGTGATGATTTAAAAATATAACAAAACAAGATACAGTAATGAGAAGTCTCGCCTACCACCATTGTTAGTAATACAGATCTTGCCCTCTATAGATGCGGAGACTAACCTGGGCAAGAGGCATCCCATAAAAAGTACAATCATGGATTCCAGATGACGGCATAGCAGCCTCTGCCGAAGAAGATTCCATGACCGGAGCTGCCTTTTACACTGGAGATACAACTTTAGAAGACGACAGGTTGGTGGAAAGAACCCTTAGGGACTCTTACTCAGTCTCTCCAGCTTTCAGATCTGACTTCCAAAGGACACACATAATTTGTACTATACATGCGTATCCATAATACAGCCTTCTGAGAACTATACCAAACTTGATACTAGCAGTGTGGCAGTGATCAAGTGTGTACATGCGTTGGGAAGTTTTTTCATTCCTACTTGGATCAGCACTTACCTTGGATTACAAGTTCATGTTGTTTGTACACGACAAACAGAGTGCAGTATTGGTGGTATTCCTCCTGGAATAGAATCACAGCAGACAATGAGACTTTATCGTCAACCTCTTATTACATTGTTTATGTATGTCTCAAATATGACATTGCTATCAAATTGTAAGCAGGATACAGACTACTAAAGACACAATATTGACGACTTTTCGTATAACTTGTCTGCCCTATAATCATTGTAACAGACTCGCGATAGTGACTTTAACAGTAGGAAATGAAATAATTCCTGTTTTGAAGGACACACAAACGTTAGTTAGAAGAGATAAAGGAACAATAGATTGAGGTATTATTGAATGCAGTATCTCTGCCAGTGTGTGGGTCGAATATGAGAATTTTCATTTATGATAGGGACAGGTCAGCCCGAAACAAGAATAACCAACAGCTGAAATCCGAAAGCAGTCATGTAACGTTTCTTTGTTTGGCTGAAATAGGGAATTGGTCACGTGATGCCCCTCACACACTGTATGGCACGATCTTGACCTCCAAATTTACGAACGCATTGCTAAGGATTTGATCACAGCTAAATATTTGTGACAATCAAGACTATAAATATGACTGCTGCTCGTTTCATTAGCAACAATTTAAGCTGCACTATTAGGTTGTCTGCAGCTTGTGGTCTTGCGGTAGCGTTCTCGCTTCCCGCGCACGGGGTGCCGGGTTCGATTCCCGGCGGGGTCGGGGATTTCTCCCTGCCTCGAGATGACTGGGTGTTGTTGTGTTGTCTTCTTCATCATCATTCATCCCCGTTACCGTCAGAGGAAGGCAATGGCAAACCACCTCTGCTACGACCTTGCCTAGTCAGCGGTGCGGGTCTCTCTCATCATCATTAGGTTTCACACAACCAGAAACTGGACATATTTGGAAGCAAAGCAGCCAAACATTTGTAACAGGCAAGAACGTAAACATCATTCACTGTCTACTCTTAGATTTATGACTAATCACATTCTCATAAATCACGACATATTCACAAAGTTTTTTTTTTTGCCTTAAGTCACGAAATGGGAGAAACTCGTTACTTGCAAAGCACGTTGTTATATGTAAATGAATTCGAATATTGCGGAACACACCTACGTTATATAACTAAGGAAGTCCCAGAACGTGTTAAAAAAGTGGAGATGAAAAAAAAGCACACTCGAGGATGCGAACACAATATTCCTCTGTTCTGCAACTGCATGTCTCTAAAACACAGGACCAGGTTTAGCTTTACTACTGTTCATGTTAAAATCTCTTTACATCAGAAGTGACTTTAAGTGACATTTATTTATAACAAATCATACCTAGAGCAACATATTTGCGACAAATTTTCATTGTGCTGTTGCCTTGAAATAGCATAGTGTCACAATATACAGGTCATAACATCCAAATACGATGAAAACAACATGGCGTCTCATGAGAAGCGAGCAAAGAATGTCATTTGACCCGAGTGCCAGATGTACTTCCGAAGCTCTCCTTTTGGCTCTTGTTATACTGAAAAGCTATTTGTGATTCTTGTTTCGGGCCGAACTGCCCCTAACTGTAAGTAAATATTCCCCTATTCCAAGAATGAATCATTAGAACAAGGTATGTAAAACTGAAGACAAAGACGATGTACTAAGTGAGCAACTTGTACAACTAGTTCTGAGAGTACTAAGCAGTTAAACGAGAAATTCGGGAAACAGTTCTACTAACATGACAAGGAATTCGACAAAAAAAAATGCCGTGAACAGTACAAACTATCGACGAACAGAACAAAAAGCTCGATGAATGGAAAGAAAAAATTGACAAAATGTGTAACGAATACAACTGAAGACTGTGAAACTAAATCATCAGTTGCCAATTTGAAAGCTTCATTGAGTATGCAATTAAGGAAGCTGCTCAATGATATGGCAAATAAGTGGAAGAACTGTTTCAAAAATTCGATAATCCGCCAGCACTAAGTGATGAGCAGTACCAACAAAACTACACAGGACATCAGCGAACTAAAACATAATTTCATGTTTAAACAGCCAGCAACAAGCTATTGAGTGGGAAAAAACGAATTATAACAGATCGTTGGAATCTATGAACAACACGAGGAAGCTGCAGAGAAGGTAGCAGAATGTTTGGCAAACCCGAAATCAAACAGTACACCAGTGTCCACAGAGTGGATAAAATTTCTGAAGACATAAAACAAACACAATTAGTAATTGGCAATGTGCAACAAGGAATTTGCATAGGCAACCACAGAAATGCAATAGCTAGTAAGGGAAAATTTCTTCACTATAGTGGTTTTGCAAAGTTCTCCACTAATGGAAACTATGTCCCACACAATTTCTCAATCAGTTCGTACCCAAATGATGGACCCAAACAAAGAAAATAGCTGTTGTAAGAGTACAGCTAGATAATGAAATTCAAAATATGAGCCCAGGATACGAAACGTGTGAGCCTTTAAGAAAGTAATTTTAGACGAATACTGGCCAAATGAGCAACAAAATGGGAGCCATAGTGCTAGTACTTACGAAATGGGAAGGAATAATAAACTGGAAAAATATTTCAACATTTATTGTAGAAGAAATGAGCAGTTAGATTCACCTCTGTCAGACCAATCGTTTATGATGGTAATGACAGCCAGATCATGAAGGTGAAGAAAAAGTAGTTGGAGTGTACGTTAAGTGACTCAGAATCTATACTGTCAGACATTAAACTACATCAAAAGGACAACAAGTAAAAGATCAGTGATGAAATAACTTTTGGAATGAAGGTAATTACTGTGTCCCCTATGAACACAGGAATGAGTCAAGAACAGGTAGTGGAGAAAGCTATAGAGAACACTGTAGCTACCTGTTTGCCAGAACTTCTGACACTTTCTTCTTATTGAATTGTTTTCCTCCATCACACCTGAACTGTTTGATAGTATGACCATTTGTCTTAGCTTCATTCAAGGATTGTTCCAGAATGGTGCTGACTTCAGTCTCCTGCTTCAAGAACAAAAATTTACACAATTCGCTAAAAGTATCCTTACATCATACCTAGTAGCGACATTTTCCGACAGACTCTATGAACATAGGTCCATTTACATCAGCATGGATTTGCTCACCAGTAACCATTGGTTGATTTATTTTATTCCTGAATGGTAATCTCTGCATTTTCCCAGTGCATATCCATAGCAAAATTCTTCTTTGCACCCTTCCACACTGATGTTCGTCTACTTCAAGATGCATTTCAGTGTCGTTTGTGTTGATGGTCGTATCTCTCATGATAAATTTGCAGGATATCTGACAATGTTTTAAAATTCACTTGAAGTGGTTGTGCTAGTTTAACGACACATGTGTGAAGAATATGTAGACATTGGTTGATGTGACCAGTCATCATTGTTTCCCCAGTGACTTTGTGTTCAGTCCTGACACTTTTGTTATAAGGTCTCATGGAGAAGCATTTTAATGCAGCTGCTTTTATGGACAACAAGTGAGCACTTGCTTCAGAAACATAAAGTACATCTTTTAGTTCAGTCGCATAGAGGATAGTGTGTCTGCAGGGACTTATCCCTTGCACGCTCCCCGTGAGACCCACATTCCCAACTGTCCACAACCTGCGTTCGTAGTGTTCCTAATAGATGGATAGAGCATTTCCATGTAAGCAGGAGATCCTGGGTTCGAGTCCCGCTTGGGGTACACATTTTCAGCTGCCTCCATTGATGTATATCAGCAACACCTGTCGGTAGCTAAGGGTTTCAATTTAATTATCATTTCATTATAGAGAAGCTGCACGGTCATCAATGGTATCTGTTCTTTCGGGAACAGATACCACCTTCAAATAGTTAAAGGCCTTCTTCTGTGCAAATGGGCATGCTTTGCCTGAACTCTTACGAGACTCGTCAGCTTAGTCTGGCACGCATAATGTGTGAACGGGCAAATATCTATTAGAAACACTATGAATATAGGTTGTGGACAGTTGGGAATGTGGCTCTCACGGGGAGCGTGCAAGGGATAAGTCCCTGTAGTCACACTATCCTCTGTGCCCTCGGTGGCTCAGATGGATAGAGCGTCTGCCATGTAAGCAGGAGATCCCGGGTTCGAGCCCCCATCGGGGCACACATTTTCAGCTGTCCCCATTGATGTATATCAACAACACCTGTTGGCAGCTAAGGGTTTCGATTTAATTATCATTTCATTCTACAGGACAGCTTCTGCAGAGCTAGTAGGCATATAAACTTGTACTGCTGTGGTGGGTGTTGGTTTGTGTCTACTTTAGCTACTATAATACATTCTGTCTATGCTGTTCATAGTATCTCACCTGCATTTGTATTCTCTTTTTTCATTACTAGGCCTGTGTTACTCCTATCTGACGATGTGATCATAACCCTGCTAACTTTTCTTATCATTATAATTTAAATGGAATTTTGCCTTGCCACTGAAAGTTATTTTCTGATCAAATTCCTCATCTCCTTGTCTCATCAGAACCTATTCAAAAGACTGCTTCCATCTGAGTACAGTAGTCAGTTAATTTCAGTGCTTGTATTAACTTAAATTTGTGTATAAGCAAGGATAGAATGTTTGTCAGAATACATGGTATGAAGATTAATGGAAAAAATTACTCTTTAAATTAAAAATTCTTTCCTCCCACTGTTTCTGTGTTTCCCAGTTCATGTTATTACTGGTGCTCTTTGTTACTTTTAACATACTTAATTCTTTCTTAATAAAATAAAAAAATCATAGGTTGAAATTAAACAATGTAAAATACACACACACACACACACACATCACTTTTATGTGGAAAATAAATGCCTTTATTCACATCATTGAGTCATATTGTAAAAGTGTTTCTTTTCCAACATTGCAATTTATCGACAAGCACTGCACGTACATTTTCTTAAAAAAATAAATAAATAAATAAATAAAAATAAAAAAAGGAAACCTCTTTTTCCTGTATGGAATAAATCAGTATAGTGATCTGGACGTGTTACTCCAATTTCTTATTATTAAAACACAGTAGAGCATCAATAATCCAAAATAATTTGGGAGAGGGAGTGAGAAGCAGTGTTTCAACAACTGATTTTTTGCATAACTGATCAATACAAAACATATTCTACCAGTGTTCAGAGTAATATGAAACAAAGAAACACTAAATTAAGTACAAAACTATACTGTTATGTCCGCACTATAACACAACAAATATTTCGTGATAACCAAATTTATTTGACGTTCTGTCACTCAAAACAAAACTTAAGTTCGACTACACAACACTTGGCTGGCTGTAGCGCCAAGGAGAAATCAGAGTCACTAGTAGAGAATACAGGTCCAAACCACTGCCAACCAGTTGATACCAACGCGTCGGGGGTTTACAGCTTGGGAGGCCACAGTACGGTTCGGTCGTCGTGAATCCAGCCGCCGGGTAGTAACCAGTCATCAGCGAAGATTGAACTGGTTAAACGGGCTCAGGGAGCTCGCTTAAATCCGCAGGTCCGGCCAATCAGAGTGTTGGTAGATGGCACCCTTATACGGTTGCTCACTCTGGTGGCAAGGGCAGTGCCGACAGGGTAATCCATATGTGGTGTGTACGCTGCCGCTAACCCCACGACGACGCGTTCACTTGCCCCGGTTGTTGACATTGTGTGCGGCGCCAGCGGTTGTAGCACGCCGTGCCGAGTTGACGGCTGCTGTGCGGTGGCCGATACGACATATACTTTTATATATCTTACATATGTTTTAAAGACAGCATCACTTTCTTCTTCTTCTCCACTTCATAGCTGTCTCAAGGCAGTAAAAAGTTTCCCAGCAAGATGGCTATTTTGTTGCAAGGATCTTGGCCACCAATGACATTGGCAGTTACTTCAACATACATGAGTACATGGTAGCCAGGATCATTAATATCACATTCAAGCCAGCCTTGAATTTTTTCCTGACAGCATTCTTCAGTTCCAGAAGTGTCTTTAATCAGCTCACTCATTTTAGATAAAAATTGACTGTTTAGTGGCTCTCGATGTGCCGTGACACACTCATCTGAAAGAAGGAGCTTATCCCAAACTTTTGCTAATGTTACTTATAAAACATCCTTCAAGTCAGTTTCTTTGTACAGGTGCTGAAGTGTTTTTTCATATTCTTCTCTGAACAGTGCTATACACAGAAACATTTTTCTGTAACATCTGAACCTTTCAATGACGTCTTTGTCTACTGCTTGGAGTACTGAAGTAATACTGGGAGGCGTGGGTGGGGTGACTCTGGGATGGGTTGGAAAACCCTTTAAACTTGCCGTTTTCTTGGTCAAGCAAAAGGTTTGAAGGATGAGTCGAGGCATTATTGACCAACAACACAATATTTTAAGAATTCCCAGTTGCAAGTTGATGCTCTTTGATTTCCTCAATAAATACAGTATCATACCATTCTACAGGGGTTGGGCAAAAATATGAATGCATGCTTGAACATAAATGCAGATGTCAGCCAAGCAGGCAGGTTGTGCTCTAGTATTTGACTACGAATGGCAGATAAGCAATGTTCACAATATGTTGCAAGCATCAGTCACGGTCAGGACAGTGTTCTGTGTAGTTGTGAGTGCATTTTTTTGGAACTAAGAGAATTCAAACACGGACAAATTGTTGATGCTCATACAGTGAGTACTTCTCCCAAAGCCAAGGTAACTGAAGTGTTCAAAGTTTCAAGGAGACCATATTGAACATTTATACCACATACAAGGAAAATCGGAAAACATCATCCACTACATCATCATGGCAGAGGGTTGTGGAAGAGGATTGTGAGAAAAAAATACGAGGTCAACAACTACAAAAGTCACAGCAGAACTGAATGTCACACTCATGAACCACCTTCAGCACCAAATCAACACTAAGGCAGCTCTGTAAGCAGAGTATTGCAAGATGAGCTGGAATGCCAAAACCACACATCCGTGATGCCCATAACATGAAAACATGGTGCTGAAGCCGTAAAACATAGACTATGGAGCAATGGAAGAAAGTCACGTGGTCGGATGAGTCTTGACGCTCACTGTTTCCAACTTCTGGTCAAATTTACATTCCGAGAGTGAAACATGATGGCAGTTGTATGAGTTGTATGATTATTTTGGCAGCAATATTGTGGTATTCCATGAGCCACATGGGTACTCTACAAGGTCAAATTACTGCCAAGGATTATGTGACCATATTGGCTGATCGGGTCCATCCCATGTACAATGTTTGTTCTCCAAAGGTGGTGCTATGTTCTAAGATGACAGGATCCTTGTTCAAAGAGCCTGCATCATCCTGGACTGGATTTGTGAGCATAAAGATGAATTTTTGCATCTCTCCTGGCCACCAGGACACCACTGTCACCAGATCTTAATATTACTTAGCCTTTGTCATCTGCTTTGGAGAGAGGAGTATGTTGTTGTTATCCATCTCCATTATCATTACCCGAGCTTGTCACTATTTTGTAGGAAGAATGGTACAAGATACCACTGAAAACCATACATGACCTGTATTTATCCATTCTGAGATGAAAGGAAGAGCTGTTTTAAATGCTAACAGTTTCCTACACCGTATTAGACACAGTAATATGTAGTGTTTTTGATATTTCCATATTTATGTCCACCTCCGGTATACAAACACACTTTTGTCTCTTGTAGCTGACTTGCAGTTTTTTTTATTCCTTTAAAGTAATGTGTATTTACAGACTACCCTATGGTCAGCAACGGTAGCCTGTGTGTTAACAGTAACATTCCCACATACCACAGGAGTGGTTCATAACTTTCTTGCCTTACAACCACGTGCTGACATTTCATTCACAGAAACATGAGATTTTGTTGGCTTTTTCCTCCAGTATAAACCATTTTTGTTTGCATTGTAGACCTTAGTTTTTCTGTAACACTCCTTATTAATCACGTTTTTAAAAAAAGTTTTGAAATATTCAGCAGCTTCAGTATCACCCAACAGTTATTCATCCTGGATGTCTTACTGCCTAGTCAAGCACCTAGATTTCAGGCAAGTAAGAGAGCCAGTAGTCTCTTTAAAATCAGCATTATCTCCTTGATTCTTGTTTATTTAAACAGCTGTTTAAAAAATCAAACAGGTATTAATTGCTTGTTCTTGGTTATATACCAGCATGAACTATGTGTAAACAGCAGTGTCTGAACCCTGGTTATCTGACATTTCAATTATTTTTCTAGGCAAGGTTCCATCTTCAATGTCAAGTGCACTCAACTTTTTGTAATACCATCACTGTTAATGTTTTTATTTTTTTTAATGTCTGCATTTCTAACTCCATATTCCTAAGCTAAGTTTCATCCACTAGCAGATTGCTTCAAATGGTCTATTTTGTCAGAAACACTAAGAGTAATGGATTTTTATTTAGTTGCTATCTCGAAAGCACAACAACTGCATAACTCACCGGTGAAGGTTACACATCAACACATAACAGTAACTGTGATGATTGGGATGGAGGAGAGAGGGGAGGGGGATGACGACAGCTGAATTTGTCAGCCTAGTGCCAAAACTTCTATACTGTGCATGCACATATTTGAATTTGCTGATTGGAACGCTTTTGGTTAACTAATGTGTTAGTTGATCAGTATGTGGATGATGTTTACTCTACTGTAGAGAAACTACTGTGATGATAAATGGCTTACTAACATACCATACTCTGAATAGATAATAATTGCTCTACTGCATGGTTAAATGAGGATGGAGTCCTCTTGGGTAAAATATTCCGGAGGTAAAATAGTCACCCAATCGGGTCTACAAGCGGAGACTACTCAGGAGGATGTCATCATCAGGAGAAACAAAATGAGCGTTCTATGGATCAGAGCGTGGAATTTTAGATCCCTTAATCAGGCAAGTAGGTTAGGAAATTTAAAAAGGAAAATGGGTAGGCTGAAGTTAGATATAGGTGGAATTAGTGAAGTTTAGTGGCAGGAGGTACAGGACTTCTGGTCATGTGAATACAGGGTTATAAATTCTAAGTCAAGGGTAATGCAGAAGTGAGTTTAATAATGAATAAAAAGATAGGAACATGGATAAGCTACAACGAATAGCATAGTGAACGCATTGTTGTAGCTAAGATAGACACAAAGCCATTGCCTATCACAGTAGTACAAGTTTATATTCCAACCAGCTCTGCAGATGATGAAGGGATTGAAGAAACGTATGATGAGATGAAAGAAATTATTCAGATAGTTAAGGGAGACGGAAATGTCTTGGGGGAGTGGAATTCGGTAGTAGGAAAATGATGAGAAGGAAAAGTATTAGGTGAATATGGACTATGGGTAAGGAATGAAAGAGGAGGCCACCTGGTAGAATTTTGCACAGAACATAACTTAATCATCACTAACACTGGTTTAAGACCCATGAAAGATGACTGTATATGTGGAAGAGACCTGCAGAAACTGGAAGGTTTCAGAGTCATTATATAATGGTAAGACAGAGATTAACGAACCAGGTTTTAAATTGTAAGACATTTCCAGCGGCAGATGTGGACTCTGACCATAATTTATTGGTTATGAACTGCAGATTAAAACTGAAGAAACAGCAAAAAGGTAGGAATTTAAGGAGATGGGACCTGGATAAACTGCAAGAACCAGAGGTTGTTGAGAGTTTCAGATGGAGCATTAGACAACAGTTGACTATAACAGGGGAAAGGAGTACAACAGAAGACAAATGGATAGCTTTAAGAGATGAAACGGTGAAGACAGCTGAGGATCAAATAGATAAAAAGATAGGGTCTGGAAAAACAAGGAAATGATTGTATAGCATTTATTGGCCAGGATATTCCCTTCAGGGTTCAGCTGCCACATTGCAAGTCTTTTTAATTGTCACCACTTTGGCGACTTGCGTGTCAATGATGATAAAAATGGTGATGATGGACACACAACACCCAGTCCCCTGCCGGGAATCGAACCTGGGCCCCCTAGCATAGTACATGGTAATGCTACTGCTGAGCTATGGAGGTAGACAGGGTCTGGAAGATATCATTGGATAACAAAAGAGATATTGAATTTAATTGATGAAAGAAAAAAATTTAAAAATGCAGCATATGAAACAGGCGAAAGGGAATACAACTGTCTAAAAAATGAGATTGGCAGGAAGTGCAAAATCGCTAAGCAGGACTGGCTAGAGGACAAATGTAAAGATCTAGAATCATATTTCACTAGGGGAAAGATAGATACTGCACACAGGAAAATTAAAGAGGCTTTTGGGGAAAAGAGGAGGAGTCATTTGAATATCAAGAGCTCAGATGGAAAACCACTCCTAAAAAAGAAGGGAAAGCTGTAAGGTAGAAGGAATATACAGAGGATCTCTACAACAATATTATGTAAAAGATAGTTGATACTCACCATATAGCAGAAATGCTGAATCGCAGATAGGCACAACAAAAAGACTGCCACAAAATAAGCTTTTGTCCAACGAGGCCTTTGTCAAAAATGGATTATAGACAGATAGGCAGACACGCGCACACACACACACACACACACACACACACACACACACACACACACACACACAAAATCACGCAATCATGCAAATGACGCAACTCACACACACACACACACACACACACACACACATGACCATAGTCTCTGGCACCTGAAGCCAGTCTTGGGGAGACAAGAAATTTGTGGCACAACTTGACCAAAAGAAGGGATCAGTTGATAGGACACAATCTGAGACATAAAGGGATCAACAATTTAGTACTGGAAGGAAGTGTGGGAGGTAAAAATCGTAGAGGGAGCCCAAGACATGAATACACTAAGCAGATTCAGAAGGATGTAGCTTGCAGTAGTTATTCGGAGATGAAGAGGCTCACAAAGGGTAGAGTAGCATGGAGAGCTGCATCAAACTAGTCTACGGACTGAAGACCACAACAGCAACAACAGAAATCAGTTCGATCAACAATATGTATTTCAGTGATTACTTAACAATTGCAATACATTAAATGTGAAACATAACAGGTTTCATATACATACATTTAAATATTAGCATATTTAACCAACTTATAAATTATTCATTCTACTTATCTTTGAGGTATCACAGTCAGTGAGGAAGAATCCTCTTTTCTGATAGTATAAAATATAATTTTCATAATTATTTCACCTGTCTCTTCCTGCTGGAGTAATAATATGTCGTTCTGTCACTGGACCTGTAATGATTTTTTGTGTTCATATATTATTGCTGACTAACTGATTTCCTGATGTGTACTAACTTGGCTGCTACATAATTAAAAAAATTATGTAATTTTCTGCCTTCTGTAGTTACATCTATTCAAAATTTTAAAATGTGCCGTCAAACCTCTGTGAATATTGCAACATTGAAGAATTCTGTTCCCAAAGCAACTAAATCTACTAAGGAAACAACACACATTTTATGTGATTTAGTTGTAACAATATATCAAAGGTCCATCCATATACATGAAACAGTATGAACTCAAAGAGTATCATACCAGAATTATGATGTATGGCTTACTTGACACACACATTATGTGCCAGGAGTTTCTTCAATTAATGACGAGCAAATAAAATACTAATCTGTTGTCTTCCTGCCATAGCAACAAGCAACATATAATCGTCGAAGAATCAAATGCGTGCTTCAATATTCACTTACATGAAGTTTTGCAAACTTATGTCACCACTGTAATTTTCTAAAGATCAAGTAAGACTATTCCACTCTGGTGTCAAATAACTGCTAACAACATGGTGTTTCTCTGTCATTACAAACCATTGTAATACAATACTGGGAAGTCCAGAGTGGAATACAAACTAAGAGTAAAGCTCATCTCATAGCTGAGGCACTGAGTGACTGACAGGCACATAAAGAAGACTGAAAACATACCTGAACTTTCAGGGAATGTCCTTTGGAGCTGACTAAAACAAAACATGCCAATGCACACATATTACTACATTATTGAGGCCGGCTGTGTTGTCCTGGCTCTACAGCCTGACTGGGGTGAGAGGTTCTTTCCGATGGAGTGGATAACAGGGGAAAGGTGGCAGAGAGGGGGGAGTGAAGGGTTGAGGGAAAGCTGGGTGACGGTCAGGAGTGAGAAGCCGCAAGAGCATGGGATGGCAATTTGACACCGGCAGGTTCACCTTGGCTCAGGCAGGAAGAGTTGCAATGCATCTGGCACAGGATGAAGTCAAGGTATAGGTTGGGGAAGGGGTTGAACCAAGGCAGATGACAACTGTGGAGAGGAAAGTCTGAGTTTAGATTAATGGGGTTAAATAGGAAGCATGGGGAGGGGACTGGGGGGTTGGTTTGGGACAGGTACTAGTGGAGATTGAAGACTGCAGGATTGACAACTGTGCTGTAAGTACGACACCCATCTATGCTATTCAGGAAAGCTGATATTGCTGGGGGGCAAGTGGGAGGTTAATGACATTTTTTTGTGAAGAATCCATTGAAGTCGAGCCATTTGTGCCCAGTAGCATGTTCTACCACTGGGTAATCAACCTCTCTCTTGGCCACACTTTAGCTATTCATGTGAGTGGCAGTCACCTCCACATATAAAGCTGTGCAAAAGTTGCAGTGGAGTTGATATATCACACAACTGCTTTCACTGTTAGCCCCGGCTCTGATAGGATAGGGCTACCCACGTGGATCTGCCACAGGGATATGACTAATGTCAAAAAGAGTCTGGAATAGGTGTGGGATAAGAATGGACTAACATATTTTTTAAATTAGGAGGACACAGTGGGGAGGTGGTAAGCATTGTGAGAACGATGTTCCTTATTTGTGGGCATGATGAAAGATAGTGAAAGCTCTAATGAAAGATATGATTTAAGATGTTCAAGTGTGGGATAATGCTGGGTTGCAGATGGTTTGTTGGAGTGGGTGGAAGATTAGGGGCATGTGTGCATATAGCACAGGAGATCTGTTTGGGAATTGTCCTTTGATTATGTAGTATTTCTGGCCTCAGTCTACACTAATCCCTGTCCAACATCCACCTCTGCACCTATCCCCATGCCTCGGGCTCACTCAATAAACCTCACTCAAACTCTCTTCTCCAAAGTTATCATTTTCCTCAGTGCTATCATTCCTACACATCTCCCAACCTACTCCTCCACTTTATCATTTGCCAAATTCAATTCTCCCTTCCTGTGCCAGGTTGAACTCACTGAAGCAACATCTCTGTACTGTTTCCTTATGGCCTCTTTCTCCAGCTCTCAGCAACCCATCCCTCCACTACTCCCTTTCATTCCCCACTTCCTTTCTTCACTCACCCACTCCACCTTATACAGCCTTTCCCTGGAACAGTAGGACTATCTTTGTATCAGTTATCTCTGAAGAAGAACACTGTCTGAAAGCTCAGCTACATTTTCAATGTTCTTTATGTGGCTCTAATCACTCAAAACCTCAATTATGGAGAGGTTACCTTTACTCCTTGCATTACTGACCACTTTAATGGCTAGTTTCTAGTGATAAGAAGGATAAAGATCAGCTGTTCATTGAGCCTGCATTGTGACAGTTGTGTAGGAAGACTCTTTCAGAAGAAGCCATCCCACTGTCATCATAGCTCAACTAATCAATTTCTAGGACCTCTTTTGGAACTGAAATCTGTTGAGTGTCAATAGTGTATGCTATAATATATACAAGTCATTGGAGAAATGGTTAATTTTCAATGATTTTAGCTTCTCTGAGTGGCCTCTACCAGGTTTCCAATGTGATCTCTTCTGGTAGCGTTTGTGTGTGATCACTTAAACAATGATACTGTAAGTGCAAAACTCAGAAGCATCAGTGTCAAGTGCAAATGCTATTAACCTGTTGCTCATAACTCTAAATGTTCTAAGTGCATCACTTTCCACAAGCATTGCTACGTTCATACAGAGAATAATATTAACAAAGACTTTCATGTTTTTATAGTATACTACTGTGAGTTTTGCACATGAATTTATGGGTTAACACTGGTGACCACTATATGACAACTCTTTTCTTTCAACAAAATATTTATGCTGCTCCCCATCAAATTGAAACTGAAGTGTTCTGTTTAATAACATTAATTGCAAATTCAGACTTTATTATAATGTGAACTTGTGCTCTGAATGACTGCACCAAGCACACAGCATTCTTCTCCTTCCATGGTTGTGGCATTTTGTTGTTAAAATAAATTCAGCCGTTGAAGAAATTCTATTGAAGATGAAAATTGGTCCACGAATCCAGAGAGAACTGCTACAAAAGAAAACACATTTACATCCAGAAAACATAGACACATACTCGGGGAACTCTTAAGATTGGATTATGACAAGCTTTAAGGTTTTACACAAGTATCTTCAGGTCACAAATGTTTGCAGCCATGGGTACTACGCCATCGTCCATCTCACTCAGGAACAGAAGGTTCAATGTTTTCAGACCTGCCAAAAATGATTAATTATGTTAATAGTTAATTATGAGAGACCAAATCACTATTCGACATTGTAATGTGATATATATGGCTTTACCAAAAAAAAAATTGAAAACGAAAAGGTAAATTTTACCTTATTATCCTTCCTTTGGCTCCACAATATTAGTACACGGTTTTTGTGTTTGAGGCTCTCGGACAAGTGCCAGTAATTTCTCTAATTTCATGATTTCCAGTTCTCTAGGCTCATACTGTGGACCTTTTTTTGGTGGCTTCACTTTTTTACGGAGATTTGGGGACAGTTTCAGACTAGTTATACAACCCCTGAAAACAAAAAATAAAATACTGTTGAAACATCACATTTTTAGCCTGGTATTGATTTCTAAGAAGTTTGCATATGTCAATGCATTTAACAAATATAATTTCAGTTCTCATCAATTTCAGAGATAGCTGTTGCATCAAATTGCTAAAATCAGATTGAAAAAAATTGAGAAAATCATGTAGTTATGTAATATGTTGAAAGCTGGTCACAAATTGTAGTTCAGTTTATGCCACTATCGATGGCAATGACTATGAGCAGTCTATTCTTAACACATATTGTATCTTGGAGTGCATTTTTTCGATAATAGGTTCTACTGACACATAAAAAAGCACTCCGTCTCCAGGCCACGAGTGGCCTACCGGGACCATCCGACCACTGTATCATCCTCAGTGGAGGATGCGGATAGGAGGGGCGTGGGGTCAGCACACTGCTCTCCTGGTCGTTATGATGGTATTCTTGACCGAAGCCGCTACTGTTTGGTCGAGTAGCTCCTCAATTGACATCACGAGGCTGAGTGCACCCTGAAAAATGGCAATAGCGTATGGCGGCCTGGATGGTCACCCACCCAAGTGTCAACCACACCCGACAACACTTTAACCTCGGCGATCTCATGGGAACCAGTGTATCCACTGCGGCAAGGCTGTTGCCTTAAGAACATGATATAGACACTTAAATATTAATTGTGTATAGAGTGCTGACATACACAAGACATAATCTATGTCCATATTTTCTTCTTGTTCATATACTGGGGGCTATACAGGGTGTTACAAAAAGGTACGGCCAAACTTCCAGGAAACATTCCTCACACACAAAGAAAGAAAATATGTTATATGGACATGTTTCCGGAAACGCTTACTTTCCATGTTAGAGCTCATTTTATTACTTCTCTTCAAGTCACATCAATCATGGAATTGAAACACACAGCAAAAGAACGTACCAGCGTGACTTCAAACACTTTGTTACAGGAAATGTTCAAAATGTCCTTCGTTAGCGAGGATACGTGCATCCACCCTCCGTCGCATGGAATCCCTGATGCGCTGATGCAGCCCTGGAGAATGGCGTATTGAATCACAGCCGTCCACAATACGAGCATGAAGAGTCTCTACATTTGGTACTGGGGTTGCGTAGACAAGAGCTTTCAAATGCGCCCATAAATGAAAGTCAAGAGGGTTGAGGTCAGGAGAGCGTGGAGGCCATGGAATTGGTCCGCCTCTACCGATCCATCGGTCACCGAATCTGTTGTTGAGAAGCATACGAACACTTCGACTGAAATGTGCAGGAGCTCAATCGTGCATGAATCACATGTTGTGTCGTACTTGTAAAGGCACATGTTCTAGCAGCACAGGTAGAGTATCCTGTATGAAATCATGATAACATGCTCCATTGAGCCTAGGTGGAAGAACATGGGGCCCAATCAAGACATCACCAACAATGCCTGCCCAAACGTTCACAGAAAATCTGTGTTGATGACGTGATTGCACAATTGCGTGCGGATTCTCGTCAGCCCACACATGTTGATTGTGAAAATTTACAATCTGATCACGTTGCAATGAAGCCTCATCCGTAAAGAGAACATCTGCACTGAAATGAGGATTGACACATTGTTGGTTGAACCATTCGCAGAAGTGTACCCGTGGAGGCCAATCAGCTGCTGGTAGTGCCTGCGCACGCTGTACATGGTATAGAAACAACTGGTTCTCCCGTAGCACTCTCCATACAGTGACGTGGTCAACATTACCTTGTACAGCAGCAACTTCTCTGACGTTGACATTAGGGTTATCGTCAACTGCACGAAGAATTGCCTCGTCCATTGCAGGTGTCCTCGTCGTTCTAGGTTTTCCCTAGTCGCGAGTCATAGGATGGAATGTTCCGTGCTCCCTAAGATGCCGATTAATTGCTTCGAACGTCTTCCTGTCGGGACACCTTCATTCTGGAAATCTGTCTCGATACAAACGTACCATGCCACGGCTATTGCCCCGTGCTAATCCATACATCGAATGGGCATCTGCCAACTCTGCATTTGTAAACATTGCACTGACTGCAAAACCTTGTTCGTGGTGAACACGATAACCTGTTGATGCTATGTACTGATGTGCTTGATGCTAGTACTGTAGAGCAATGAGTCGCATGTCAACACAAGCACCGAAGTCAACATTACCTTCCTTCAATTGGGCCAACTGGCAGTGAATCGAGGAAGCACAGTACATACTGACGAAACTAAAATGAGCTCTAACATGGAAATTAAGCGTTTCCGGACACATGTCCACATAACATCTTTTCTTTATTTGTGTGTGAGGAATGTTTCCTGAAAGTTTGGCTGTACCTTTTTGTAACACTCTGTATAATTGGGATGTTTCTGTCCAGACACAGTATGGTCCTTCCCTAGTCATGCCTCAGGTTCAGCTAATAAATTACTTTATCCATAAACAAATGGATCTAAAATTAAAAAGTAAAGTATTTTTTCATCAGTTCTCTGTTACATTTTCTTTGCCGTTCACACATTCTATGTGCTTTCTGTTTTCTTTATTACACTTCTTTATTCACATAGCATGTTCTGAACAAAGCATTATGAAGTAGACCTATCAGGGATAGGGAACAAGTCAAGAAGAACATTAAAAAACAAATAATTACTAAACAATGGAAAAACCAGGATGGAATAACAACAATATTATGAAAAGGATAGGTTGCTGTCACTATATAGAGGAGATGTTGAGTCACAGACAGGTAGACAGGTAGAGAGAGAGTGTGTGTGAGAGAGAGGGGGGGGGGCTGCTATATGTGTGAGCTTTTGGCCAAATTGCCTTCTTCTAACATAGTAAATACACACATTACATTCATGGAAGTGCAACTCCCACATGCATGACCACTGTCTCTGGACACTGAGACTGGACTACAAGCAACTGCACCTGATGGGAGAAGCAGTCTGGGTGGTGGGGGGTAAGGGGGTGGGGAGTGGCAGGGATAGCAGGGTCGTGGTGGAGAAGGGTTTAGTGCTGCTTGTGGGAGCTCAAGTAGCATTTTATCATCCACCACCCTTAGCCTGCTATTCCTCCCCCTCCCAGACCCGGCCTCCTCTTCACCTCCACCACTCAGACTGCTTCTCCCATCAGGCGCAGTTGCTCACAGTCCGCTCTCAGTGGCCAGAGACAGTGGTCATGTGTGTGTGAGTTGTGCTGTGTCAATGTGTTTGTGTTTTCTATATTAGAAGAAGGCCTTCTGGCCAAAATTTCACATGTATGGCAGACTTTTTCTGTGCCGGTCTGTGACTCAGCATCTCCACAAATAATTATTTTAAGCTTATGTCTGTATATTCAACAAAACAACTAACAACTGTTAATTTTAGTGTGCACTGGCTGTTGATAAAGGCAAATAACTGAATGAATAAAAATAAATACTACATAGTGGGACACTGAGTGGTAAATAGGCATATAAAAAAGAAGTTGAAATGATAGCTCAGTTATGGGCTTGTATTCTCCTTGAGAACAAACAGACACACATACTTAGCTACAGTGCACCAACACAGTTTCCTGTCATAGTAAAGCATTAAATATGCTTGATGTTTTGTCTCCGAAGTGAAGAGTATAGCAGGATACTGATTTGAACACCTGGTCAAAGACAAACTTGCTAGCACCCAAAAACACTTCGGGTTTAGCTAGAGTGGATATTCAAAAGCAGAGACGAAGTGTTGACATTTAGTAAACACCATTGCATTAAGTATCTGAACACAACAATGACTCGTCACTTACAATGCATATATGAACTCTGTGATGGATCAACGCTTTTTAATGCCTTACGTAATGAATTACAGATCAATAGCACAAATGGTTCTGTGATACTACATATCAACCCATGCTGAAACACCCATACTAGTTTGTGGTGTAGCCTCCACAGGCAGCAATGCAGGTGCTGACTCTGTTAACTTATCGATTGTACAGATGGTGAATATTGTCCTGGGATATATTGTGCCATGCCTGCTCAACATGTTCATGTAGTTTTGTAAGAGTTATTGGTCGACAAATTGTATGAATCACTTCTTGCCTCATGATATCACACATATCGCAGTATGTCCAACTTGTGCGACAATTCTCTGAAACAGCTATCCTACCATTCAGAAGGCCACAATTTAACTGCTTTCAAAGTCACTCAGCCAGCTGTAGGAAGCATGAATGCATTTCCATGGCATGGTTGTCCACTTACTTCACACGTTTGCATCACATTGAGCTTTCTTGTTCTGAGCATTCCCTATTACAGGGTAGACAGATGGCACTGTGGTAGCTATGCCACTATGCTTCTGTTGGTGGACATGGATGAAAACATTATCATTACATCTACTATCTCCCCAGGAGGCATATCCTGTCATTGGATCAAAATCGACATCATATTTCCAGATGAACTATTTTTTTTACAGCAGTGTATTTGCTTTTGACTAAGTTTCTCATCCCTTCTTATTGTTTTATAAACAAGAAATAACTATCAGACTTCTTAAAATCTCTGTCATCACTTTCACATCAGTCCTTCACATCCAGTAAAATACTGATACTTAATATCAGTATTCCTCTATGTGCATATCATAAATATTTCTTCTTGGTATACAATAATGGAAAAACTGGTAGAAGCTGACCTTGGGGAAGATCAGTTTGGATTCCGTAGAAATGTTGGAACACATGAGGCAATACTGACCCTATGACTTATCTTAGAAAATAGATTAAGGATAGGCAAACCTACGTTTCTAGCATTTGTAGACTTAGAGAAAGCTTTTGGCAATGTTGACTGGAATACTCTCTTTCAAATTCTGCAGGTGGCAGGGGTAAAATACAGGGAGCGAAAGGCTATTTACAATTTGTACAGAAAGCAGATAGCAGTTGTAAGAGTCGAGGGACATGAAACGGAAGCAGTGGTTGGGAAGGGAGTGAGACAGGGTTGTAGTCTCTCCCCGATGCTATTCAATCTGTATATTGAGCAAGCAGTAAAGGAAATGAAAGAAAAGTTCAGAGTTGGTATTAAAATCCATGGAGAAGAAATAAAAACTTTGAGGTTCGCCAATGACATTGTAATTCTGGCAGAGGCAGCAAAGGACTTGGAAGAGCAGTTGAACGGAATGGACAGTGTCTTGAAAGGAGGGTATACGTTGAACATCAACAAAAGCAAAATGAGGATAATGGAATGTAGTCGAATTCAGCTGGGTGATGCTGTGGGAATTAGATTAGGAAATGAGACACTTAAAGTAGTAAAGGAGTTTTGCTATTTGGGGAGTAAAATAACTGATGATGGTTGAAGTAGAGAGGATATAAAATGTAGACTGGCAATGGCAAGGAAAGCCTTTCTGAAGAAGAGAAATTTGTTAACATCGAGTATTGATTCAAGTGTCAGGAAGTCGTTTCTGAAAGTATTTGTATGGAGTGTAGCCATGTATGGAAGTGAAACATGGACGATAAATAGTTAAGACAAGAAGAGAATAGAAGCTTTCGAAATGTGGTGCTACAGAAGAATGCTGAAGATTAAATGGGTAGATCACATAACTAATGAGGAGGTATTGAATAGAATTGGGGAGAAGAGGAGTTTGTCGCGCAACTTGACTAGAAGAAGGGACCGGTTGGTAGGACATGTTCTGAGGCATCAAGGGATCACCAATTTAGTACTGGAGGGCAGCATGGAGGGTAAAAATCGTAGAGGGAGACCAAGAGTTGAATGCACTAAGCAGATTCAGAAGGATGTAGGCTGCAGTAGGGACTGGGAGATGAAGAGGCTTGCACAGTATAGAGCAGCATGGAGAGCTGCATCAAACCAGTCTCAGGACTGAAGACCACAACAACAACAACATACAATAATCAGCCAGAACATTATGACCACTGACCTACTATTGATATAAAGCCATCCAGGCAATAGCAGGATCACCTGGCGAGGATTGAGACACACACACACACACACACACACACACACACACACACGCGCACACACACACGCACACACACCCCCCCAGGGGATCCACAACTCTTTTGTGGATACGTGCGTAGCGAGCACGGGACCCCGAGCTAATGTGGCCTTCCTTCCTTTCCGGGCTGCATACCTTCCCTTTCCGAATCCTTCCCCATCCCCCATCTTCGCCCCCCCCCCCCCCCTCACCTCTGGCGCTTTCCTTCCCTTTCTCCCCCTCTGGGAGTATGGTTTGTGCCTACGTCCGGAGATGGACGCTTGTAAATGTACCGCATTCTTCGCCTTCCTTGCTTGTATGTCTTCATCCTTCCTTTGTCCTTACCTCTTCTCTTTACCCTTTTCTCCACTGCGGCGTTTGAGACCTCTCTTCTTTCCTTTCCCTTTCTCTTTCTTCCTCCCTGTGCGTGTCTGAAGGCCGACCCACGCACTTCCATGCGTAGCCGGTGACGGGGTAACGCGTAATTCCCCGCCCCGGGTAGACAGGTAGGACACGTACGTACCCCCTGGTAATGGCCAGGCCCAGGGAGGGGTGATTACCCCAGCTGATACCTTCCGAAAGTGCCGATTGGTCCCTCCGTCCGTTTGTCGGGAGGTGTGACCTGAGGTGTGAACCATCACCTAAGGCGGGAGTGCCCTCAGAGAGGGCCCCCACAAGGGAGGAGCTCGCCATCGGAGACGCCGGTAATCATGGGGGATTCTTCCGCAATGATTTCCTCACCTTCCACTACGTCTGCTCACAAACGTAAGTTCACTGAGTCTCAGCCACAGTCAGTTCTTCCATCGTTGCCACAGTTCCTTGTTGTTTCTCGGTCTGACGAAGGTCACGACTTCTCCACGGTCAACCCTTTCATTATTCAGAAAGGTGTCGACGCAATTGCAGGTCCTGTAAAGTCTTGTTCCAGATTACAGAATGGCACCCTGTTGTTAGAAACAGTCAGTGCCCTCCAGGCACAAAAATTGATGCGTACCTCACTACTACATACCTTCCCTGTCCGGGTGGAACCGCACCGTACTTTAAATTCCTCACGTGGAGTCGTTTATACACGCTCCCTCGATGGATTGTCTGACGAAGAAATTCAGCACTACCTGTCTGACCAGGGCGTAACAGCTGTTCATAGGGTTACGAAAAGGGTTGACACGAACATCATTCCAACCCGCACTGTCTTCTTGACATTTGACAAAGTTCAACTCCCATCGAAAATCAAAGCAGGCTATGAGATAATTTCCGTTCGCCCTTACGTCCCAAACCCTACGCGTTGCTATCGGTGTGAGCGGTTCAATCACACCAGCCAGTCCTGTTCCAATCCAGCCAAATGTGTTACGTGTGGCAAGGATGCCCATGAGGGTACTTGTCCACCTCCATCCCCTCGCTGCATCAACTGTATGGGTGACCACACTGCTTCCTCTCGAGATTGTCCCGTTTTTAAGGACAAAAAGCTCATCCAGGAAATTAGAGTAAAGGAAAAGGTGTCGACCTTTGCTGCTCGAAAATTATTCGCCAGTCGACAGCCCACCATGCCTCAGAAAGGAAAATACAGCACTGTCCTTGCTTCTCCTCGGCCAACAAAGGAGGCGGCCACGCAGACTTGCGACCTCACCTTTAGTGCCACGGTCGTCAGATCGGCCAGCGCAAAGATCGCCCGTTCAACCTCACCACTTTCGCCTGCCCACTCTCTGGCTCACCCTTCGTCGAGTTCTGCTAAATCTCGAGCCCACAAGTCAGACACCAAGACTTCGAAAAAAGAGCATACTCGTGAAGAGTTTTTACGTACGGCAACTTCCCAACCATCCTCCTTCCTCTAAACATCATACTTCCAAGAAGGCTACAAAGAAACCCAGTTCCTCTCCTTCTCCGCCAAGGCGTGTCTCATGTACAGCACCACCTGGCGGAAATCGCCCTCGGCCGTCTTCTGTGTCGCCGAGGCGCACTGCTGGCAGCCGATCAACCGGCCAATCCCTGGTGGCAGGAGCTGCTCCTGACCAACCTATGGATCAGGATCTTCTGCCTTTGGCTGAATGCCATTCCATGCTGTCGGTCGCAAGCTCAGAGCAGTCGTTGAGTTGACAGCGACCTTGGTCACATTCCTCCATTTTCTGTTCACCCTATGTCCATTATCCACTGGAATGTCCGCGGTATTCGAGCCGATCGGGATGAATTGTCGATCCTCTTAAGATCCTACTCGCCGGTCATCTTCTGTCTTCAGGAAACAAAGCTGCATCCCCATGACCGCTTTGTTTTCCCCCATTTTCAGTCCGTCCGATTTGATCTCCCCTCTGTTGAAGGCACTCCAGCCCATGGAGGACTCATGATTCTTCTCCATGATACTCTCCATTATCACCCAATACCCTTAAACACTTCCTTCCAAGCTGTCGCCGTCTGTCTTTCCCTTTCCGGATACACGTTCTCTCTTTGTACTGTATACATTCCACCGTCCACACCAATGGCACGAGCTGATCTCCTTCATCTTCTTGGTCAGCTTCCACCCCCGTATTTGCTGGTTGGGGACTTCAATGCCCACCACCCGCTTTGGGGATCTCCACATCCTTGTCCACGTGGCTCACTATTGCTAGACGCCTTCCACCAAGCAGATCTAGTTTGCCTCAACCCTGGGGTCCCTACATTTTTGTCTGCCTCCACGACAAATTTATCTCATTTGGACCTTGCGGTCGGTACTGTTCCGCTAGCTCGGCGCTTTGAATGGTTCGCCCTTGATGATACACACTCGAGTGACCACTTTCCATGTGTCCTTAGACTGCAGCCTCAACTGCCCTACATGCGCCCGCGACGCCGGAAGTTTGCCCAAGCCGATTGGACACTTTTTTCGTCTCTAGCGACATTCGATGACCGTCACTTTCCCAGCGTCGACGATGAGGTCACACATATTACCGACGTTATTCTTACAGCTGCGGAACATTCAATACCACGCACCTCCGAATTGCCCCGGCGCCCCCTAGTTCCTTGGTGGAACGACGCATACCGTGATGCAATACGTGAGCGGCGACGTGCTCTCCGCGTTTTCCGCCACCATCCTACTTTGGCCAACTGTATCCGCTATAAGCAGTTCCGAGCGCGATGTCGTCGTGTCATCCGTGATAGCAAGAAGGCAAGCTGGAAATTCTTTATTAGCTCATTTAACACCTTCACTCCCTCCTCGGAAGTTTGGAGTCGGCTTCGACGGTTCTCAGGCGCGCCTAGTTTCTCCCCGGTCTCTGGGCTCACTGTCGTGCATGACACATTAGTGGACCCCATCGCAATTTCTGACTCGTTGGGTCAGCACTTTGCTGAGATTTCGAGCTCTTCAAATTACCCGCCAGCGTTTCTCCCGAAGAAACGTGCAGCGGAAGTGCGACCTCTTGCTTTCTCCTCTCAAAATCGCGAAAGCTACAATACTGTTTTCTCCTTGCGGGAACTCCAACATGCACTCTCTTCTTCTCGCTCCTCCACCCCAGGACCGGATGGTATCCACGTCCAAATGTTGCTGCATTTATCAACCCATAGTCTGCGTTACCTCCTTCGCCTTTATAATCGAATTTGGACCGATAGTACTTTTCCCAGATGATGGCGGGAAGCTATCATCGTTCCTGTTCCGAAACCTGGAAAGGACAAACATCTCCCCTCTAGCTATCGCCCCATTTCTCTCACGAGTAGTGTCTGTAAGGTTTTGGAGCGTATGGTGACTTACCGTTTAGCGGGGTGGCTGGAATCCCGCAGTCTTTTAACACCTGCCCAATGCGGATTCCGAAAGCATCGTTCTGCAGTTGACCATCTTGTTGCTCTCTCCACTTACATCATGAACAATTTTCTCCGGAAACGCCAAACAGCAGCAATATTTTTTGATCTGGAGAGAGCATACGATACCTGTTGGAGGACAGGCATCCTCCGCACACTGTTCTCTTGCGGCTTTCGAGGTCGGCTGCCCCTTTTTCTTCGCAAATTTATGGCAGAGCACACATTTAGGGTGCGGGTGAACACTACTCTCTCCCGTACTTTCTCCCAAGAAAACGGGGTACCCCAGGGCTCCGTGCTGAGTGTTGTACTGTTTGCCATTGCCATCAATCCAATTATGGATTGTCTCCTTCCTGATGTCTCGGGCTCCCTCTTTGTGGACGATTTTGCGATCTACTACAGCTCTCAATGGACCAGCCTTCTTGAACGACGTCTTCAAGGCTGTCTCGATCGCCTCCACTCTTGGAGCATCGAAACCGACTTCCGTTTTTCTCCAAGTAAGACCGTTTGTGTTAATTTTTGGCGACATAAGGAGTTTCTTCCGCCCTCCTTACATCTAGGTCCTGTCAACCTTCCGTTTTCAAACGTCGCTAAATTCTTGGGTCTTATGTTTGACAGAAAACTGTGCTGGTCCTCCCACGTTTCCTATCTTTCGGCTCGCTGTCTGCGATCCCTTAACACCCTCCGTGTCCTGAATGGTACCTCCTGGGGAGCGGACCGAGTGGTCCTTCTCCGCCTCTATCGCGCCTTAGTGCGCTCGAAATTGGACTATGGAAGCATAGTCTACTCCTCTGCTCGGCCGTCTATTCTTCGGCGTCTCGACTCTATCCACCACCGTGGATTACGTTTAGTGTCTGGAGCTTTTTACACCAGCCCTGTGGAAAGCCTTTATGTTGAGACTGCTGAACCTCCGCTGTCCAATCGGCGAGCAGTCCTTCTGAGTTGTTATGCTAGCCATCTGTCTTCCATGCCTGCTAATCCAGCCCATGACATTTTTTTCGACCCCTCCTTTGATGTAGGGTATGCAGGCCGCCCCTCCTCCCTACTACCACTGGGAGTCCGCTTCCGTCAACTGCTCCATTCTCTTTCCTTCCGCTTTCCTAAAACCTTCTTGACAACTTGGGGTACAGCACCGCCTTGGCTCCGTCCCCGGATCTGCCTGCTCCGTGACCTTTGTCGATTTCCCAAGGATGGTACCCCTTCACTTGTTTATCGTCGGGCATTTGCTGCTCTATGTGTACAAATGACGGACGCCACATTTATTTACACCAACGGCTCGAAAACATCGTTAGGTGTAGGGAGTGCCTATATTGTTGGCGACACCCCAAATCACTTTCGGCTTCCCGACCAGTGTTCGGTTTATACTGCGGAGCTTTACGCTGTTCTCCAGGGTGTCCACTACATCCGCCGCCATCAGCGGATACAGTACGTTATCTGCTCAGATTCTCTCAGCTCTCTCCTCAGTCTCCAAGCTCTTTATCCTGTGCACCCTCTGGTCCACCGGATTCAGGACTGTCTGCGCTTGCTCCACCTGGGGGGCGTCTCGGTGGCGTTCCTCTGGCTCCCGGGACACGTTGGTATCTGTGAAAATGAGGCGGCCGATATTGCAGCCAAGGCCGCAGTCTCTCTTCCTCGGCCAGCTATTCAATCGATTCCCTTCGCCGATCTACGGAGCGTTCTATGTCGACGTGTTGTTCATTTATGGCACACGCATTGGTTGACACTTACCCATAATAAATTGCAGGACATGAAAGCTCTTCCTTGTGCTTGGTCCTCTTCCTCCCGAACGCGTCGTCGGGAGGAGGTAATTTTAACTAGACTCCGGATAGGGCACTGTCTTTTTAGCCATCAACATCTTTTAAGCGGCGATCCTCCCCCACACTGTCCCCACTGCTCTCAGCTGTGGACAGTAAGACACCTTTTAATTGAGTGCCCCTATTTTAATCCGTTACGCTCCCGTCTACAGCTATCGCCTGATATATCGTCGATTTTAGCAGATGACACGCGCTCAGCCGACCGCGTTCTCAAGTTTATTAGTGCCAGTGAAATGACGTCAGTCATTTGAAGCTTTTTTTGGGGACAACCAACCCCTTTCTGTAGTGGATTTTTAAGCCTTCCTTCTGCTTTTAGTTTCTCCAATTTTATGACTTTCGTTTCCATTGCTGCTGGTTTTCAATTTCGGTTTTTTACTGTTTCCTAAGTCACGGACCGGGCGCTAATGAAAAAAAAAAAAAAAAAAAAAACGCACACACACACACAGTGCATGTAGTATCAGTGAGAGTGCTATCCCATGTGTAGAATGGGGAAGGCACACAATCTATCTGAGTTTGACTGAGGGGAGACTGTGATGGCCTGGAGGCTCAGCATGAGCATTTTGGAAACTGCATGACTTGCTGGGTGTTCAATTAGTGCTGTGGTGAATGTCCTCAACATGTGGTAAAATCAAGGTGAAGCCATGTCCAGATGTTGTGGGATTGGGCAGCCAACCCTCATTACAGACGTCGGACGCTGTACACTGTGCAGACTGGTAAAAAAGGACAGGCAGTGAACTGTGATGGGACTAACATCAGACTTTAATGGTGGGCAGAATACAAGTGTGTCTGAATGCACAGTGCACTGAACACTTGTAACGATGGGCCTCCACATCCGACGACCCGTGCATGTGCCAATATTAACATCACAACATTGACAACTATAACTGCAATTGGCAAATGATCATTGGCACCAGACATTGACACTGTGGCAGAGCGTTACATGGTTTGATGAATCGTGATACCCTCATCATCATGCCGATGGGAGAGCACAAATCCACCATCTTCCAGGGGAAATGCTCCGTGATACTCGTACTGTGGGAAAGAGAGAAGCGGGTTGTGGCTCTGGGCTCTGTTATGTTCTGGGGGGAACATTCACTTGGGCATCCATGGATTCAGTGGAGCTTGTGCAAGGCACTATGATGGCCAAGGAATATCATACACTGGTTGCAAACCATATACATCCTTTCATGACGATCATGTTTCCTGACAGCAGTGACACTTATCAACAAGATAATGCACCATGTCGTAAGGCCAGGAGTGTGATAGAGTGGTTTGAGGAACACAGTGGCAGGTTCCAATTGATGTGCCGGCCCCTCAACTTGCCAGATCTGAACCCAGTCAAAGACATCTGGGATGTGATTGAATGTGGCACCAGAGCTTATTCCGGTCCTCCATCCAGTGACCTACCAAGGCCTCATTGCTTTCCATGCCACGATATGTCGGTGCTGCTATCCATGCCAAGGGTGGACATACCTAGGTTCTGCAGTGTATGTCTGGTGCATTACAACCCAGCCACACACCACACAACAGAGGGCTGCAGATTGCTGCCTTGTCAAGGTGCCTGCAATGCAACCACAGCCCATTCTGCCTGCATCACCTGCTGCAGTATTTGAGGGCGCCACATCCAGAGGACACAACAGGTACTATCTCTCATCTGTGAGTGACATGATACCACACAACTTCCCTGTATTCCTCCACTGACCAGTCTTCATAGGACATCGTCCAGCAGCTCACCAGTCAGCGCAATTTCCAGATTTGACCTTGATGTCTCGACTTGACAGTAAAAGTGTAGTCAGACTACTCATCAGTGCACATTGCTCACAAGTGAAAATAGACATCACGTAATAAAACTGGTTATAGTAAGACAAATGTAGTACCCAATCTTGAATCATATGAAGTGAATGATACCGCAGTGAAGAAGTAAAAACCAAAAATCCACTGCTACAAAGCTGTGTGAAAATGTTTAAATGTCAGTGTTTATAAATACTTAATGTAACTACAATGATCATTATGAACTTCTCAAAAAAGATAGACTATTAGTTCTATTTTATATATGAAGTGTATATCCCAAAGATTATTTTGCATAATTGGATCGATATATGATAGTAATTTCTCTGTTACATGTTGTTAGAGGAAAATTGTTGTTCTTTTGGGCTGTTGGTTGTAAGAGTCTGAAGTGCAAGGATGGAGAACGAATTATGTGGTTTTATTGATTTGTATCGTGAAGTGAGAGGACTGAAAATATACGCATAATTCTGCAGAGAGTCCACCAAATTTCTCGTTGTTACCCTCTAGACAATTATAGGAAGATGAACCACAGAAAGGAAGAGAACAATGATCCATCAACATACGACAAAGAAGAGCAACAAAAAAGATGATATTTTATTTATTAACAGAACTGGTTATTAAAATTTGACTGTCACTGTCATTCACTGCAGTGTGTCACTATCTCAGTGTGGCAAGTGCTGCGAAAATGTGACCAGCTGCCCAAATTACTAACTTACTCCAAACATCAGTAACATTAGGCAAAAAGAGGGTGGGGACAGTCAGAATATGGTGGCATCGTCCAGGATGTTCTGAAAGTAAAATGTGAATACTAAGTTGGACTATTTTTCTTCTTGTAGATTAAAAGATATTGTGAAAATTTTATGTGAACATTCGGCCAGGTATGAATCATAGCTATGAAACAGCAACAATAACAGCAAAAAAGAAGTTCACAAACAAGAAGAAAAAAAGGAAGGAAAAAATGGTCTGTGTATGTGCGGATGGATATGTGTGTGTGTGTGCGAGTGTATACCTGTCCTTTTTTCCCCCTAAGGTAAGTCTTTCTGCTCCCGGGATTGGAATGACTCCTTACCCTCTCCCTTAAAACCCACATCCTTTCGTCTTTCCCTCTCCTTCCCTCTTTCCTGATGAAGCAACCGTTTGTTGCGAAAGCTTGAATTTTGTGTGTTTTTTTGTGTTTGTTTGTGTGTCTATCAACCTGCCAGCACTTTCGTTTGGTAAGTCACATCATCTTTGTTTTTAGATATATTTTTCCCATATGGAATGTTTCTCTCTATTGTATATATATAGATATATATCTAAAAACAAAGATGATGTGACTTACCAAATGAAAGTGATGGCAGGTCGATAGACACACAAACAAACACAAACATACACACAAAATTCAAGCTTTCGCAACAAACGGTTGCTTCATCAGGAAAGAGGGAAGGAGAGGGAAAGACGAAAGGATGTGGGTTTTAAGGGAGAGGGTAAGGAGTCATTCCAATCCCGGGAGCGGAAAGACTTACCTTAGGGGGAAAAAAGGACAGGTATACACTCGCACACACACACATATCCATCCGCACATACACAGACACAAGCAGACATTTGTAAAGGCAAAGAGTTTGGGCAGAGATGTCAGTCGAGGAGGAAGTAAAGTGGCAAAGATGTTGCTAAAAGACAGGGGAGGTATGAGCAGCGGAAACTTGAAATTAGCGGAGATTGAGGCCTGGCGGATAATGAGAAGAGAGGATATACTGAAGGGCAAGTTCCCATCTCCGGAGTTCTGACAGGTTGGTGTTAGTGGGAAGTATCCAGATAACCCGGATGGTGTAACACTGTGCCAAGATGTGCTGGCCGTGCACCAAGGCATGTTTAGCCACAGGGTGATCCTCATTACCAACAAATACTGTCTGCCTGTGTCCATTCATGTGAATGGACAGTTTGTTGTTGGTCATTCCTACATAGAATGCTTCACAGTGTAGGCAGGTCAGTTGGTAAATCATGTGGGAGCTTTCACTCGTGGCTCTGCCTTTGATCGTGTACACCTTCCGGGTTACAGGACTGGAGTAGGTGGTGGTGGGAGGGTGCATGGGACAGGTTTTACACCGGGGGCAGTTACAAGGGTAGGAGCCGGAGGGTAGGGAAGGTGGTTTGGTGATTTCATAGGGATGAACTAAGAGGTTACGAAGGTTAGGTGGATGGCGGAAAGACACTCTTGGTGGAGTGGGGAGGATTTCATGAAGGATGGATCTCATTTCAGGGCAGGATTTGAGGAAGTTGTATCCCTGCTGGAGAGCCACATTCAGAGTCTGATCCAGTCCTGGAAAGTATCCTGTCACAAGTGGGGCACTTTTGGGGTTCTTCTGTGGGAGGTTCTAGGTTTGAGGAGATGAGGAAGTGGCTCTGGTTATTTGCTTCTGTACCAGGTCGGGAGGCTACTTGCGGGATGCAAAAGCTGTTTTCAGGTTGTTGTTGTAATGGTTCAGGCATTCCGGACTGGAGCAGATTCATTTGCCACGAAGACCTAGGCTGTAAGGAAGGGGCCGTTTGATGTGGATGGGCGACAGCTGTCATAATGGAGGTACTGTTGCTTGTTGGTGGGTTTGATGTGGACGGACGTGTAAAGCTGGCCATTGGACAGGTGGAGGTCAACGTCAAGGAAAGTGGCATGAGATGTGGAGTAGGACCAGGTGAATCTGATCGAACCAAAGGAGTTGAGGTTGGAGAGGAAATTCTGGAGTTCTTCTTCACTGTGAGTCCAGTTCATGAAAATGTCATCAATAAATCTGTACCAAACTTTGGGTTGGCAGGACTGGGTAACCAAGAAGGCTTCCTCTAAGCGACCCATGAATAGGTTGGCATATGAGGGGGCCATCCTGGTACCCACGGCTGTTCCCTTTAATTGCTGGTATGTCTGGCCTTCGAAAGTGAAGAAGTTGTGGGTCAGGATGAAGCTGGCTAAGGTAATGAGGAAAGAGGTTTTAGGTAGGGTGGCAGGTGATCGGCGTGAAAGGAAGTGCTCCATCGCAGTGAGGCCCTGGACGTGCAGAATATTTGTGTATAAGGAAGTGGCATCAATGGTTACAATGATGGTTTCCGGGGGTAACAGACTGGGTAAGGATTCCAGGCGTTCGAGAAAGTGGTTGGTGTCTTTGATGAAGGATGGGAGACTGCAAGTAATGGGTTGAAGGTGTTGATCTACGTAGGCAGAGATACGTTCTGTGGGGGCTTGGTAATTCCTTCCCTCTTTCCTGATGATGCAACCGTCTGTTGCGAAAGCTTGAATTTTGTGTGTATGTTTGTGTGTCTATCGACCTGCAAGCACTTTCATTTGGTAAGTCACATCATCTTTGTTTTTAGATATATTTTTCCCACGTGGAATGTTTCCCTCAAGATTCCATGACTTACCAAACGGGAAAGCGCTGGTAGATAGGCACAATAAAAAACACACAAACACAGACACAAAATTTCAAGCTTTCGCAACCAACGGTTGCTTCGTCAGGAAAGAGGGAAGGAGAGGGAAAGATGAAAGGATGTGGGTTTTAAGGGAGAGGGTAAGGAGTCATTCCAATCCTGGGAGTGGAAAGACTTACCTTAGGGGGAAAAAAGGACAGGTATACACTCGCACACACACACACACACACACACACACACACACACACATATCCATCTATATATATATATATATATATATATATATATATATATATATATATATATATATATATATATATATATATATTTTAAAAAAAATTGCTTTTGAAAAAGTGAATGTGGAATTAAGAATCATTGACAAAAATGTAAATTGTCAAATTTTGACTTTAAAAACTAATGTTGACACCAAACTGGCGCTTGTTGAAAACAATTTTGTTGAACAGGTGAAAACAGTAGACAGAAAATTCACAGAAAATGTAAAATTAAGTAACAACAGAATGAGCATTCTTTAAAGTAGTGTTTCGGTTTTGTGTAAAAAGTTGAGGAATTGTCTAATGATGTAGTTGGTAGAAATCTTGTTAACAATGTTTGTACCCTGTTTTGCAACATTCTAGTGAGAAACTTTTCAGGTGGAGGTAGTGTACACTCTGTAGATTTTCTGCGGCATTGTAAAGATAATTTTGTGTCTAATATGACTGATTAAAATCCAGTTTGTTAAGAAGTTTCTGGAAGATGAAGTATTATATTTGTAAATGATCTCCCTCTCTCTACGGAATATTGTAGATTCACCATTTTTGCGGATGACACTACACTACTTATTGATAATTCAGTAGATAAACTTGAGGTAACTGCAAATAAGGTTCTAAATGAAACGGTGAACTGGTTCAACATTAAGGGTCTTTCTTTAAATTACTGTAAAACAAACTACATCCAGTTCCACAAAACATCCAAAGATGAGGAAATAGTAGTACAAATAGGTGAGCAGACAATAACTAGGGTAGATTCCTCAAAATACCTAGGCTTGCATATTGATAGCAAACTGAATTGGTCGAACCACATCGTGGATCTATGCAAAAGACTAAGTTCAGCAACATACGCATTACGATTGTTTCTTCTTATAGAAATATGGAAACCATGAAGTTAGCGTATTATGGTTACTTTCATGCAATTATGGCATTTAGAATTATATTTTGGGAAAATGAGTCACTGGCTAAAAAAGTAATGTGTGTACAAAAAAGAGCCATAAGGATCATGTGTGGAGTCCATCCTAGAGCCACATGCAGGAATGTTTTTAAGAAGCTTGAAATACTTACATCCAGGGCGCAATATATATTCTCGTTGGTGTGCTTCATAAGGAAAGAAAAATCCATCTTTAAGCTGAATAGTGCATATCACAGTCACAATACTAGAAGGAAACATGATATCCACTATGAACAGCCAAATCTAAGTATAGTGCAGAAAGGAGTCCATTTCAGTGGCTGTAAGATTTTTAATGCCCTCCCTTCAAGAATTAAGTGTTTGGTAGATGATGATCTCTTGTTTAAAAAAACCTTAAGGCAGTTCCTATTGCAAGGATCATTTTATACAATAAAGGAGTTCCTGAACTACAGTGTTTAACATATATTGCAAATGTATCCCCAAATTTGTATTTGTAATACAGAATATTTTTATTGTAAACACATATTTTGCAATATTTATTTCTCTGCAACACTTATTATTTTGTAATCTTTATCTATCTCTAAAATGTATCTTTTGTAGTGGGATCTAAGTTACTGTTTACTGTTTACTGTTTTTTGTTTTGTAATCTCTATCTATCTCTAAAATGTATTTTTTGTAGTGGGACCTAAGTTACTGTTTACTGTTTTTGTTTTGTTTTATGTATTACCATAAATTCTGGCCAAAAGCTTGTAAAATTGACATGTTCCATATCCTGTGATAGTGTCACAACATGGATCACCAGAACAAGAGATAAATAAATAAATAAGCTGTGCAAATCAGTATACTAATGATGACACAAGCTATGTATATTTTGATAAAGGATTTTTAGATAAATTTTGGTCAGAGACTGAACAAGCTAGAATAAATAGTGATTTTCTCAATGTACTGAATTACAAAGAAGGGCATATTAGCATGAAACAGTTTTGCAAAAATCAGCTTAAAAAATTAGCGCATTTGAGGAAACCTTTTGATGAACTCACCCAGATTGATGGTTTAAAAAGGAGGTTACTGGCTGATGTACAGTGGACATAGTATATGGGCCAGATGACACAGCAGATCAGTTTTTGACATATGTGCATAAATTAGGTAGAGTTTTGGAAAAAAAACAAGGAAATACTGCTACAACAGACACACAAATTTTGAAAGAGGTAGTAATCAAAATTGGCACAGTAATAATCACAACAGGAGAGAACATTGTAACCACAATGATAACAATTATCATCAGAAGGAACATAACAGAGTAGATGGTAACAATTTTCATTATGGAGAGCAACATGGTAATAGTTGGAACAGAAATTGGAATAGAAACCCAAGAAAGGAGGATGGGATATTAATTCAGGAAACAAATATCTAGCCTGGGTCCCATTGTCAATCCGCAATTTAGGGGCTCATGAAACAAATAACAGATTGACCAAAAATTACACAAATACTGACACACAAGAAAGACACTCTAGTGTAGCAATCAGTAGTTACTTTAAAGATGTGTAATATTCTGTTAATATGATAACTGTTGAGAAAGAAGTTTGTTCACCAAATAACAGATGGACCAGAAATTACACAAATACCGACACACAAGAAAAACACTCTAGTGTAGCAATCAGTAGTTACTTTAAAAATGTGTACTATTCTGTTAATACAATATCTGTTGAGAAAGAAGTTTGTTCACCAGGTACGGCAAAATATACAAATAAGGTAAGTGAGCTCGCAGAAATTGAAAAGGAGGATACAGAAGAAATCAATTTATCAGAATTCTGTCACTCAGTAGAGACTTTTCATTTGTCAGATACTGAAGTAACTGATTTTTGTGATGATTTTGGAATTCAGAAACTAATACCAGAACCAGGTAAGAAAAATATGGATACTGTATTAATGAACAGCAAAACTGAGAACTTAAACAATAATGAAACAGTGAATGATGATTAGTAATTTATGTGATGATACTGATGATGTTCATTGTTTTTTTTAATACAATAAATTGAAGGTAAGTGGTGATGAGAATAGTAATGAGGAAGAAAAGTATTTTGTTTGCTTTAAAGAAGAATTGGAGGTATTAGGTATTAGTAAGGAAATGTATAATAGTGGCTATAATGCTGTAGTGATATCCAAAGAGACTTTTAAAGGATTGAGGGACATTAATCACAGTATCACAGCAAACAAAATTCTTGATTTAATTACTAATAAGAAGCCAAGTATAGATGACCAACCTAATTTATTTACCAGCTATGACAGTGACAGTAAGCTACTTAATGTTATGAATGAGAATGAATCATTTTTATATAATATGTGTTTAAACAGTGATGCTATGCTATTACAATCATGATAAAAAAAACCTGTGTTTAACTTTGTATCCAGAGTGGTGGCAAAAATTAAACATGTGGTTGTAAAACAGCTTAAAGACAAGTACCACAATGTTGATCTAAATGAAACAGGTAAGTACTTATGGATTGATGAAATTCTCAGTGACAGTGATAATGATGTCAGTGTTAATTTAATGAAAGTGTGTCAAGGCAATGAAAATGGTAAGAATAATAATGATTTTGGAGGCTTTAGTTTTGTAGAGATAGAAGATGACCTGTCATATGAGGATGTCAAGACTGATAAATGTACTGAAGTTTGTTGTCCGTTCATTAAGGTCAGAATAGGATCATGGGAAGGCAGGTGTTTTGACACAGGCAGCCAAATTTCAGGAGTGTCTGACTCATTAAGTAAAAAAATTAAAACATGATGAAGACTATGTAGAATTACCTGTAATTGGAGTGTAGATTAAAGGTGAAACTGGGAAACATAGTAAAGTCAGGCTTTAGTTACTTTTGCAATTGATGTTTAATAATTCAAGATCTCTGTGAAGATCTTATCCTTGGCATGACATGGATAGTTAGTGTGAATGCAGGTTTTGATTGGGGAGGATAGAAGCTGATAATCAATGCACCTGATGGAGATTGTATTTGTACTGATTTTATAAAGTCAACTATATCTTATGAGGAGGATAAAATAAATAGCATCAATGTTTAAAAGACAGTGGATTTCTAGTTAAAGATATTCCAGGATTAGACACAGACGAAGCTGAATTTAAAGAACTTGTAGGCACTAGATTTCAAAAGGAAAAGGGTTAACTGATAATCAGAAATGGGCATTGGAATCTTTGTTATGGGGGTATAGTGATGTGTTTAGTAGTGTTCCAGAGGTAGAGTGAGAGGATATCAGTGTACATTGCAGCTAAAACCACATCAATCATTTTTTATAAAACCATATTGTGTACCTATAGCTAAGAGAGCTGCACTTGAGAAGAGTTGCATAAGATGGAAGTGTGTGATATCAAGAGAGGTGTTAGCTCATAGAACAACCCATCAGTCATTGATTCCAAAAGAGATGGTGGAGTGAGATTGTTTCTCTATTCTAGGTATTTGGAGAAGTATTTGTGCAGAGAAACAGATCACCCTGAAAACACTGATGAACTTTTACATAAATATAAAAACATTCAGATTATGTCTAGCTGGGATTTAACTTCTGGATTTCGTGAGATACCTTTAGTTCCAGAATCACATAAATATACTGCCTTTCATTACAGTGGTAGATATTACCAATACTGTGTAGTACCTTTTGGCTTGAACTAATCTGTAGCTGAGTTCATAAGAACATTAGAATATGTACTTGGCCAGGATATGGTAGGAAAATACCCTAGTTTGTGTTAGTGTTATACTCGGATTAAAAAGAGTGTAAGACAAGGATATACTTTTTCGCCGTGTTGTTCAATGTATACACCGAAGAACCAGTAATGGAAATAAAAGAAAGGTTCAGGAGTGGAATTTTGCTAACTGAACCAAGTTGGGAAGAGCATTTGGAATTGTTGAAGCAGGTAGGTGAAAAATTTAGGCAAGAAGGTATGAGTCTGAAACTCGAAAAATGTAAATTTGCTGTCCCTGAACTAAAAGTATTAGGTCATGTAATTACTGGGGAAGAAATCTTGGCAGATCATGATAAAATTAAAGCAATCTAGGATTTTCCAGCACCACGTAGTAGCAAGCAATTGAAGTCTTCTATGGTTTATGTGGATTTTATCAAAAATTTGTGAGTGGACAAAGTTTGCATACATACTGTTTATTTTCTTATTTTAGATTTTTGGTTGACCCGAGTTCAGTTAACTGGAGTTGTATTGTACTGTCTAAAATAGGCACTGTCCAGTTTTACAAATTACATGTGCTCTCTTCTGGAAAGTGCTCTGGATTAACTGCCAGTAAGAGAAAAAATTTTTGAGCTGCAGCCGTACAACCTGTAAGACTCACCAGCAACTAATACATCCAATCCTGTTGTGAAAGCCTTCATTGTATGCACAAAATGTAATATTACATAGAATGAAGGTATGTTTGTTATGAAGAATACTTATGTGACACAGCTGCTATGGACACAGTGAATTTCACAACATAAAATATTCCACAGAAACTTCAAAACTGAAAAGTACCTGAAAATGAAAATATTAGAAAGGCACATGAGAATGGAAATATTAACATCAAATTTCTAAAAATGTAAAGAAAAAGAAAATATAGGAAAATTAAAAAGAACTTTGGACAAAAGAGAAGCAGCTGCATGAATACCAAGGGCTAAGATGGCAAGCTGGTACAAAGAAGGGAAAGCTGAAAGGTGGAAGGAACTGAATGAAGAGCTGTAAAAGGGAAATGAACTTGATGACAGTATTGTAGAAAGCTAAGAAGAAGTAAATGCAGATGAGATGGGAGATGTGATACTGCGAGATGAACCTAATAGAGCACTGAAATGCCTAAGTCGAAACAAGATCCCTGGAGTAGACAACAGTCGCCCAGAATTACTGAGATCCTTGGGAAAACCAGCCATGATAAAACTGTTTCATACGGTATGCTGGGTATATGAGACAGTCAAAACATCTTCAGATATAAAGAAGAATGCAGTAATTTCTATTCCAAAGAAGCCAGATGCTGACAGATATGAGAATTACTGAACTATCAGTTTACTAAGTCATGGCTGCAAAATACTGACATAAATTATTTACGGGAGAACAGATGTACTGGTAGAGGTCATCCTTGGAAAGGATCAGTTTTGGTTTCAGAGAAATTTTGGAACATGTAAGGCAATACAGACTCTATGTCTTGTTGATGATGTTGATGAGTCCCATACTTCTTTACAGAGTGTAGGGGAGCGACGCGGGAGACCCGCGCTGCCTGTCTTATCTTAGAAGAAAGGCAAATTCACTTTTATAGTATTTGTAGATTTAGAGAAAGCTTCTGGCAGTGTTGACTGGAATGAACTCTAAAATTCTGAATGAAGCCACGATATAGTACAGGGAAAGAAAGGTCATCCAAAATTCGTCCAGAAAACAGACTGCAATTATAAGAGATTAACAAACCCAGAAGTTTTTCCCTCTATACACTGAGCAAACAGTGAAGGACTGTAAGGAGAAATTTGGATAAGGAATCAAAGTTTATGGAGCAGAAATACAAACCTTTGAGTTTGCAGATGGGATTGGACAGTACATGACTAGTTAGAGCAGCTGAATGGAGTGAATAGAGTCTTGAAACAAGAGTGTAAGATTAATATTAACAAAAGTAGAACCAACATAATGGAATGCGGTCACATTATATAAGATGATAATGAGAGAATTTGATTGAGAAAATAGACAGTAAAAGTGGTATATGAACTTTGCTATTTGGGCAGCAAAATAACTGCTGGTGGCCAAAGTAGAGAAGATATATAATGCATACTTGCAATACCACGAAAAATATTTCTGAAAACGTAAATTGTTAACATTTAATTTAAATGGAATTGATAGGAAGTCTTTTAGAGGGAATTTGTGTAGCGTGTAGGGTTGTACAGAATGAAACATGGATGATAAACAGTTCAGACAAGAAGAGAACAGAAGCTTTTGAAATGTGTTGTTACAGGTTACAGAAGAATGCTGACGATTAGGGGATAGATTTAGTAACTAATGAGGAGGTATATAGCACAATCTGAGTAAAAGAAGAGATGAGTTGATAAGACATAGCCTGAGGCATCAAGGGCTCATCAGTTTGGTAATGGAAGGAAGTAGGGGAGAGGAATTGTAGATGGGGGCCAAGGGTTGAATAAAGTAAGTAGGTTCAACTACATACAGGTTGTAGTAGTCATGAAGGGATGAAAAGGCCTGCACAGAACAGACTAGCATGGAAAGCTAAATCATGCTCACAACAAAAAGAACAGCTCTGGTGAAAAACTCAAGTACAATAGCTGAGCAACAATAACAACCACCTTTTTTATGTATCTACCCATACTTTGACTCTTTATTTGTATGTTGAGTGATTGATTTTCATCATTTGACATTTTATTCTTTGTTTGCATTTAACAGATAGAAATATTACAGGGGACTGATGACCACAGATGTTAAGTCCCATAGTGCTCAGAGCCATTTTGAAATATTACATCAGTGGGTATACGTTGCATTCTGTAAAAGTGAAGCATGCAGTGGTAACCACGAACCTACTACGCTGTCATAGTAGGAGGAGAGGTGATACGCCTATGTGGTGCATTCCAGGTGGCAGACAGGGAAGTCCTCACCGGTTTACTGGCAGACTTGAGTGAAATAAAATAGCACTCGCAGACCAAACACACCCTCTGCGGTTAACAACCGTAGTTGTAAATCGGAGCTTGCTCCAACTAAGGTTGACAACCTTTGAAAGTCAAAAATGGAAAGGTCTTTTAGGAAAAAAATTCCACCGTCCTGCTCAAAAAGGCAGGAAAAGGCTACATCGGATTCGGTGGGTAGTCAACTAGAAGACAGCAACGAATCAGAGTGTTTGCAACCATCAAAATGCACACTAAAACACAAAAAGAAGGTTAAACATAAGCAAATAAATTACATAGCAACACACAACATAAACTCACTACTTCAGACCGGAAAACTCAAGGAGCTCACAGATGAACTAAATAAACAAAAAATTTTAATAACAGGGATCCAAGAAATGAGAAACACCACAGAGGACCCATTCGAACCACAAGGATACAGAATTTATAATGGGAAACCAGGACCAAGGGCAATGAAACAATGTCCCCAGTTTGGAACAGGGTTTTTAGTAAACATAAAAATAATAGATTCAGTAATGGATTTCCAAGCAGTATCACCAAGAATTGTGACTCTAAGCTTTAAAACAATGAATAAAACCTATACAATAATAAATGATCATGCCCCAACAAATGAAAAAAATTGTCTAACAAAAACAAAGGAAGAGGTAGATAAATTTTGGGACCTTCTAGAACAAACTGTGAACAGAGTTAATAAAAAGAATGTAAAAATCTTATTGGTAGATTTCAATGCTCAGTTGGGAAAAGAAAGGAAATATAAAGATATAATTGGAAAATGGAGTCCACATAAATTTACGAACAAAATCGGTCAAAGACTTGTAGAACTCTGCAGAGAACACAACCTTATATCTAAATCAACATACTTTAAGAGGAAGCCAAGTAAACTTAAAACATGGAAACATCCAAACTGGAGGAAGGGGGAGTGGCAGCTAGACCATGTCTGTATGGACAAAAATTTTCGTAAGGAGATCCACAATGTTAAAGTACTGAGAGTAGTAAACACAGGCTCAGACCATTGTTGTTGTTGTTGTGGTCTTCAGTCCTGAGACTGGTTTGATGCAGCTCTCCATGCTACTCTATCCTGTGCAAGCTTCTTCATCTCCCAGTACCTACTGCAGCCTACATCCTTCTGAATCTGCTTAGTGTATTCATCTCTTGGTCTCCCTCTACGATTTTTACCCTCCACGCTGCCCTCCAATGCTAAATTTGTGATCCCTTGATGCCTCAAAACATGTCCTACCAACCGATCCCTTCTTCTAGTCAAGTTGTGCCACAAACTTCTCTTCTCCCCAATCCTATTCAATACCTCCTCATTAGTTACGTGATCTACCCACCTTATCTTCAGCATTCTTCTGTAGCACCACATTTCGAAAGCTTCTATTCTCTTCTTGTCCAAACTAGTTATCGTTCATGTTTCACTTCCATACATGGCTACACTCCATACAAATACTTTCAGAAACGACTCCCTGACACTTAAATCTATACTCGATGTTAACAAATTTCTCTTCTTCAGAAACGATTTCCTTGCCATTGCCAGTCTACATTTTATATCCTCTCTACTTCGACCATCATCAGTTATTTTACTCCCTAAATAGCAAAACTCCTTTACTACTTTAAGTGTCTCATTTCCTAATCTAATCCCCTCAGCATCACCCGATTTAATTTGACTACATTCCATTATCCTCGTTTTGCTTTTGTTGATGTTCATCTTATATCCTCCTTTCAAGACACTGTCCATTCCGTTCAACTGCTCTTCCAAGTCCTTTGCTGTCTCTGACAGAATTACAATGTCATCGGCAAACCTCAAAGTTTTTACTTCTTCTCCATGAATTTTAATACCTACTCCGAATTTTTCTTTTGTTTCCTTTACTGCTTGCTCAATATACAGATTGAATAACATCGGGGAGACACTACAACCCTTTCTCACTCCTTTCCCAACCACTGCTTCCCTTTCATGCCCCTTGACTCTTATAACTGCCATCTGGTTTCTGTACAAATTGTAAATAGCCTTTCGCTCCCTGTATTTTAGCCCTGTCAACTTCAGAATTTGAAAGAGAGTATTCCAGTTAACGTTGTCAAAAGCTTTCTCTAAGTCTACAAATGCTAGAAATGTAGGTTTGCCTTTTCTTAATCTTTCTTCTAAGATAAGTCGTAAGGTTAGTATTGCCTCACGTGTTCCAACATTTCTACGGAATCCAAACTGATCTTCCCCGAGGTCTGCTTCTACCAGTTTTTCCATTCGTCTGTAAAGAATTCGCGTTAGTATTTTGCAGCTGTGACTTATTAAACTGATAGTTCGATAATTTTCACATCTGTCAACACCTGCTTTCTTTGGGATTGGAATTATTTTATTTTTCTTGAAGTCTGTGGGTATTTCGCCTGTCTCATACATCTTGCTCACCAGATGGTAGAGTTTTGTCATGACTGGCTCTCCCAAGGCCATCAGTAGTTCTAATGGAATGTTGTCTACTCCTGGGGCCTTGTTTCGACTCAGGTCTTTCAGTGCTCTGTCAAACTCTTCACGCAGTGTCTTATCTCCCATTTCATCTTCATCTACATCCTCTTCCATTTCCATAATATTGTCTTCAAGTACATCGCCCTTGTATAAACCCTCTATATACTCCTTCCACCTTTCTGCCTTCCCTTCTTTGCTTAGAACTGGGTTGCCATCTGAGCTCTTGATATTCATACAAGTGGTTCTCTTCTCTCCAAAGGTCTCTTTAATTTTCCTGTAGGCAATATCTATCTTACCCCTAGTGAGACAAGCCTCTACATCCTTACATTTGTCCTCTAGCCATCCCTGCTTAGCCATTTTGCACTTCCTGTTGATCTCATTTTTGAGACGTTTGTATTCCTTTTTGCCTGCTTCATTTACTGCATTTTTATATTTTCTCCTTTCATCAATTAAATTCAATATTTCTTCTGTTACCCAAGGATTTCTATTAGCCCTCGTCTTTTTACCTACTTGATCCTCTGCTGCCTTCACTACTTCATCCCTCAGAGCTACCCATTCTTCTTCTACTGTATTTCTTTCCCCCATTCCTGTCAATTGTTCCCTTATGCTCTAAATTCACTCTGTTAAAGGAGAGGACTGGAATAATTAATAAAATAAAAAGGTTTGACCCACATCAGCTAATTAAAAATAATAAATACCAACAAATAACACAAACCATCAAATTAACAGATGATCTAGAACAACTAGTGCCTAATCTTAAAAAAAGAAGCAGAGAATCTAACTCTCTTGAACTCACTAAGGAAACATGCATGGTGGACATCAGAATGTGACAAATTCCATGAAGATAGACACCAAGCATGGTTAAAGTTTCAAACACATAAAACTGAAGAAAATGCCATCAACCTAAAAAATGAAAGAGAAAAATTCACACCAAATATTAGAAGAATCAAGAGAGGATTCCATAAAGATATTATAAACTCTATAGAAGGTAATTATCATAAAACCAAATCCAGGAACTACTATAAAATCTTTGGGAAACAACTACAACAATATGAGGCCCCTACACTAATACTGAAAGATGAAGATGGAAGAATGACACACAGAAACAAGGAAAATGCAGAAATCATGGCAAAAGCATTTAACAAACTTCTGAATTGCGAGGAACCCAAAGAACTCTTACAAATCAACATAAATACCCCAATAAAAACCAAACCTAACAAACTAGACCCTCCAACTTTCCAAGAAGTAGAAAAAATTCTTAAAGAACAAAATTATTATAAGCCATGTGGAGAAGATCAGGTTTTTGTTGAAATGTGGAAATATGCAAGTGACACAGTCAAGACTTCCTTACACATGGTTCTAACAAAAATTTGGGTAACAGAACGATTCCCTGAACATTGGACCACAGCTATCATCCACCCACTACACAAAAAGGGAGATAAGAGCAACCCAGACAACTACAGAGGAATCTCTCTCCTAGATTGCACATACAAAATTCCATCCAAGATCCTATATGAAAGAATCAAGAAGCAATTAGAACAGGAGTTAGGGGAATATCAGGGAGGTTTCAGACCATGGAGAAGCTGTGCAGAGCAGATAATTAGTTTAAAATTGATTATGGCATACTACAAAAAATGGAACAAACCTCTGGCAATAACATTTGTAGATTTTAAGAAGGCATATGACTGTCTCCACAGACCTTCAGTATTAAAAATTTTAAGAAATCTAGGACTCCATCCAAAACTGATTAAACTAATACAACTCACTCGAACCAACACCAAATGAAAAGTGAAGTTTAGAGGAGAAATTTCGGAACCATTCCTCATAAAAACAGGCTTAAGACAAGGTGACTGCCTATAACCATTACTGTTCAACTGTGCACTGGAATACATAATGAGAGAATGGTACAAGGGCAATTCAAAGATGATAAGAATTGGAAGTGCAAAAGATGATATTAGATTAAACTGCTTGGGATTCGCTGATGATCTTGCTCTCCTAGCCAACACCGTTCAATGAGCCAGGCAACAAGTGAAATCACTACAAGAAATAGCAGAGAAAGTAGGCCTTAGAATATCATTTGAAAAAACGGAGATTATGCTAACTGATCCACCACTTGCAAACAAAATTACAATAGGAGAACAGGAAATCAAAATTGTTGATAAATTTAAATATTTGGGCGAAATAATAACATAAAATCTAAATGAGAAGCCATCATGGCAGAATAGAATAAAAAAACTGAACTACGCAAATTACATTACCAAAACTACATACAACAAAAAAAAGCCTATCTATAGATGCAAAATTAAAACACTATAAAACAGTTACACAACCAGAAATAACGTATGCAGCTGAAACTATCTTCAAACCAACTAATACAGCAGAAATTGCCAGAATACTAAAAATAGAAAGAATAATAATTAGGACATGTATAAATAAACAGTATAAAATAAATGGACATTGGAGAATAGCATCAAATGAAACAGTATATAAGAAAATAGAACCAATCATGAGCACAATCTGGAAGAAACACATCTAATTCTTTGGACATCTGATGAGAACTCCAGAAAACAGAATTAGTAAAAAAATAATACAAAAATTGTGGAATAGCAAGAGCGACATAAAATGGATCACAGAAATTAAGTAAGATATAAAAGAACTCCAAATTACAGTAGATGACCTAAAAAACAAGACAGAGAGAACCAGAATACTGCAAGACCCGCAAACCAGACTACAAATGAAAATCAGTAAAAGGAGTACAGAGTGGTCTCAGATGAAGAAAGAAAGAAAATATCTGAAAGAATGAAGAAATATTGGACAGACAGAAGAGCAAAACACCTTTCATATAAGAATAGACTCCAATAATTATATTACCTAAATATTGTATTAAGTTATTGTTGAGCCAAATTGTATCCCTGTGTAACAACTTGTTTACAGCTTTGTATTTTTGACTAGAGTGGTCCAATGAAGGCTATAAAATAAACAATAATAATAATAATAATAAAATGCAGTTGTACATAAACAGTATTAAAATAAAGAAAAACACACATAGGATATACAAAAAACAATAAGGGTAAGAGTATAAACTGGTACACCTCTTCTTATGGCAACTCATTAAGCAGACTTTTGTATCTTATTGGCATGCTTCATTCCTTACATTTATTTGCTATTATTTTATTTTTTACCTGTCATCTCCCACAATTAAAACTGGTAACTTGTAATTAAATGATAGTCTCGTCAGTTTGTTCTTCTTTGCTGATACAACTGGCTGGACACAAATTGGTTTATATTTGTTGACATTCAAATCAAAAACGTGGACTTTACCATCATTAGTGACTGCAGCAAGAACAGTACTTGAATAAGGTGCCCACTCAACATCTCCAACAGGTGATCCCAAATCAAAAACAAATAATGGATCACTGAAATGAAGAAATCATATAAACTGATAAATAGTAGATAAGGTATATGGTAGTTAATTTTTATTTTAATCAGCTGGATCCAAAATCAATCCAAAATTTTGCTGTTAAGTTTGAACGTTGTAATGTTAGATATTAATAGTAACCCAAAGTCTTTACCACCTGAGTAAAGTTATGCAAATATTCATAAAATTATATTTCAGTGTATTTACATTAGGTTTATTTCAATATATTCTCACAGTTTTGTTTCTTTTCTATTTTGTGTGGAGGTTACAAAATCGTCACAATGTGGAATTATACTTCTTTACTGGTACAAAGTTTTGCAGTGCTGGCCACCACAGAGTTTTAGTTGACAACCGGGAGCACAAGATGAGACATGCATTGTCAGGTGCTTCACCACACTTTATAATAAGTAGAAAAAAAGGAAGCTCACAGTACCTGATCCCAAGTCCAAAACAAATAATGAATCACTGAAATTAAGAAGTTGCATAAGCTGATAAATTTTAGATGATGTTTATCATACTTAATTTTTCAATTTAATCATGCTTCATTCAAACTCAATATCTTTACTGCTTGAGAGAAGTCAGGTAAATATTTATAAATTTATCTTTAATTGACTAACTGCCTATTGGCTTCTGTCTCGGGTTCGTCGGCTGACATTCATCTAATGATTTTACTGACGGTTCGCCAGCACAAGTGGCTGGCTTTGTCAAAGCTTCATCCTCCATTGCCGGTGGTGCCCACTCAACATCTACAATAGGTGACCCCAAATCAAAAACAAAATCATTAGAGGAACATCGGCCGAAGAACTCAAGACAGAAGCCAATAGGCAGTTTGTCAACAAGTGGCCACGAAAGCCTTAACAATTTTGTATTATCTTTAATTGTATTCACACGAGGTTTATTTCAATATATATACACAATCTTATTTCTTTTCTGATTCAAATGGAGGCTACAAGATTGTGACAATGTTGCATTGTACTTTTCTGTAGACAAAAGGAGTTTAAGGCATTATTGTTGAATCAACAACTGATGTAATGTAAATGTGCAGTTTTGTTTAGAACCTCATTGAGAATGAATAAAGTTCATTAATATTGCATTCTAACAGTAGTAGTAACCATCAGGCAACTATTTATATACTCTATGACAAAAAACCAATGCACCATGAAAGAATTATCCAAATGGGACAGAAATCAGTAGATGTGATGTACATGTACAGACAAAGAAATGATTACAAATTCAGAAAAAATGGATGATTTATTCAAGAAAAAGAGCTTCACAAATTGAGCAAGTCAAATAATGTGCTGGTCCATCTCTGGCCCTCGCGCAGGCTTGACAGAGTTGTTGGATGTCCTCCCGGGGGACATCATGCCACATTATGTCCAATTGGTATGTTAGACTGTCAAAATCCTGAGTTGGTTGGGCAGCTATACCCGTAATAGTCCAAATGTTCTCAATTACGGAGAGCTCTGGCAAACTTGTTGGCCAAGGTAAGGTTTAGCAAGCATGAAGACATGGAGTAGAAACTATCACCGTGTGCAGTTGGGCATTATCTTGCTGAAATGTAAGCCCAGGATGGATTGCCATGTACAGCAACAAAATAGGACACAGAATATCATTGATGAACTTGTGTGCTCTAAGAGTTCCTTGGATGACAACCAAGGGGGTCCTGCTATGAAAAGAAATGGCACCCCAGACCATCACTCCTGCTTGTCTGGTGACATGTTGGTATCCCACCACTGTCTGGGGGATCTCCAGACATGTCTTCAGCCAGGAATCTCACTGACTGGAACATAACTGTCTTCAGTGATAACTTCCACTTCAAACTGAGCCCTGATGATCAGTGAAGGCGTGTCTGGAGATGCCCTGGACAGTGGAGGCATACCAACCTGACTGTCACCCACCGTCAGGTCTGACAACCAGGAGTTATGGTCTGGGGTGCCCTTTCTTTTCAATGCAGGATGCCTTTTCTTGTAATCTGTGGCACTCTTACAGTACAGTGGTATGTAAATGATATTCTACGCCCAATTTTGTTGCTGTTCATGGCAAGCCATCTGGGCTTACATTTAAGCAACATAATTCCTGCCTACAGGCAATGAGAATTTCTACTGCTTGTCTTCAGACTTGCCAGGAAGGTTTTCAGATCTCTCCCCAACTGAGAACATTTGGAGCACTATTGGCAGGGGCCAACACGAATCTCAGGATTTTGAAAACTAATGCACCAACTGGACAGAATTTGGCATGATATCCCTCAGGAGGGCATCCAACAACTCCATCAAACAATGTCAAGCCAAATAAATGCTCTCATAAGGGTCAGTGCATTATTGACTTGCTGAATTTGTGAAGGTCTTTCTTTTGAATAAATCATTCAGTTTTTCTGTAATTGTAATAATTTGTTTGTCTGTACATGTACATCACATCTTTTGGACGATTCCTTCATGATGCACTGCTTTGTGTCTTAGAGTATATCTGTATTATAAGCACTCTATCTTCAGGCCACGAGTGGCCTACCAGGACCATCCGACTGGCGTGTCATCCTCGGTGGAGAATGCAGATAGGAGGGGCGTGGGGTCAGCACAACGCTCTCCCGGTTGTAAGATGCTATTCTTGACCGAAGCCGCTACTATTCGGTTGAGTAGCTCCTCAATTGGCATCACGAGGCACAATTAGTAAATGGCAATGTGAGAAGATTTGTGGGGAAAAGTATTAGAGAAGTCTGTCATTCTTATTTCAGGAGAACTACATAATTTGCATCCATCCCTGAACATGAACTTATCTGAAACCCACTGAAGTGAAAAATTTTATATATTGTTGCAACAGTGCATACGGAGTACACAAAATGATTACAATTATAGATCAATAGCACAACCAGTTCTGAGCTACCACGTATTGACCCATGCTCGAACACCCACATTATTGACGTGGTGTAGCCTCAACAGTTGGCAATGCGGACACTGACTCTGGCATCTAGTTGATCATACAGATGACGAATACTGCTCTGGGATATGTTAAGCCGTGCCTGCTCGACCTGTTCACGTAATTGTGTATGAGCTGTAGGTTGACACGTTGCACGAGTCACTTCTCATCCCATCATGTCCCACATGTGCTCGATTAGAGACAAGTCTGGAGATCGTATTGGCCGAGGACGTTGCTGCATATCTTGTAGATCACACTGAGATTCTCGGGCAGTGTATGGGTGAGCATTATCCTGTTGGAACAACCCATCACCTTCCTGTTACAAGAATGGCAAAAGAATGGGTCTAAAAACATTCTGCACATACGAAGTGCTGGTTAGCATCCCCCCCCCCAGAAACACAAAAGGCAAACAAGAGTTGTGGCTTATCGCACCTTGGATCATAAGACCTGGGGTGGGGCCAGTGAATCTTGGATGAATACACTCTATGAGACAGCACTCACCAGATTTCTGTCATATGCACAAAAAACCATCACCTGTGTGCAGGCAGAACCTGCTTTACCGCTGAAGACAACTGCTCCATTCCGTCTTTCAAGTGATCCTCTGATGGCACTAATTGAGCTGTGCACGTCGATGCTGTTGTGTGAATGAAAGATGGGCCAGAGATGTGTGTGCCCATACTCCTGCTGCTAATAATCTGCTCATAACACTTCACACTGACACACTTGGGACCACAGGTCCTCTTATGTGTGCTGTACGATCTGCCACTCCTGTCCTTACAGTACGACGATCCTGGTGGGTGTCTTTGCTGCATGGACTCCCAGACTATGTGTGTGAGAATTTTCACATGACCCCTGACACCAGCATCGTTGCACAACAGATGCAGCATGACCAGCTTGTGTGGCAGTTCTCTGAAAGGATCATTTCACGACTTGGAAGGCTACAATTTGTCCCCTTCAAACTAACTCAGGTGGCTGTAGGAAGCACGAGTGCAGCTCCATGGTGTGGTTGCCTGCTTGATTTACATGTTTACACTACATTGAGCTTCTAGCTGTGAGCATTCCCTATTAAAGGATAGACACAGATGACTCTCTGGCAGCTATGCCACTATGCTATATGTTGATGGACAATATTGCAACCATTATCATTATGTCTACTATCTGCCAGGTGGCATATGCTGTCATCAGATCAAAATTGACATCATCTTTCCAGACGAACTAATTTTTTCCCTGGCAGTGTATACTGAATGTAACTCTTATTCTGAGATACATCCTAACTAAAAGTATATTATCATGGAATGACAAGTCATGTGTCATGCAGTGACCAAAAAACCATAGCAAAATTAAGAATAATAAATCTTAAAACGTTCTCCTGTTCTCTACATTGAATCGTATCAAGAACATGCCTACAAAAATGATTCAAAATGAAAAGAAAAGCAATATTAAAACAATTTGCATAGCACTGCAATGAAAAAGAACTATATTTAGATTTGTGGAGTTTTTTTTTGTTTTTTTTTTTGCATTATTATGAAGTCTGATGCAGATGAACTAGTAAATAACCAAAACAGCGAGGAATGCACCAACATGCAGCACACAATAGTAGCTTATCTTCTTCCTGGAGAGAATCAATATGCAACAAACATTGTAACAGTCTTCATATACTTCCACAGTATTTCAATAATTAACAGTCTCAGTTTAGATTCCAACACTGAAATTTGTGGTACTGTACTAATACTTCTACCACATTTGATTAGCCATTAATGTTCATATTCTAGTAGTTATCGGCTTATGTAATACATTATGAAAGTGAAAAATATATACACTTCTATAAGCTACAATTATGTTAAACTAATCTTACAGCCAACATAAACAATTACTACATAGAGGATGCTTGATGAACTTCTTCAGGTTGCATGAATCAACTGGTAGTCTCAACATGAAAATAGTTTGGGATTATTTAGTTTTTTTGTTTGTGGTGGACTGTGAACAAATACAATTATGTGTTGGCATAGGAAGATCATAGTACAGGCCAGTATTTATGCTGCCACAAATAATGATGCAGCACATAAATCAACATAAACTTTATTAGCTCACATGAGTGAATGCTACTTCCTTGGACCAACACCCAGATTGCACCACTCTTTCTCTGCCAAGTCCAAAGATCATTCTCTTATCATGGCAGGGGGGCTCTGGAGACAGTGTTGAAATTTTTTCTCCCATAGAAAGGCCCCAACAGGAGTGCGGAGCACTGTGGGCTGCTGTGTTGACGTGTGCAGCTGGCGCAGATGCTCTTGACTGGCAGTATTGTGGCTGGCATGTGAGTGGGCACGGCTGGGTCGCTTCTCGAGTGGTTGACTTAACTGATGCATTAGTGTACACATGGTACAGCACAAGGTGGATTTTGTGGGTGGCTGTAGCATAACCTGGATGGCAAAACTGAGGCTGATGGTGATGGTAGATCAGCAGGAGATCAGTCACTGAGAGACAACTCTGCTGTGTGTGGTAGGAAGCTGCAGTATGCTTTGGTTGCCAGAAGTGTCAACCGAGGTGTCATCCTCAGGTTGCAATGTATGCAGAGTGTCTTGCAGGATCCAAGTGGGCTTGAGATGGGAGAGGGAGACTGTCATGGACTTGACACAAAGCAAATAACAAATGTCTGTGGCCAGTATTGGAGTACCCAACATGGACCAGTGTATGGCAGCTACAGGGCTGCCCAAACCGTGTCATCCTTCATCATGACGAATTCACATGGAGAGAGTTCTTTGTGTATGAATACCTTGGTGGTGTATGGGGAGCCAGAGATGGCAAGTACATCTTCTGAATAGTGCACAGCTGCACTGCAACAGAGCTGGTAGCTCTTGTTGAAGGCCATCTGTAGAAGTTTGTGCAAAGTCAGATGGTAGGACTAGTGGTTACTCATACAACACCTCTGCTAGGGAGGCACATAATTCTTCTTTCTATGAGGATCGAATGCTGAGGAGGATCCTGGGCAACACTTCAGTCCACGAACCGGTATGGCACATTAGGATCACCTTCATGGTCACTTCTATAAGGCTGTTGCTCTGTGGGTGACAAGCTGTTATCTGTGTGTGAGTAATCCCACGGAGTCAGCATAGGGTGTCGAATAGACCCAACTTGAACTGGAGGCCCTGATCAGTGGTAGCCAGCCTGGGCACACCAAACCAAGCAATCCAGCTTTCCATGAAGATGTATGCAATCAATTCGACAGTGCTGTAATACAGGAGAGTTTCTTCGACCCAAGACGTTCTATCAATGATCAAAAGTTGGTAACAGAATTCTTCAGAACCCGAGGGTGGTCCAATGATGCCCAAGTGGATGTGACAGAATCTTTTCTTGGGATCTGGGAACTATCTGAGTTATGGTTGGGTATGGTAATTAATTTCTGAACACTGGCATGCAAGGCAACTCCACATCCAGTGATAGCAGTTGTATTAAACATTGGGCCACACAAACCTATCTGTCACTAATCATACCAACACTTTTACGTCTGGGTGGATACGGTTATATGGTCTGCAAAAATTTCTTGATGCATGGTGAATGGAACTATGGGCCATGGTCTTGTCTTGAGAAACATCTCAGATTTGGGACAGAAAATTGGTGATGATGTTATCTGCACCGTGAATGTGACACACATCAGTAGTACACTGCATGATGAGGTCTATCTGTAACGCTCTGTGGGCAGTAGTTGACATATCCAGGGTGCAAACAACAGCCCACCACTTCACAATAAATGGTTTAAAGGAATGCCTACAATGTCAACATGCCACACATCCAACTGCTGGACAAAAAAGTTACCTATTGTCTTGCTTGTTTTGTTACCTATTGTTGTGCTTGTTTTCCAAACTGCTCTCAAATCTGACCCCACTTTGCTGATCACTGAACTTGTCTATTGATAAACCCAAGTGTAGTGTTTCACTTGCCTACAGAATTTTCCTCATACATGATCCAATTCTATTGAAGTGTTGAACTTGTTTCAGTTGTTGCTGTGTGAGATCCAAAAGCAGTGCCCAGCTACATCAAAGGATTATGATATGAAAGAGTCTTTCATCTTCCATGACAGGTGAGCAAGTTTCTGTTCACCATGATGCCAATGGAAAGCTGTCTCAGCCACTATATCATGGCCCATTTAAGGTAATTACACACTGTGAAAAAACTTTTGATAATTATGTGCTCAAAATTACTGTCATAATCTACACTCACAAGCTAAAGCAAGCATTCACAGCAACAGAACCTGTGTCACACTACAAGGTAGAGAGTGAGCGAAAGATTCACCTAAAAGAGGACTTCCAAAAGTGTTACACATTACTATGGTCGGTCAAATAATACTTCAAAGTGACACAGATGCATGGAACTATTTTTTAACAGTCACCAAGTCTCTGCAAAGAAACAGTCAGACCATCCTATCTCAGTTCCTTGATACAGAAGTCCATTCCTCAGTCCTGGAGCCATTCAAGAAGTCCTGTGTGAATGTCCTCATCACTGGAAAACATCATTTACCACCAAACGTTCTTTCAGCTTGCTGTGGCTTTACAAAGGTGAAAACCTACATCTACATCTATACTCTGCAAACCACTGAGAGATGCATGGCAGAGGGTACGTCCCATTATACCAGTTATTAGGTTTCTTTCTGTTCCATTCACATATGGAGTGTGGGAAGAATAATCGTATGAATGCCTCTGGGGAAGCAGTAATTATTCTAATCTTATACTCATGATCCCTATGTGAGCGATACGTAGAGCGTTTTAATATATTTCTAGACTAATCATTTAAAGCAGGTTCTTGAAACTCCAGTAATAGATTTTCTCACGATAGTTTACACCTGTTTTCAAGATTCCTCCAATTAATTTCCTTCAGTACCTCTATGACACTCTCCCATGGATTAAATAAGCCTGTGACACGTTTCCCTGGGGCACACCCAAAGTTACTTGTATGTCTGACGATGACTCTCCATCCAAGATAACATACTGTGTCCTCCCTACCAAAAAGTCCTCAATGCAGTCACAAATTTCACTTGGAACTCCACATGATCATTCTTTTGACAATACCCATAGGTTTGGTACTGAGTCAAATGCTTTTCGGAAATCAAGAAATACTGCATTTACCTGGCTGCCACGATCCAATCAGCATATCATGTGAGAAAAGTGTGAAATGATCAATGTTTTTGAAATCCATGCTGGTCAGCACTGAGGAGGTCAATCTGTTCAAGATACTTCATTATGTTTGAGCTCAGAATATGTTCTAAGATTCTACAACAAATCAATTCAAAGATACTGGATTGTAGTTTTGTGGATCACTTCTACTACCCTCCTTGAAGATGGGTGTGAGCTGTGCTTTTTTCCAAGAAGTGGGCATGGTTTTTTGTCTGAGGGATCTATGACAGATTATAGTTAGGAGAGCGGATTATTCAGCTGCAAATTCAGTATAGAACCTGACAAGGATTCATCAAGGTCTGGAGATTTGTTCAATTTTAACGATTTCAGCTGTTTCTCAACACCACTTGACACTAACACTTATTTCATCCATCTTTTCAGTGGTAGAAGGATTGAATTGGGGCAATTCTTCTGGGTTTTCCTTTTCAAAGGGACGTTTGGAAACTGAGTTAAGCATTTCAGCTTTTGCTTTTCTACCCTAAATTTCAGTTCACGTCTCATTCGCTAGGAACTGGACCATAACTTTGGTGCCACTAACAGTCTTTAAAAACGAGCAGAATTTCTTTGGGTTCTGTGAAAGATCATTTGATAATATTCTGCCATGGTAGTCATTGAAGGAATCACATATTGCTCTCTTGACAGCCAAATGCGTTTCATTCAGCATCTCTCTCTTATAGTCATATGCTTTGCTTTACGCCAATTTTCATCGCCCATAAAATACAGTGTCAGGTCAAGTTCACATCCACAACCTGTTTAAGCAACTTCCTGCAATACTTAACCCCCTTACCTTTACCAGCTTGAAGTATTGCCAATTCAAATAAAACACAGCATGGTTTTGTGTGCCACATCATAAGTACAGAATGAAAAGATGCTTGTGTGACACCCAGCTGGCACCTTATGATCCAGACACATGGCACACAACAGAGTACTCTATGCACGTTGCCACCCTGTCAAGGCACCTGTAGCTCATCTTCAGCCCATCCTGCTTGTGACAGCAGCTGCATTATCCAGGGACACAACACCTACTAGATGTAATGCTATAGTGCTGCTGTTCCTAGCACTAACTCACACCCAAGAGCCACGTGATACTACATAACTTCCTAGTACTCCTCCACTGGGCAGCCTTATTGGACACTACATTGCAGCTTGTCAGTCAGTGCAGGTTACGGTCTCTACCTCGACATCGACACTCGACATCTTGATATCGATACCCGACATTGGATGTTCCATGAGTTATTTGTCAGAACACAGTGCATGTCAGTTGGAACATGAGACACTGCCAGAGTCGCATATACAGATCTTGCCTAAGGTAGCGTTTCTTTTACCATGACTGACTGTCTACTCACACAGTACCTTCAAGAACTATTATTGTGCTAGTGACAAACTTTCATCAGTTCAGGATTATTTTTAGTTATATTCATTCTGAAACCATTTCAGTTGCTATCTGGAGCCAAATGTTATTGTGTACTCTCTGTTTTAATAACAAATTTCTATTGTTCTTTGTTACCTGTGAACATTTATCTTCTTGTAGCATGCATCACCCACAACGGGATACTAAAGTAGCAAAGAGGGTAAACATTTCTTTTTTTTGGTATATTTGTTTTGCTTTCAGGACCTTGTTCCGAAACTTTCGCACTTTGCTCCCACATTTCACTGCAACTGTCTTCTTCTCTTGCTCCCTATCAATATCAGACCTTGTTTCATTTTTCTTTCATTGTCTCACTTGACCATTTGCCATGCCACTATCGCTCCTGTAGCTTTTCCGATTACAAGGTCAACAGTTAAGAGTTGCGCTGTCTGACCTGGGGCATTGCTCGTTTGATCCAGATATGTTCAGTGGTGATACCCCCACTTGCTGCAGACAGGACAGCACAATTTCTGCATGACACACGTCACTTGCTGCACACCACCGAGCTTCTTCGGCAGTTTCTCACCCGTCGCAATCTCCCCTGTCCAGAACTCGTCTTGTCTGCCTCCAGATTTTGAGAATGCCTCAGATTCATGGCCTGCTTTCCTTGCTTCACTGGCCCACTTCTTTCAGGTTTCTGTTCATCCTGAATTTTCTCTCCTGGCAGCCTCCAGCCCCACCGCATCTGGCACACTCGCCTTGTATGCTGCCTCCCCTGACCCAGCCTCAGCACCCACAGCCCACTGGCTCCTGTGCCTCACTCTGCTTCCAACTCCTGCTCTATGGGCCCTTGCAGCTCCTGCGCCACTGTCCATGCAGGCTCCTGGGCCACGAGCCCTGTTGGTGTTTCTGCACCAGGCCCAGCAGCACCCACTACAATGCTGCCTAATCCAGCACTGCTCACTTTGGTGCTACCTGTTCCAGCGCTTTCCCCTTTCCCTCACAAGCCTCCCTCTTGGGTGCCTCCTGCTGTGGGGCCACCAGCTCTAGTGCACCCAGCTTCAGTGCACCTCTCCCCCTCCCCACTGGAGCCAGCCTCTCCACAGCCAGCCCAGTCAACAACCCTCTACATCAAGCTCTCTCTTGTACTTCCTGTCACCTCAGCATCCACTAACTCTGCAGACTCCTCTTCTCCATCCGATGGTGGTATCACTCACCTTTTTTCCACTTCCATTGACTCGAGCCAGTCACCTCCTGACATGCCACCTTTCTTTCTGTCTGTTGCTGATCTTCCACACTTGCTTCCAGTGCTCTCTTTCACTTCCTCCCATTTTATTTTGGGTCTTATCTGCCTCATGTTCACGCCACCTTCCCCACGAGGCAGCCATGGTTGGCGTTCCTTATAAGTGTGGATCACGACCCTGGACTGCTGCTACCACTGGTGATGATTAGTCTACTGACTTCTTTGAGCATTCTGCTAGCACTGTTGTGCCAGGAGCTGGCTACTGCTATGGTCTCTCCAGCCCATATAAGCCAGCCGGCCCCATTAGAACCCTCATGTTCTGGCAGCCACCATTAATTTGAGTAGCTGTCTCCCATCAGCTGCCAGCATGCTGCCACCATCCTCCCAGTCAGCCAGCTTCAGCATCATACAGCATGCTTTGCAGTGTACAGGCCGGGCACCTTCTGTGGCTTGTTCAAACACTGCTGGCTCCCTCAGTGTCATTCCTGGCGCCTCTTCAGGCCCCTGCATGCTACCAGCCTGCAAACTGGTGGCCTGCATGCTGCCAGCCTGAATGCCACATGTCCACACAGCACACACCTATGGCTCACTTGCCATACACCACCGACACATCCTCCCTGGTATTTCCTGAGGCACAGGCACATGCCACCATTGTGCCATCACCTTCTCAGTCCAGCAGTGGCATTTCTTCATCCACTGCTGCTCCTGCTGAACACACCTTGCCCCATCCACATGTGAGGCCCTTCATTCTGTCATCCTTTCTGCCTGTTACTGATGTCCCACCCACATCCTTGGGGACTTGCTTCTTTCCCCAGGCTTGTTCTCTTCAGAGTATTTGTCACACACAACTCTTGCAATTTTTGCCTCTGACAGACCCTTTTCAGTGCATGATGTACCTACTCCAGTGCTCTGGTCTACTCTGCTCCACCCTGGTTGCTGGCCTCGGGCATCTCCGGTCATGATCATTTGCTGCATGCTCCACGGTCTACTTCACTCTGCAGAGTGTCCACCCCTTATCTTCAGAGCACCATCTCAGGGCCCTTAGATCAACTTCCCTGGCCCTCCTTTTCTCTGGTCCTCAAAGTTTTGCAGTGAGCCTGGCCACGACAGGTCACACTGTCTTCAGTGACTCAATCACTTTTCTCAACAGTGACCTTGCCTGATTCCCATTTTTTCTCAGGTCCACTTCTCCAAAATGGCTTCACCATCTCCTCTGTTGTGAAGAGGAATGCTGTATCCTTGGCTGCCATCTACAGCACAGTGACTGTCTATGCAGTGAGAAGACTCCACCATTACCTTCATCAGGAAGAGGAATTTGACATCTGGCTGGCAACTTACCATACAGCCGCACACCACACAACAGAGTGCTGGGGGTTGCCGTCTTGTTGAGGTGCCTACTACTTAACTGCAGCCCAAACTGCCTAAGATAGCTGCTTCAGTACATGCGGGCAACAGATCTGCTGTATACTGTGTTGCTCTTGCTGGTAGCAGCTTGCCTCCATGAGCCATGTGATACTTCACAACTTCCTCATACTCCTTGCCTGGGAAGCTTTACAAAATGTCACCTAGCAGCTTTTCAGCCAGTGCAAGTTCCAGTCACAATCCTGACATCAAGACTGTACATCTGTGGTTCCAGATGTTATTCATCAGAGCATAGTACAAGCCCATTGGAACCTACCTAGGACATCACCAGCACCACACAAACAGATCTTGTCTATGGCAGTGTCTCCTTTACTGTGACAGATTGTCTACTCACCTTGTACCTCCAATACTGTTACTGTGTTAGTGACAAACTTTCATCAGATCAGGGTGATCTTTCAGTTGCATTCATTCCAAAATCATTTTTATTCCTATCCAGAACCAAATGTTATTGTATACTCTCTGTGTTAGTAATCAAGTTCTATTGTTATTGATTATCTGGGCAAATCTCTTGATGAGCTACAGGCTTGCATCATCCACAACAAGATACAAAAATACGTAGAACTCGACACACTGCCACTGGATTGCCACTTTGTTATCAACTTCTGAACATTACTCTCAGTGGGAATACTGGAGTGTGGAAATTTTTCATAAAATTTTCATAAACGTTCTTGAATTGAACCACTATGGATGTAACGTCAACTATAAATGCTTATTCGTCCACAGAATACAGCATGCTTTCATTGAATAACTTACAGAATGATGAAATGATATTCACACCACTTGAAAGAAACAATTGGAACTGTAACAGTTAACCAGTCCTTCATGTGAATGGAAGATTGGTTGAGTGGGAACAATAAAATTATAGTATGTTTGTTATGGAATGGGTCAACTTTTATTTTGGACATATTGTAGCTCACACTCCAGGTGTTGAGAAAATAAAATAAGTAAATTCTTTAGCATGCAAGCCTTCAGGAGTTGTTTAAAGTCTTACAATTCTTGGGATAAACTACTTTTCAAGTAATGTGGAATAATCATGGAAAATATTTGCATCAGTTAAACTTGCCTTGAAAAAACCTGTTCTAATTGGTATTTGGTAGAAGGCAATAAGGAATGTAAGAGTCAGAGTATTATGAATGTTATATACTCATGTTCAGAAAAAACAGAACACCTTGAACTATTAGAGAAAGGATGTTCATATTCACAGAACATGTACAATAGTATGTTCTACAGAAATGATTAGCATTTGACCCACATCAGCCCACAGGTTTGAGGTCAACATTGATATTGCAGTACAACACCACCTACTGGTAAAATGTGCCATTGGCTCTCATTGTCACTAAAAACCCAAGGTAATGGAACAGTGTGACCTGAGCAGACATGCAGGATGTCTCACGGACGTTTGCATGAACTGTACCATCAAATCAGTGAGTTTGAAAGAGGGTGCATTACTGGAATGAGAAAATGTGATGCATACATCCAGGAAATTGCTTCATATGTGGGACGAAGTGTTTCGGCAGTGCAGAATGTTTCATGGAAGGCTGTAGAATGTGACAAGATCAGTCAGGTCACACCACCCACAATACCCTTAGAGAAAATTCACAACTCATCCAAATAGCATTGTAGGTCAGAAACGCAAACTCCTCAACTCTGGTTCAACAGTGGAACACTGTAACACACTGCACACAATTGGTGATAGTCCAGCGCAGTTTATTATGGCATGGGTTGTGTGTGCATTGTCCAGTTCCCCACCCACCTTTGACTAATGTGCAGAGATGTGCTAGACAGCACACTTGGGACAGGAATGGCATCAGATAGTGTTTTCAGACAAATCTAATTTCTGTTTGTTTGAAAATGATGGCCTCATTTTAGTCTGCCACAGACAGCTGGAGTGGCGTCACAGAGACACATTCACACAAGACATACAGTGCCAGCTCAAGACCTTATGGTGTAGGGTGCTAATGGATACAACTACAAATTACAGTTGGTGTGTGTCCAGAGCACTTTGACCAGTTTGAACACGAATGACATCCTGCGACCCGTAGTAATACCCTTTCTGCACAATACCCCAGAAGCCATTTTTCAGTAAGATAATGCACAGCCACACATTGCTGCATGAAAATGAGCCATCTTGATGTCACAGGATGTAAGACTTTTGCCCTGGCATGCCAGATCTCCAGACTAGTCACCAATCAAAAACAATAGGGTATGGTGAAATGGTGGTGCAGCACTGTGAGCCAATGCCAACCACCACTGACGAACTCTGGAACCAGATGAATGCAGCATGGATGACTATACCACAGGACACCATTTGCACCTTATAAGCATCAATGCCATCACATATGGAACAGGTTATCAGGGCCCATGGCAGACCATGTGCCTACTATGCACTGAAATGACTGAAATGCTAATCATTTCTAAGGAACATACAAATGTAAATGTACTGCAAATATGAACGTCCTATCTTTAGTCATTCAAGGTGTTCTGTTTTTTTTTCTGAACATGAGTGGTGGTCAGAAAGAGTGTGTAAAGCTTTTAAGGGTGTTATAGGGGAGGGTGTGCTGAGAAATAATCGTTAGGAGAATAATTTTATATTTTGCATTGTTTCTAAGTTATTTAGCATTGAAATTAACCCATTCAGGTTGCTGTGTGTGCACATTCAAGCTGCTTGCCAGAGAAAGTGTTGCCAAACATTTTCTTTGTTTGGTTTCCTCAGACTGAACTAGTGTCACTTTTGCTCATCTAGCTTAAATGTATAATTATGAAAATGTTTCATTTTAAGTGATAATGAGCATTTGAACAAAAAGTAACTCACAGATCCACAGATGTCTGTGCATTACCACATTTTAGTTGATGCAAGTGCTTAAATTTGTGATTGGTTAACTTCAGTGTAAATAACTCGAAAACACCAAAAAATATTGATTTTTCTTTCTTTTTTTTTTCCTTTCACCACAACCTGGAACACCCTTATAAGCTTTTTAGATTGTTTCTGACCACCCTGTAGAGGGAAAAAAATTATAGTATGTGCAGTGATGTAAATATCAGATAAACAGTTTGTGGGCTTGGGAGAACACTTCTTATTGTTCCCAGTTCTATAACTTTTCTACTGCAAATTTAGTGTATAAACATATTTTTTTTTTCTAATGGGCACACTGCTTATCAAGAGAGAGACTGTTGTCATTGCTTACCTCCTATTGTCTTCCCATATCTTTACTCTCCAATCAGCACTACATGAAGCAAAAATGTCTGGACAGTATTTATTGAAATCTATTTTATACACTGCCATATGATGTGCTTCATATGTTGCCAAGAATAGGGAAGAGTATGCAGTACTGCATTTGTAAATTTGCCCATCTTCACTGCCAACCAAAAAAATTAAAGGCTCCTTTGGATGAAAAGCTATTGCAGTACCACATCCTGAAACAAATAAATCATTGGAACATCTTAAATGACAAAAACAATTGTTTAATATTAAAGACAAAGTGAAGAAACTCACATGAAGATATTACAAAAATTAACTACAACCAGAAAATCAAAAAACTTCCAGCTACCAGGTGGCAGGCCTGTACATTCATATTTATGTCCATACTTTGCAAACGACTCTGAATTGTGTGGCAAAGGGTGCTTCCCATTGTACCAGTTATTATGGCATCTTCCTGTTCCATAACTTATGGAATGCAGGAAGAATGATCATTTCAACACCACTGTGCATGCTGTAATTAGTCTAATCTTGTCTTCATGGTCCCTACTACAGGAGCAATACGTAGAGAACTGGAATATATCACTAATTCATTTTTTAAAGCTGGTTCTTGAAACTTTGTAAGTAGGATTTCTTAGGATAGTTTGTGTCTGTGTTCATGCATTTGCCAGTTCAGGTTCTTCGGTACATCTGTGACACTCTCCCATGGGTCTAACAAACCTATGACCATTTGTGCTGCTCTTCTCTGCTAATGTTCAATACACTTCTGTTAGTGCTATTTAGTATGAGTCCCACACACATGAGCAGTACTTTAAGGTGGGTCACATCAGTGATTTGTAACTAATCTTACACTAATTGAATTTCCTTTGTGTTCTAGTAATGGACAAAGGCTACCATCTGCTTTACCTGCAACTGAGCTTATGTGACTGTTTCGTTTCATATCCCTACAAACTGTTACATCTCTTTATTTGTATGACTTCACTGATTTCAGTTCTAATTTTTTGATGTAGTAATCATAGGATACTAACTTTTTTCGTTTTGTGAAGTGCACAATTTTACATTTCTGAACATTTAAAGCAAACTGCAAATCTATGCACCACTTTTGATAATAAGTGTAGGTGTAGTGCTGAGTCAAATTATTTTTGGAAATCAAGAAACACTGCATCTACCTGACTGCTTTCAGCCATGGCTTTCAGGATTTCTTGTGAGAAAAGTGCAAATTGGACTACACATGATAGATGTTTTCAGGATCCCACAAGGGTCCCACCACACTTCCCTGGGGTGCACCCTAAGTTACTTCTACATTTGATGATGACTCTCCATCCAAGATAGCATACTGTGTCCTCCATACCAAAAAGTCCTCAATGCAGTAACAAATTTCACTTGACACCCTGTATGATTGTTCTTTTGACAATAATCATAGGTGTGGTAGTGAGTAAAATGCTTTTCAGAAATCAAGAAATACTGCATTTACATGGTTACCATGACCCAAAGCTTTTAGTATGTCATGTGAAAAAAAGTGAGAGTTGGGTTTCACATGATCAATGTTTTTGAAATCCATGCAGGTTTGCATTGAGGAGGTCATTGTGTGCAAGATACCTCATTATGTTTGAGCTCAGAATAAGTTGTAAGATTCTACAACAAATTGATGTCAAGGATATTGGATGGTAATTTTGTGGATCACTTCTACTACCCTTCTTGTAGATGGGTGTGACCTGTAATTTCTTCCAACTACTAAGCAGTTTTTTGTTTGTAGGATCTACTGCAGACTGCAGTTAAAACGGGGGGGGGGGGGGGGGGGGTAATTTAGCCACAAATTTGATACAGCATATGATAGCGATAGCATTGGACCCTGGAGATTTGTTAGATTCTAGTGATTACAGTTGTTTCTCAACAACTCTGACACTAATATTTACTAATATTCAGGAATTAACAGGAATGCTAGTCAGGCCTGGGGCAAATTGAGACACACTAGGATAGGACAAGAGGAATATCGGCAATCAGAGGGCAGCAACTACTGATATATGAAAACTTAAGAAAGCAGAAGTTACAAAATGGTAAATCGACAAGTCAAGAGATAATAAACAAATATACTGGAGCTGTAACTGTAAATACGATGAAATTTAGCACAACAGAGAGTACAGAAAGAGGAAGAAAATCATGGATCAGAAGTTTAAAGATAGAAATGAAATAAGATGACTCACAGAATGGAAAATAAAATAAAAAAAGGGAACATAAATATGGTAATGGGAAGTCCTTGGTGAAATATAAATAATGGCAGGAGTAAAGATAACAGATCACCACACAGCTGAGGCACAGAGTAGTTGATAGGTACATAAACAAGATGGAAAATGTTTCTAAATTTTCAGATGAACTCTTCTTCAGAGCTAACAAAGTACACATACACACACTTGAGTACACACAAGTACAAGAAAGACTTGTTTGAAAGCTTAGCAATGTTTTCACTCATTTTTTTACATGCCTATCTACCAGCTATACAGTGACTTTTTATTTTTACTCCTTCTGTTACTTTAAAAAACCAATATGAATGAGTTGGAGAATGATGGTAAAATAAGAGATGTGAGAAGTAAAATGTTGTGAAAAGAAGGTCAGCCTGTTAGTGGCAAAAATTAAATATTTTCTGTGGAGAAAGTTTTTACTTGGACCATGTTTAGACACTGTACTGACAGGAAGGATTAGAATTCTTAGCACATTCTGTGCTTTTCGTCTATTTCCATCTATATATACTGACTGCACAGTGATCATGATGCTGACACTAAGTGCTGAGAGGTGACTACATGAAGACTGTTATCACAAAGGTCACCACGCAAAAGTCTGTTTCCTTAATTTTTTCTTATTGTACCACTAATGGTAACAGAAAAATAATGGTGGAACTGGCATAGGAAAAGCTTTGCACTGTTGTTAATGTTGAGTATATATGATGCTTGACAAAGAAATGAGATGTAACCAGGATGGTGCATAGGATGAGAAGATGACAAAAACCTACTCTGGCTAGTGTGAGGAGAGTAGAGCATAGACTGTGGTTAATTTCAGGGTAAAACATGTGAAACACTTACCACTAATCAAAAAGTTATTGACTTCATTTCGGACCAGCCTAGTACATTCGACAAGAGATTTAACACATTGTTGTCATAAGGTGATTCATAATATTTTTCTGTACCTGTGATGGAACAACCATGTAATTGTGACTTGTATGGTGGCTTAATTATGACAACTGAAGGCAGTGGTGAGTCTGGTTGTGTAGCAAATCAATATATGTGTTGGTAAAAATTTTTATACTGTATGAAAGGGAATTACATGGGGAAAGTATGACAACTGTTTGTTACAGATATTAAAATGAAAATAAATATGGAGATAGTCATCAGTAAGATGGAAGTCAACACTGAGGAAGATGACTATGGATCAAGGAAATCTTTATCTGTAAAAATAGATTTTTATATTTTGAAAAATTACCATCTTCTCTAGGGGGTACAAATGGTGAAATCATCATTAGTGCATTGTAACCATAGGAGGAGTTAATAGTCCATGGACTTCACTGATGAGATCTACAAGAATAAAAGAGGGGAATGGGGAGGGTTCTTTGTAGTTTCCATGTCATACATTTAATGTGTTCACCCTCTAAAGATATATCTGTTATTAGGTATACAAAAATTATGAATCTGAGAAGAAATGGTGTCTGTATGTTGCCTTTCAGTTTGGCATTTGCTGATGAAGTTACAAGATGATGGCCTAAGTGAAAGTACCTAAAGTTTCATCACAAAAAATTGTGAATTGGGCAATGAAAAAGCATGTGTAAACAACACATACAGATGAAATCACAAAGCTTAAAGAATGTATTTCAAGCCTGCAATTAGTTATTGGTGAATTAAGACCGAGTATCTCAAAACTTCAGAACGAAAAACTTGGACCACTGTCGAAGCAAAACTCGACAAATCTTCCTCAATATAGTTCAAACAACTCCAAAACAAACGAGTCGTATAAAAACAGCAGACATAAAGTGAAAACTACTGAAGACTCTGCAGAATTGGGAAATTTAGTGAATGTCAACAGATCTCAAATACTTTCTAATACGAACTATGCAAAAGCTGTGAACAATGTGATACCACATGAGAAGATCGAAGATGGTGCAAACAAGACAAGATAGGAACATATTCCACCATGGAAAAACAACCAACATAACAGAAATGTGAACAAGATACATCTACTGACTTTCAGAATCCTTCTCCGTTATTTCCATTTCTTGCTGGCACAAAAAATGATGTGGAAAATGCGTGTACCTGTACTACAGACCAAGTAACAGTAAACATCCTGCAAAAAGTAGGCCTACATATAAAATTGACATCTACATTGATAGCCAAGGGTGAGGAATAGCCTCTGAATTGCAAAGTATATGTAAACACAGGATCACCAGCATGATAAAACCAGGAGCAGATCTCAAGACAGCAACAGTCAGCCACAAAAAACACTCAGATTAAATAGTAATGATTTTTCTGTCTTTCTTGCGGGTACTAATGACACAACAAAAAATGGGGCAAAAGATCTCATACCAAACCCTTAAATGGAAGCTGCACAAATTTAGAAATATGAATGTGACCGTATTTTCTATACCCCACTGTCACGACATACACAATTGGTCTTGTGTGAAAAGAAACAAATAAAGCAATGCAAAATCTATGCTGGGACTTTAAAAATGCAACATACGTTGACATAAGCACACTGTGGAAATGATTCATACAACACTTGGTTTTCACATCAGCACACAGGGAAAGGCATTTGTTAGCAGTAAGATCATCGAAATGGTTCATTTGAAAACAAACACACTGCAATGCACTAATCAAATTATACCACTGAAAGGCAAAAGTGCTTTAACTTGAGCACCAACTTCTGTCAAGAGCAATGAAAAAAATGCTGTTTTACTGGAGGTAAACATTACTGCAGCTGCGTTACTTATAATTCAGACATATCACGCAATTGTACAACCGAGAAAGAAAAAAATGATCAAATGTTTACATTGCTGCAGGTCAGTTCTGTTGTAGGAGAAATTAGAATTGTAACATTTTTGTAACATTAAGAATGTAGATGTGACATGTGGGGCAGAACATTGGCTAACAGAAAATGAAATTGACAGTTTCATTCCTCAAGGACATGCAGTAGCTGACATGAGGTCTAGGAAAAAGGGAAAAAAATGGTGGAGCTGGGATTTACATTAAGAATGGGCTAAAATTTTCAAAACCGGATGTGACACTGTATTGTTCAGAAATAAATGCTAAATTTAGTTGTATGAGCCTAAGTGAAGAAAATGTAATAATTGTTAGCTCGTATAGGTCTCCAAATTGAGATATAAATGTATTTTTTGAACAGTTTGAGTTAAGGTCTACGAAACTCCTTAAAATTAAAACAAAAGTCATTATCAGTGGAGATTTTAATACTGAAATGGGAGACTGAAAGCAACAAGACTAGAACATTATTGAATATTTTAAGATCCTTAAACCAGCATTTGCACAAACACGTCTTCTACTCGCAATGATACATGTCTAGACAATATTATTGTAATTTACGTAGAGAAAAATATGTGGCTAGTCTGACTGTTGGAGTTTTTGCAGACCATGATCCTTTGCTTTTAACAGTTTAACACAAGCATAAAACTTATTACAATAAATCTAAAGTGGCTTGGATGATGAGAGGTCAGAGAGAGGAACACATTATGTTGTTTACTGACAAGTTTAGTAACATGAACACAAAATAGGACTCTACTTATGGGTGTCAAACAGGAAAATCTGGAGTTGAAAATGGTTCTGATGATCTCTTTAAAAAATACAGATACTTATGGTATTTGTGTTCCCTACTAACAAAAGTTAGTTCCCCAGGTAGACCTAACCATAAAAACACAAAAATCAACTGGTATACAAAAGAATTGGCAGAAATTAGAGAAAATGTGCTTGTATTGTACCAAATGCATGAAAATGAGGATAATCGAGGGGAGGAGGAGAGGAGTAGGACCTACAATGAATACCTTAGGAATAAAAAGCGTACACAGAAGGTGCTCCAAATAAGTGCAGGGCAGCATGGGAAGTTATTAGACACAATAATTCTTCCAGCCAGGCATGCCAAATTCGGCTTGATTCATGATATCTGAATGACTAGTTTGTCATGTCAGTCATGCAACTAGGAGATATAATTAAGACCTCAGATACTTCCGCAAGGGATCTATTCGATCCTCAGCTGCCCTAAGAACCTTTATTTCACTGGGAAAAAATCACACCTGATGAGGTCTGTAAAACTGTTCCCAAATCATCCAATTCCAAAAATATGGACTGCTACTGGATGTCCAATCATGCTGTTAAAAGAACAGTTCACTTGATAAGTGAGCCACAAAGTTTTATTTTTAATAAATGTTTAGAGTATGGAGTATTTGCGGATTCACTTGAAATCTCAAAAGTCATCCTCATATACAAAAAGGGTGATAAATTACTACCCCAGAATTACTGACCAGTTTCTATTGTGCCAATACTCTCAAAAATATTTGAATCGCTCATGTACATTCCATTAAGTAATTATATCTAAAAACAAAGATGATGTAACTTTCCAAACGAAAGCGTTGGCATGTTGATAAACACACAAACAAACACAAACACAAAATTCAAGCTTACGCAACCCACGGTTGCTTCATCAGGAAAGAGGGAAGGAGAGGGAAAGACGAAAGGATGTGGGTTTTAAGGGAGAGGGTAAGGAGTCATTCCAATCCCGGGAGCAGAAAGACTTACCTTAGGGGGAAAAAAAGGACAGGTATACACTCGCACACACACACACACATATCCATCCGCACATATACAGACACAAGCAGACATTTGTAAAGGCAAAGAGTTTGGGCAGAGATGTCAGTCAAGGCGGAAGTAAAGAGGCAAAGATGTTGTTGAATGACAGGTGAGGTATGAGCGGTGGCAACTTGAAATTAGCGGAGGTTGAGGCCTGGTGGGTAACGGGAGGAGAGGATATACTGAAGGGCAAGTTCCTATCTCTGGAGTTCTGACAGGTTAGTGTTAGTGGGAAGTATCCAGATAACCTGGATGGTGTAACACTGTGCCAAGATGTGCTGGCCGTGCACCAAGGCATGTTTAGCCACAGGGTGATCCTCATTACCAACAAACACTGCCTGCCTGTGTCCACTCATGCGAATGGACAGTTTGTTGCTGGTCATTCCCACATAGAAAGCTGCACAGTGTAGGCAGGTCAGTTGCTAAATCACGTGGGTGCTTTCACATATGGCTCTGCTTTTGATCGTGTACACCTTGCGGGCTACAGGACTGGAGTAGGTAGTGGTGGGAGGGTGCATGGGACAGGTTTTACACCCGGGGTGGTTACAAGGGTAGGAGTCAAGAGGGTAGGGAAGGTGGTTTGGGGATTTCATGGCCACTTGGGGGAGGGGGGGGGGGGGGGAGAAATAAAATTCATGATAACATTCACTGATCACTTGTGCATGAGGCAATAGGCAACATCCCACCTGTAGTGTGGGCACAGTCTGTGCAGCATGCTGAAAAGCTTCAGCAAGAATAATTTTACAGGGAAGTGATGATGGATATAAGCCTTGAACCTATCATCATAAATTTACAATCAAATTGTTTGGAAACATATTAAAAAAGGAGTGATGGTGGTATTGCGATGTAGACTTTGGAACAAAGTAATAACATTTCTTAGTTTTAAAGACTTGTGGTTTAAAAAATGTGTTTGTCAACATATCTGTTGCGTGCATAATAATGAGAACATCCTAGCCTTTTTGATTAGGACTTTGTATAGCAATTTTCTCTGGATAAGGAAAAGCGTGGGGTCATCCACAAGTACAAAAAGAAAACTGTTAAGTTTCAGTTACATGATAAATTTCACACAACATCACAGCCTGCCAATTTGACTAAATATGTAGGAATTACAATTATGAACAACTTAAACTGGAATGATCACATAGATAATATTGTGGAGAAGCAAACCAAAGACTGTGTTTCATTGCCAGAAAACTTAGAAGGTGCAACATGACTACACTACGCTTTTTTGTCTTCTGCTAGAGTACTGCTGTGCAGTATCCTTACTGAATAGGATTGACTGAGAACATTGAAAAAGTCCAAAGATGGCCAGCTTGTTTTGTATTATCTCAAAATAGAGAAAAAGAGTGTCATGGATATGATAAATGAGTAGGGGTGGTAATTGTTAAAAAAGAGATGTTTTCCCTTGTGGTGAGATCTTTTCAGAAAATTTCAATCACCAACTTTCTGATCTGAATGTGAAAATATTTTGTCGCCAATTTAGATAAGGAGAAATGACCATAATAAAAAAATAAGAGAAATCAGAGCTTATCCAGAAAGATTTAAGTGTTCATTTTTTCCACACATTGTTAAAGAGTGGAGAGGTAGCGAAATAGTTTGAAGGTGGTTAAAAGAACCCTCTGTCAGGCCCTTATGTGTGCACTGCAGACTAGTCACGTAGATGTAGACTTAAGACTATATGGAATGTAATGAAATGAGAAGCACGACAGCAAGCCACAGAATAGGACAACATAACTATTGAACATAAAGAAAGGGCTATAAATGAGTCACAGGCAGAAAATTTATTTAATAATCATTTCTTAAATACAGCAAAAAAAGGACAAATAGTTAAAGAGAAAATTCACAGTAGAATGTTCAAAAAGCAAGTCTCATAAAATTTAGTCATACAAATGTATCACCACTTCTCCCTCAGAAATTAAGAAAATTATATATGCTCTCAAAAATAATACCTCATCTGGATTCGATGGTGTTTCTTACAGAGTACTAAAGATTTGTTCCCATGTAATAAGCCTCATCTGAAGTGTGTGATGCATCACTAACTCAACACATTTCTCCAGAGAGACTAAAATATGCTGTTGCTAAAATTGTCTTTAAGAAAGGTGACAAGAGAGATGTCAGTAACTGTTGATCTGTTTCTCTGCTGATGTCATTTTCTAGAATTTTTGAGAAGGTGATGTTTTCTAGAAAATATCTTACCTGAACAACAATAATGTTCTCAACAAATTGCAGTTTGTCCTCAACAAATTGCAGTTTGGATTTAAGAAGAGTTGCTCTGTTGAGAATCCCATTTACATGGTCACTTTCCACATTTTACAACTAATAAATAGCAAAAAAGTTATTTTCTGTGCCTTATCTAACGAAAATGACTGTGTGAATCACAATAGTCTCCTAGATAAACTGAAATTTTATGGGAGTGGTAGTATAGTCAACCAACGGATAATGTCATATCTAACCAACAGTATGCAGATATTGTTCTTAGTAATTGAACCAATGTAGTCTGAGGACATTATTCTGACTGGGTGGAAATCGCATATGGCATTCCCCAAGGGTCAATCTTACGTCCACTATTGTTCCTCATTATATGTAAATGGTCTTCAGTCTAATATACAACAAGCAGAATAAGTTCTTTTTGCAGATGGCACTAGTATTGTAATCAACCCAAGCATACATATGGCAACAAAAGAAATAGTAAACAAGGTGTTACATGTATCATTGACTAGTTTTCTGCGAATGGTCTCACTCTCAATTTTAAAGAGTCGCAACATAACCAGTTCTGCACATAGAGGGGTACTGTACCAACAATAAGTGTAACACATGGTGAGGAAATAATAAATAGGATGGAAACTTCAAAAGTCTTAGGTGTTCAACTTAGTTCATCCACATTTGCACTTAGAACCATTGGAAATCATTGGGAGAGACAAACGAGTAAGTTGATATATTTTGCGTATTTTCATTCGATAATGTCATATGGAATAATGCTCAGAGGTAACTTTTTAAGAAAGAAAGTCTTCATTCCTTAAATACATACTGTAAGGATAATATGTGGTGCTCGCCCATGATCATTTTATAAACATCTGTTTAAGGAGCTGGGCATTCGGACCTCTGCTTCACAGTATATTCATTCCCTCATGAAGTTTGTTGTAAATAATCCACTGTAGTTCAAAAGGAACAATGATGTACATACTGACTATACCAGAAGGAAAAATGATATTCATTATTTCGCATTAAGGTTGTCTTTAGCACAAAAAGGGGTTCACAATGCCCAACGAAAAGTTTTGATCACTTACTTAGTCATGAAAAAATCTGACAGACAGAAAAGCAAAATTTGAAAACAAACTGGAAAATTTTCTGCTCGAGAGCTCCTTCTTTCCTGAAGAAGAATTTCTGTTACTGTAATGTCTAAAAGGTAATGAGCAGGAATTACTAACTCAAATCTGTTTTTACTTCTTTTTTTTAACACTTATAAATGTCCAGCATGTAATTGTATTTACAAATTAACACCTGCTGTGAAGGTAAAATGACTCATTCTGCATCATTAAGATGTATAATGCAAATGATTCATGTAACATTAAATTAACTAACTCACCATGTGAGGGTATGTCCAGAATCACTACTCAGACTGAATCTGCTGTCATCCAAGAAGAGCACACAACCCCACTCATCATCTGACCAGTCCCTTGCTCTTGGCACCATCGCAAATGGTGCTGGCGCGAGGCAGCTGTATGGGTGTCAATAGAACACAATATACTGATCACACAGCAGAGAGACCACCACCCCACCATGCAGCTGCTGTGCCACTGTGGAGCATGATTGCAGTCCTGTTAAATGTAGTTGTAACTACACTGCTGTTTGACGTGGGTCCCTTCTTGGCTGTTGCACAATATAGAGGTCATCTGCTACTGTAGTTGACCACGGTTCACCACCTCTTCTCCTTCGAGCACCAGTACCGCTGGTTTGAAGTGCTTCCCATGTGTGTGAATCAATGCTGTGAGCAATATCAAACTCCTGGGCTACACTTGTCACACTTTGTCCTTCTTCCAGTTTCCTGATGATTTTTCCCCATGTGAAATCATCCAGATGTTGTCTCCGGGCCTTGTTTTAATGATGAACACCTTCAAAGTGCACCATAACTACTCACTGATTGATACACCGTATTTTCCTATTCCGTCAACTGTCACATGTTGTGGGGGTAGCCCCATTTGGTGATATAGTCATGATGACCTCATGCCATTTACCGTCCAACTTTCTGTGCATGACTGGAAGACCTCTGGCAACAAGCTCCTGTACTTTCATTCATTTCCATGTTAACATGTTATTTTATCTATCTACGGTAGTCTTTAAATTTTGCAAAGCAGTCTATTACAGAAAGCTCTGTAGTATCAGTGGTTCCAAAGGAAATTTGATAAAATAACCAACAGAAAATAAATTTGGAAGAGGTAGAGTGCAAGTCATTAATATCTAATGCATCACAATGGGGGCTTATTCATGATTGAGTCCCTCAGGGTTCTGCCCTGAGTATCTTATTACTAATGACTCATGCTTACAACTCGCCTGCAGTGGTGAAAGGTAAGTGCAAATTAATGATGTCTCGAGATTAAATCACCATTTTAAATGAAAATTTATCAACTACGAAGATCAATAATTTGTTTTCAAGGTCATCAACTGGATTACCATAAACTCTCTGATTCATTATGTTTCATTCTAACCATAAAGACCAGCAAGAATTTAGAATGCAGTACAATGATCATCAGTTACAGAGAGTATATAGGACAACATTGCCCCTGCGTCTAAGTTACCTGGGCCTGATCTGAAGGCAACTGGCATGCCAACTATAGTTTTATGCTGTCAACTTTCCTGAGTTTGAGATGGAAACCAAACCCAAGAGTAAAATTGCTGACTTACTGATAATTTTGATTACCAAAACTGGCTTTACTGACTTGGACATAAAAAAGAATAAATAATGACTCAAATGTCTCATTAGGAAAGAACAAATCAAATCACATTTTTTTATCTGCCCTCCAACCTCCCCACAGCCAGCCAACTCACACCTATTTATTGTTTGAATTTTAATCAACATATAAAACTATTACAAAATTACATGTAATAACAACAACAGCAATAATAATAATAATAATAATAAATCAGGAACATCAGCGTACTTTAGTATAATACACTGTAACACTCGTACTCAGCACAAATATACCTTAAACTAGAAAAGGCCTTAAAGGGCAGCTATATGGCACCATTTTCAGAATAATACATACAAAATGTGAACACCTTTTAATTTTTAAATGTAATGTAGAAAATCATCTACCTTCCTTTACAAAATTAGTTCACTGTTTTTGCTAATTTAAAAAATTTGTTGTTATAACACTATTTTTTCATTTGTCAACTGATTGCTGTACCTTGTCTACATCTTTAATTTTCTTCACTTCTTGTTCCCTAGATTTCACAGCACTTCCTAAGATCTCGTGGGCCACACTAATTCATTTTTATTTAATGCTTCTTTTAAGCACTTGTTTACATCATGCAATAATCTGTCAATGTCAGTCTTCTTTCCTTTTCTTCCTGTTTCATTTTCTTCAGTGCCTGTTCACTGTGTTCAATATTTACTTTTTTCTTTTTGAAACTTACTCTTTATACTTGTTTGCAACAATTTTTCTTTTTCTTGTTTCCTCAGTTTTTCCTCAGCCACTCTCTTCTCACATCAAGAGTATAGCTTGTGGGAAATCTTGGATCCTTATCGTTATAAATAACAACCCGTTGATCCACTTGTTAAAACAATGAGCACATTTATTGTCACACTCCAGATATACGTCATTACACATCAAAAGTATCACATAGACAGAACATAATGGCCACCTTAGCCCCAAAGAGATTTTTGTACGCCAGAGATGTTATGGCACGTCAGTGTTGCTGCAAGCTTATATCAGACATCAGCTGTTTGCCCCAATTGAAGAAGTTCCTGAGTGATGATTACAAAGTGAGCCTTTTCCTCAAACACATTCACCACAGTATCTTTTTCAGTCAAATGAGCATTCAACATTGTTTCACACATATTTGCAGTGTCTTCATTCAAGATGTCCCCTGACAATGGGAAAGTGCAAGTGCAAGTGCAGCCTTCACAATTTCTGTAACTGTAACGTACTTCTCTTTTCCAGCAGTAGATGTCTTCTCAAAAAACTGACTTCATTTTTGTCACTGTCTGATATTTCTTCTTCTAACGTCAATAGTTTCCATTCATCAACTAGTGCTTGTTCACTGTATCAACTAGTGTATGTTTTAGTGAGAATCTTCTTTCATCCTCTTTGCAGACTGCAAACATCGAAGATACCACAATGAAAGTTTATCCAAAGAGGACTTCTCCAAATTACGTGCACAAGCAGATACATAGTGCTTTCTAGCTTTCATGGGCATATAGGATGTTTCTTGTCACTTAGCTTCTTGAGATATTCACTTTCTCTAGTGTTGAAAACTATGTTTTTCAGTGAAAAGCAAGATGACTCAAAGAAGCACTACTAACACAAAATTGATTCATGAGTGTTCTGATGAGGTTTTGCACTCCTTATAGATTAGATGCACTAAACGTTCTCCCTTCTGAAAGAAAACAATGAATCTTGAAGATGTAAGTGCTCCTGCACAAGCAAATATAATTTCTGCTTCGGTAATTTTGTCTTTTAATAGTGTAACAATATTCTTGTATTTCAGAGAACCAATCAACTTGCTTTTGTGCTGGGGTATGAAATGAAGAAAGTAGTTTTCAACAGCTGACGATAGTTCTAAGAGTCTCTCTCCAGCTGGTTCTAATTTCAGCCATATAGGGGAAGCAAGTTCCATAAACTGATGACCTGGGAGTTTCATATCTGACTGTATTTTTTCAAAGTCTTCCCAATGAGATGTTTGGCCATCAAAAAAATTATAGAGAAGCAAAATCATGTATGGAGCATTTTCACCACAGTCTTGTAAATCTTTTTGGAACACATTGTGGATGATATGTCAATGATGAGTCACATTTTTCTTCATATTGGCTCCTTCACAACCTATAATCAATGGCTTTGAATGAGAAAGATAGATATCATCCAAGGTTTCATTTAACTTGGAGTAAATATCACTAATCATGGCTTTACCAATGAAAAAAGTATGTAGATGTTGTGTTGTAATCATTTGCTTGGAATTAGACCTGTATTTAACTATTTAAAAATATTTAAGTGGGTATTTAATGTTGTTTTTTTTTTCTCAAGTTCTTAATTTCATCCCAGATATGGCCCTTTTCTGTTCCTTTGCTTTATTCCACTTTTTTCTTCCTTGGTGACAGTGAAGCTAGTGTGTTAAGTGAACGTTTATGAATTTCATGAGCTATCCTTCTATTAATTCTTCATGATAGCTGTCAGCAGTAGATGTGGCTTTGATAGAGCACAATGTACGCACTGCAGCCTGCTTGAAGATTTTCAATTACGGAAGCTTCAATACATTGCCCTAGAGATCCTTTAAATAACCATCATCTTTAAAATGATGCTACAGATAACATTTTTTTATGTTACTGCCACCACTTCTTCTACAGAGCTGAACCTACTGATTTTTGAAGCTTTGAAAGAAATATAATTAGGTTTGTGTCTAGAGTTTTCATGTATCGCAGCAACCCAATTTGGTATTATTAATGTCAAACAGAATGAACAAACTTGACAGAACAGAAAAACAAAGAGTTACTTGCTACAACGTGTAGGAGCATGCACAAACTAAGCACAGCTTCTTGACAGTAACATAATGTGCAGAATGGTGGTAAACCTCAGTTCTGTGCAAACACATTGACCCCCCCCCCCCCCACCCCACACACACACCTGTCACACAGGTGGGCCATGCAGTCACAGCCACAAACACATCTATAATATTTCAGTAATTATATTTCTTAATCTGCTGAAACTGTCATTAAAATTCGTATAACTGTACTTGTACAATTTCATAACAAACTTTTTGTGACAATTTATTTAACATTTTTGTCTAAATTTCTCAAGATTAGATTATCTTATAATTTTGACTTATCTGAGACAAATACATGATATTTTTGATAGAATTTATGTATCATTTTTCTTTTCTGAAGTTTGTGGCTCATTTTGAGATTTGTTATGTTTTCATGTTTTCAGTTACTTCACATCATTTAGACAACATTCCCATCATAGAGATTAAGAATTGGTCTCTGGTGCACAAGGTTGATTATAAGGTTATAACTCAGAGCCTTCTCAACAGCATTTTCTAATTTTTCAATCCATCTGCCACAGAAAACTTTATGACCACAAACTTTTTTCATATCGTGTAAACTTCTCGAAAAAAGCTTTGGTATAAAGTTGACTTTACACACCAAATCAAAGAACACTTACTAAAACTGACCAATGAGAAAAATAGTGACTTTACTCAAGGATGGAAAATCATTTTACTGATATTTTCCATCCTGGAGTTTGGAGGGCCACTACACATGGCACTCACAAGAAGCCTGCCACTGAAAATTGTAAGCAAGTTACAGGAACACATTTCAAGGCTTCAGCTTCTTAAAGCATTAATGATTTTGAAGAAGAACCACTAGTCATCTCAGAAGATGATTTTGATATGGATATGGACACAATGGATGCCACCTTCATGCTTTGCCAAGAAAAATACTTGAACAATTTCAACAGACAAAACTGGGTGAGATGCTCTTCATTTTATCTTCAATGATTTTAATTCACATTTCTTTAATAATTTAATGAGATATAAACATGCATCATGTATGTAGGGGCCTATATGACTATGCTATAAGGACCAGTTAATATTATGACTAAAATGAATAACAGATAATACCTAGCTACCTTTATTACAGTTTCTGTTTTTAGTCAAAATATGTTGTTGTTGTTATTGTTCTGGTCTTCAGTCCAGAGACTGGTTTGATGCAGCTCTCCATTGTACTCTATCCTGTGCAAGCATCTTCAGCTCTGAATAACTACTGCAACCTACATCCTTCTGAATCTACTTAGTGTATTCATCTCTTGGTTTCCCTCTATGATTTTTACCCTCCACGCTTCCCTCGCCTACATATGTATGTTCCCCTGAAACAGTTTTCAATAAAACTATTACAGTGTGTGTGTGCTTGTCTTTAAATACAACTCACACCACATACCACAGAAACATCAAAATTTTACAACTGGTATATGGGCTAAAATGTAAACTACAATAATAATGCTCTTAATTTTGCCTGGTACATTATATTACGAATTGGAGTATGCAGAATTAGGAACAAATTTTTGAAAACTGCCTTTTCAAATGTTTTAAACTCAGCAGAACATTTTCATGGATGAAAGAATAAGAAGATAACTGATTCCAGGAAACTAAAGTAAGATACACAGACCAGGCATACTGTCTATGTGTGGTCTAAGGCTAAAATACATAATTAATTTTTTTATGAAGTAATATAACTATTTGTAATATTTATTGAGATTCCAGCTTCATAAAAAAAACACACTTAGGGTATGTGATATTTCAGGCACTCACCCCTTTATTTAGTTCTCCAGTCTTCATTTAGAATGCCACCTAATGATGCACCAGACAATGAAGAGCTTGAACTCGACTGCTTTTTACACTAAGAATGTTACCTCACATTAAGAACAATTTTCAAGCAGTTACGGATACCTACCACAGCTTTTTACACTAAGAATGCTACCTCACATTAAGAAAAATTTTCAAGCAGTTACGGATACCTACCACAGCTTCCAAATACATATTTTTCTCTTATGTGATTTATTATAAAGAACAGTTCTCTTTATGAGAGCAGTACAGAATCTATGTGCTTGACAACAGACACAAAAATGACAGCCACTGCAAATTTAAAAAGTATATATACATATAGCATTGTAAGAGATGAACTGTCAAATTACTGTCACATCAAAACTTCCTGGCAGATTAAAACTGTGTGCCGGACCGAGACTCAAACTCGGGACCTTTGCCTTTCGCGGGCAAAGCCACAGCCTGGGGGATGTTTCCAGAATGAGATTTTTCACTCTGCAGTGGAGTGTGCACTGATATGAAACTTCCTGGCAGATTAAAACTGTGTGCCGGACCAAGACTCGAACTTGGGACCTTTGGCTTTCGCGGGCAAGCGCTCTACCATCTGAGCTACCCAAGCATGACTCACGCCCCGTCCTCACAACTTTACTTCTGCCAGTACCCCGTCTCCTACCTTCTAAACTTTACAGAAGCTCTCCTGTGAACCTTGCAGAACTAGCACACATGAAAGAAAGGATACTGCGGAGAAATGGCTTAGCCACAGCCTGGGGGATGTTTCCAGAATGAGTTCTGCGAGGTTCGCAGGAGAGCTTCTGTAAAGTTTGAAAGGTAGGAGACGAGGTACTGGCAGAAGTAAAGCTGTGAGGATGGGGCATGAGTCGTGCTTGGGTAGCTCAGATGGTAGAGCGCTTGCCCGCGAAAGGCAAAGGTCCCGAGTTTGAGTCTCGGTCCGGCACACAGTTTTAATCTGCCAGGAAGTTTCATATCAGCGCACACTCCGCTGCAGAGTGAAAATCTCATTCTACTGTCACATCATAATTAACATTTTATTTTCAACATATTGATGTTATTTACCATCTTATTAAAACAGTGTCAGTTACAAGACAGTCCACTAACGACATAATATTGATGTCACATCAATCAAGATATACTTGAAAATTGTGATAATGACAAGACAGTCAGTCGTAAATAAAGATTACTTATTATAAGCAGCTATTTGGTGCATCTACTCTAATAATTTAAAAAGTGTAATTTGTCTAATTATGTATTGAGTATGCTTGTGCTGAAAGCTACATCTCACTTTCTCCACAGCTTAAATGCTTTAGAAACAGTGAAACCATGTTAAAAAATGAAATTACAATACAAAACTGTTGAGGCCTTCATAGTCACTTGTTGACACATTGCCTGTCAGCTTTTGTCTCAAGATCTTTGGCTGATGTTTGTTTAAAGTTACACATCAGCTGAAGATCCCAAGACAAAAATGAACAGGTAATCCATGAATTATAGTATTTTCTATTAGACTGGTATTTGTAATTCACTGATAAGTACGAGGTTACCACAGAAATAATTATTACAAACAGTTTTGTTGTTTTCAAATGCTAATTTAAGCATTGTGTATATAAGCTTATTATCATGTAGTTATTACACGTATTGTTGTAATTACAAACAAGGTTTTGAATACCAATATGTTTATAATAATAATGTACCAGATTAGGTGAACACAAACTAAACAGCTATCCTGATAATATACAAGATGCTGCAGTGGCTTGATCTCTGATGATGATGCTTGATTTACCAAGTAAATGATTTAACCTAAGTATTTATAATTGCAAAAGAGAACATTGTTAGCTTTCGAAAAAGGATGGTGCCTACCTGTAAGACTTGTTGAAGTTCCTTGTGGCCCAGGTATTGGTTCTTTTGCCAGTACCAGTGGAATAACAACTGTTTGTGATAAACCACTCTGTCCAAGAACCCAACTAAACACATGCCCATCAGCTGACACTGAGAAAAAATTCATTTCTCCATCTGGCATGTCTTCTCCCCATCGAACCTAGGTATATTAAAAGTTATTTATGCAGTTCAATAATTACTCAAACATTAATAATTACAGTTACAATGACTTTGTTAACATTGTGTTAGATGAATAAAATAGTTTTAGAAGTATGACTTAGCAAATAAAACACCATTTTTGACACACACACACACACACACACACACACACACACACACATATATAAATCTTTATTTAAAAGAACTGTCCACCTGCTTAGCTGTGTGGTAAGATGCTCGCCTCCCATGCCAGCATTTGATTCCTGGCCGGCTTGGAGATTTCCTCCCCTTGGGGACTGAGTATTGTGTTGTTCTCATCATCATTTCATCCTCATCACTGGCATGCAAGTCACCCAATGTGGCATCGACTGAAATAAGACTTGCACTTGGCAGCCGAACTTCCCTGGATGGAGCCTCCCGGCCAATGATGCCATACGCTAATTTCCATTTTACAAAACTGTCAAAGTCTGAGTTATCTAGCACAATTATTAACTGCTCATTTTGAGCACTTCTAGATTCTGAAAAAAATGTTACAAGGTGTGCCCCAGAAGTCATGAAATATATTTTTTTGCTGTGCCTTCATAGGTCACAGCATGTTTGAGTTGGGTGGGATGACCCACAGCTTTGTAGCACACCCTATGTCAGTCTGCTCTGAGCATCCATGGCATCATGATCACTGATTAGCTAAACCCCTACTTGGAGACCATGTCATGGTTGATACTTTTGAGCAATGCTGGGTAATCAATATCTGCATAAAGCTCAACAAAAAGTTTCAGAAACTCATTAACTGCTTAAACAGTGCTCATCATCATCATCATCATTTAAGACTGGTTATGCCTTTCAGCGTTCAGTCTGGAGCATAGCCCCCCTTATACAGTTCCTCCATGATCCCCTATTCAGTGCTAACATTGGTGCCTCTTCTGATGTTAAACCTATTACTTCAAAATCATTCTTAACCGAATCCAGGTACCTTCTCCTCGGTCTGCCCCGACTCCTCCTACCCTCTACTGCTGAATCCATGAGTATCTTGGGTAACCTTGCTTCTCCCATGCGTGTAACATGACCCCACCATCTAAGCCTGTTCGCCCTGACTGCTACATCTATAGAGTTCATTCCCAGTTTTTCTTTGATTTCCTCATTGTGGACACCCTCCTGCCATTGTTCCTATCTACTAGTACCTGCAATCATCCTAGCTACTTTCATATCCGTAACCTCAACCTTGTTGATAAGGTAACCTGAATCCACCCAGCTTTCGCTCCCATACTACAAAGTTGGTCGAAAGATTGAACGGTGCACAGATAACTTAGTCTTGGTACTGACTTCCTTCTTGCAGAAGAGAGTAGATCGTAGCTGAGCGCCCACTGCATTAGCTTTGCTACACCTCGCTTCCAGTTCTTTCACTATGTTGCCATCCTGTGAGAATATGCATCCTAAGTACTTGAAACCGTCCACCTGTTCTAACTTTGTTCCTCCTATTTGGCACTCAATCTGTTTATATTTCTTTCCCACTGACATTACTTTCGTTTTGGAGATGCTAATCTTCATACCATAGTCCTTACATTTCTGATCTAGCTCTGAAATATTACTTTGCAAACTTTCAATCGAATCTGCCATCACAACTAAGTCATCCGCATATGCAAGACTGCTTATTTTGTGTTCACATATCTTAATCTCACCCAGCCAGTCTATTGTTTTCAACATATGATCCATAAATAATATGAACAACAGTGGAGACAGGTTGCAGCCTTGTCTTACCCCTGAAACTACTCTGAACCATGAACTCAATTTACCGTCAACTCTAACTGCTGCCTGACTATCCATGTAAAGACCTTTAATTGCTTGCAAAAGTTTGCCTCCTATTCCATAATCTTGTAGAACAGACAATAACTTCCTCCTAGGAACCCGGTCATATGCCTTTTGTAGATCTATAAAGGATAGATACAATTCCCTGTTCCACTCATAACACTTCTCCATTATTTGCCGTAAGCTAAAGATCTGGTCCTGACAACCTCTAAGAGGCCTAAACCCAGACTGATTTTCATCTAATTGGTCCTCAACTAATACTCGCACTTTCCTTTCAACAATACCTGAGAAGATTTTACCCACAACGCTGATTAAAGAGATACCTCTGTAGTTGTTACAATCTTTTCTGTTTCCATGTTTAAAGATTGGTGTGATTACTGCTTTTGTCCAGTCTGATGGAACCTGTCCCGACTCCCAGGCCATTTCAATTATCCTGTGTAGCCATTTTAAGACCTGACATTCCACTGTATTTGATGAGTTCGGACTTAATTTCATTCACCCCAGCCGCTTTATTGCACTGCAATCTACTGACTATTTTTACCACTTCCTCAAATGTGATCCTATTTCCATCATCATTCCTATCCCATTCTACCTCGAAATCTGAAACATTACTGATCGCATTTTCACCTACATTGAGCAACTCTTCAAAATATTCCCTCCATCTGCCCAAGGCATCCACAGGATTCACCAGCAGTTTTCCTGACCTGTCCAAAATACTTGTCATTTCCTTCTTACCTCCCTTTCGAAGACTGCTAATTACACTCCAGAATGGTTTTCCAGCAGCTTGACCCATAGTCTCCAACCTGTTTCCAAAGTCTTCCCACGATTTCTTCTTGGACGCTGCAATTATCTGTTTGGCTTTGTTTCTTTCTTCAACATAACTTTCTCTGTCTACCTGGGTTCTGGTATGTAGCCATTTTTGATACGCCTTCTTTTTCCTTTTACAGGCTGCCTTGACTGTATCATTCCACCAAGCTGTTTGCTTCATCCTACTTTTACACACTACTGTTCCAAGACATTCTTTAGCCACTTCTAGTACTGTGTCCCTGTACCCTGTCCATTCCTTTTCCAATGACTGTAATTGACTACATTCAACTAACTGGTACCTTTCTGAGATCGCTGTTATGTACTTGTGCCTGATTTCCTTATCCTGAAGTTTCTCCACTCTTATCCTCCTACATATGGACCTGACCTCCTGCACTTTCGGCCTCACAATCCCAATTTCACTGCAGATTAAATAATGATCAGTGTCATCAAAGAATCCACTGAATACACGTGTGTCCCTCACAGCCTTCCTGAATTCCTGATCTGTTATTATGTAGTCAATGACAGATCTGGTTCCCCTGCCTTCCCAAGTATACCGGTGAATGTTCTTATGTTTAAAAAAGGAGTTTGTGATTACTACGCCCATACTGGCACAGAAATCCAAGAGTTGTTTCCCGTTCCTGTTGGCCTCCATATCCTCTCCAAATTTACCCATAACCTTTTCATACCCTTCTGTTCGATTTCCAATCCTGGCGTTAAAATCACCCATGAGCAGAACACTGTCCTTGTCCTTTACTCTAACAACTACATCACTGAGTGCCTCATAAAAACTATCCATCTTATCTTGATCTGTCCCTTCACAATGCGAATATACTGACACAATCCTAATTTTCTTGCTAGACACCGTCAAATCTATCCACAACAGTCGTTCGTTTACATACCTTATTGCAACTACGCTGGGTTCCATTTCTTTCCTGATGTAAGCGTAGGCTTCCGCGGCCGTTGTCTTCTTCAGTAAAATTCTTCAGGGTATCAGACCGCATCGTCATAATTTTAAAATGTGCCAACGTTTCGGCCAGCGTTGCAGCTAGCCTTCATCAGGGCCTTACGTTAACTGCTAAATGAACGCACTTGGATTCCTTAAATAGCTGCACGAGAAAACTGTGTCGTTACTTGATTGGCTGTACTAGGAGGAGGAGGAGGGGTGAAAGGTATGCTTTATTGGTGTTTCCTTTATTATCTGTCATTGGCTGAAATAGCTGTTTTCTATTGGTCTTTATATTAATCCACCCCATTGGAGGAGACGGACGAATAGCGAACAGGTGATGGCTGTGACGTCACACTGTTTCCATGCTGTCCAGAAGCCGGCTGCGGCGTGCCATTGCTTTGTGTGCTCGCGACCACTACTGTGGCTCTCCGCGTGTCCGCATGGGCCGCCACGGCTCTGCCGCCGCTCCGTAGCCCTGCTATTGCTGGCAGCCAAGACCTCGGAAGCTTGTACCCGTCCTCTCTATTCATGTTGGCGGGTCTTTTGGCTATTTCTATCGCCTCTCTAATCTTTCTTTTGAAAATGAGAGGCTGTTTCGCCAGGACGCGGGCTTCTTGGAAAAATATTGGTTTCCCGCACTCTTCTCGGTGTTCCGCCACTGCTGACTTAGTGTGTTGTTTCAGGCGGATATATCTTTCATGTTCCGAGAGCCTAGTGCTGATCGGACGTCCCGTCTCACCTATGTAAACTAATCCACACGCACAACCAATTTCATACACGCCAGCTGTGTGTAGTTTGTCAACTGCATCCTTGGTAGAACCGAGCATGTCTGATATTTTGTTTCTGCTTCGGAAAATTGGTTTGATGTCGGCTTTTCGTGGAATTTTGCCAATACGTTCGGTGACCCCTTGTACATATGGTAACACAGCAATGCTCTGTGCCTCCTTCTCCTCTTCCCTATTAGTCTTCTCCCTTGTCGACATGGTGCTCTCTATCATCTGCTTCCCATAGCCATTAGTTCTGAAGATGGACCTGAGGTGTTCAAGTTCTGTCTTCAGATGTTCTTCGTCGCTTATCCTGTACGCTCTCTTCGTTAGCGTGTGCAGGGCGAACTTCTTCTGCGTGGGGTGATGGTGGGAGGAGGCGTGAAGGTACCTGTCCGTATTGGTTGGTTTCCTGTACACTTTGTGGCCAAGTTTACCATCAGGTTTTCGAGAAACTTTCACGTCGAGAAAAGGCAGCACCCCATTCTTCTCTGTTTCCACTGTAAACTGGATTTTCCTATGCTGTTGGTTAAGGTGCTTGTGGAAGTTCTGTAACTCCTCTTCTCCGTGGGGCCAGATGACGAAAGTATCATCGACATAGCGAAGCCAACAATTTGGACGTAATGGTGCGGACTGGAGGGCTGTTTCCTCAAATGCCTCCATGAAAATTTCTGCTGCGATAGGCGATAGGGGTGAGCCCATAGCTACACCGTCAGTTTGTTCATAAAATTGACCTCTCCACCTGAAATAGGTGGTCGTCAGACAGTGGCGCACAAGCTCACATACATCAGGTGCCACGCGTATCTGACACCGGGACGTTCGTGAATAGGGATTTGACGTCGAAGCTAACCATCAGATCTTGGTCCGTAACACGCATTTCCTTTAGGAGAGACACGAAGTGAGTGGAATCCTTAACGTAGGACTCGGTTTGATGCACTAGGTGTCGGAGCCTAGGTGCCAGTTCTTTCGCTAGGTAGTAGGTCGGCGAATTTATACTGTTTACTATGGGCCTTAAGGGGAAGTCGGTTTTGTGTACCTTCGGTACACCATATATCCTTGGTGCCTGTGTCACTTGCGGGATGAATCTTCTGGCCTTGTCGATATTGATTCTAGAGTGCTTGAGCAGTGCCTGCGTCGTTTTGATTACCTTGGCCGTCGGATCTCCCTGAAGTTTCTTGTAGATAGGTTCTGCGAGAATATCTTCCATTCGTTTGTTGTAATCAGTCGTGTCCAAGACTACAGTGGCGTTGCCCTTATCTGCCTGTACCACTACTAAGTGGGGGTTGTCCCTGAGTTCCTTGATGGCATGGTATTCCTCAGCGTTGATGTTTTGCCTCGGTGGCTTTGCTTTATTCAGAACTCTGACCGTTTCCTGCCGGATCTTCTCCGCCTCGGCCTGTGGCAGATGACGTACCGAAGCCTCTACGGATTCTATGATATCTTCTTTTGGAACTCGCTTAGGTGCGACTGCGAAATTCATCCCCTTGGCCAGGATTGCTGTCGTTGCTTCGCTCAAGGTATGGCTGGAGAGGTTGACCACTGTCCGTCGCCTGTCCAGCGTCAATGTTTCGTCCGTGGCTTTCTGTTGTAGTTTGTCGTACTTTCTCATCTGGCGGTTAGTAATACTATTGCTGGTCCTTGATGCTTGCTGAAAGGTTAACCTGTCGACTTTATCCCAGTCTTCCATCTGAAGTTTTCCGGCCAGAAATAGGTGCAGATCACACAAATTCCTGTTGTGAGCATCGAGACTTATGCGGATGTGGCGAATCCTTTCCCGTAGCAATGCTTTACTGGCTTTAACACAGATATTCCTCGCCTTGTTCGTTTTTATGTGAGACGTCAACCGCAAAGAATACGGCACAACACTCGTGTCTCTGCATCTCTTCAAAAAAGCAAGGTCATTCAGCAGTTTACCTCTTTTTAAACGCAGTGCTTCTAACTTCTTGATGTTTCCGTGGATTTCCTGCCCATACAGGTTGGTTAAATGTAAGCGTAGGCTTCCGCGGCCGTTGTCTTCTTCAGTAAAATTCTTCAGGGTATCAGACCGCATCGTCATAATTTTAAAATGTGCCAACGTTTCGGCCAGCGTTGCAGCTAGCCTTCATCAGGGCCTTACGTTAACTGCTAAATGAACGCACTTGGATTCCTTAAATAGCTGCACGAGAAAACCGTGTCGTTACTTGATTGGCTGTACTAGGAGGAGGAGGAGGGGTGAAAGGTATGCTTTATTGGTGTTTCCTTTATTATCTGTCATTGGCTGAAATAGCTGTTTTCTATTGGTCTTTATATTAATCCACCCCATTGGAGGAGACGGACGAATAGCGAACAGGTGATGGCTGTGACGTCACACTGTTTCCATGCTGTCCAGAAGCCGGCTGCGGCGTGCCATTGCTTTGTGTGCTCGCAACCACTACTGTGGCTCTCCGCGTGTCCGCATGGGCCGCCACGGCTCTGCCGCCGCTCCGTAGCCCTGCTATTGCTGGCAGCCAAGACCTCGGAAGCTTGTACCCGTCCTCTCTATTCATGTTGGCGGGTCTTTTGGCTATTTCTATCGCCTCTCTAATCTTTCTTTTGAAAATGAGAGGCTGTTTCGCCAGGACGCGGGCTTCTTGGAAAAATATTGGTTTCCCGCACTCTTCTCGGTGTTCCGCCACTGCTGACTTAGTGTGTTGTTTCAGGCGGATATATCTTTCATGTTCCGAGAGCCTAGTGCTGATCGGACGTCCCGTCTCACCTATGTAAACTAATCCACACGCACAACCAATTTCATACACGCCAGCTGTGTGTAGTTTGTCAACTGCATCCTTGGTAGAACCGAGCATGTCTGATATTTTGTTTCTGCTTCGGAAAATTGGTTTGATGTCGGCTTTTCGTAGAATTTTGCCAATACGTTCGGTGACCCCTTGTACATATGGTAACACAGCAATGCTCTGTGCCTCCTTCTCCTCTTCCCTATTAGTCTTCTCCCTTGTCGACATGGTGCTCTCTATCATCTGCTTCCCATAGCCATTAGTTCCGAAGATGGACCTGAGGTGTTCAAGTTCTGTCTTCAGATGTTCTTCGTCGCTTATCCTGTACGCTCTCTTAGTTAGGGTGTGCAGGGCGGACTTCTTCTGCGTGGGGTGATGGTGGGAGGAGGCGTGAAGGTACCTGTCCGTATTGGTTGGTTTCCTGTACACTTTGTGGCCAAGTTTACCATCAGGTTTTCGATAAACTTCCACGTCGAGAAAAGGCAGCACCCCATTCTTCTCTGTTTCCATTGTAAACTGGATTTTCCTATGCTGTTGGTTAAGGTGCTTGTGGAAGTTCTGTAACTCCTCTTCTCCGTGGGGCCAGATGACGAAAGTATCATCGACATAGCGAAGCCAACAATTTGGACGTAATGGTGCGGACTGGAGGGCTGTTTCCTCAAATGCCTCCATGAAAATTTCTGCTGCGATAGGCGATAGGGGTGAGCCCATAGCTACACCGTCAGTTTGTTCATAAAATTGACCTCTCCACCTGAAATAGGTGGTCGTCAGACAGTGGCGCACAAGCTCACATACATCAGGTGCCACGTGTTCTTCTAGGATGTTCACAGTATCTGACACCGGGACATTCGTGAATAGGGATTTGACGTCGAAGCTAACCATCAGATCTTGGTTTGGTCCGTAACACGCATTTCCTTTAGGAGAGACACGAAGTGAGTGGAATCCTTAACGTAGGACTCGGTTTGATGCACTAGGTGTCGGAGCCTAGGTGCCAGTTCTTTCGCTAGGTAGTAGGTCGGCGAATTTATACTGTTTACTATGGGCCTTAAGGGGAAGTCGGTTTTGTGTACCTTCGGTACACCATATATCCTTGGTGCCTGTGTCACTTGCGGGATGAATCTTCTGGCCTTGTCGAAATTGATTCTAGAGTGCTTGAGCAGTGCCTGTGTCGTTTTGATTACCTTGGCCGTCGGATCTCCCTGAAGTTTCTTGTAGATAGGTTCTGCGAGAATATCTTCCATTCGTTTGTTGTAATCAGTCGTGTCCAAGACTACAGTGGCATTGCCCTTATCTGCCTGTACCACTACTAAGTGGGGGTTGTCCCTGAGTTCCTTGATGGCATGGTATTCCTCAGCGTTGATGTTTTGCCTCGGTGGCTTTGCTTTATTCAGAACTCTGACCGTTTCCTGCCGGATCTTCTCCGCCTCGGCCTGTGGCAGATGACGTACCGAAGCCTCTACGGATTCTATGATATCTTCTTTTGGAACTCGCTTAGGTGCGACTGCGAAATTCATCCCCTTGGCCAGGATTGCTGTCGTTGCTTCGCTCAAGGTATGGCTGGAGAGGTTGACCACTGTCCGTCGCCTGTCCAGCGTCAATGTTTCGTCCGTGGCTTTCTGTTGTAGTTTGTCGTACTTTCTCATCTGGCGGTTAGTAATACTATTGCTGGTCCTTGATCCTTGCTGAAAGGTTAACCTGTCGACTTTATCCCAGTCTTCCATCTGAAGTTTTCCGGCCAGAAATAGGTGCAGATCACACAAATTCCTGTTGTGAGCATCGAGACTTATGCGGATGTGGCGAATCCTTTCCCGTAGCAATGCTTTACTGGCTTTAACACAGATATTCCTCGCCTTGTTCGTTTTTATGTGAGACGTCAACCGCAAAGAATACGGCACAACACTCGTGTCTCTGCATCTCTTCAAAAAAGCAAGGTCATTCAGCAGTTTATCTCTTTTTAAACGCAGTGCTTCTAACTTCTTGATGTTTCCGTGGATTTCCTGCCCATACAGGTTGGTTAAATGTAAGCGTAGGCTTCCGCGGCCGTTGTCTTCTTCAGTAAAATTCTTCAGGGTATCAGACCGCATCGTCATAATTTGGCACATTTTAAAATTATGACATTGACGCTGGACAGGCGACGGACAGTGGTCAACCTCTCCAGCCATACCTTGAGCGAAGCAACGACAGCAATCCTGGCCAAGGGGATGAATTTCGCAGTCGCACCTAAGCGAGTTCCAAAAGAAGATATCATAGAATCCGTAGAGGCTTCGGTACGTCATCTGCCACAGGCCGAGGCGGAGAAGATCCGGCAGGAAACGGTCAGAGTTCTGAATAAAGCAAAGCCACCGAGGCAAAACATCAACGCTGAGGAATACCATGCCATCAAGGAACTCAGGGACAACCCCCACTTAGTAGTGGTACAGGCAGATAAGGGCAACGCCACTGTAGTCTTGGACACGACTGATTACAACAAACGAATGGAAGATATTCTCGCAGAACCTATCTACAAGAAACTTCAGGGAGATCCGACGGCCAAGGTAATCAAAACGACGCAGGCACTGCTCAAGCACTCTAGAATCAATTTCGACAAGGCCAGAAGATTCATCCCGCAAGTGACACAGGCACCAAGGATATATGGTGTACCGAAGGTACACAAAACCGACTTCCCCTTAAGGCCCATAGTAAACAGTATAAATTCGCCGACCTACTACCTAACGAAAGAACTGGCACCTAGGCTCCGACACCTAGTGCATCAAACTGAGTCCTACGTTAAGGATTCCACTCACTTCGTGTCTCTCCTAAAGGAAATGCGTGTTACGGACCAAGATCTGATGGTTAGCTTCGACGTCAAATCCCTATTCACGAATGTCCCGGTGTCAGATACTGTGAACATCCTAGAAGAACGCGTGGCACCTGATGTATGTGAGCTTGTGCGCCACTGTCTGACGACCACCTATTTCAGGTGGAGAGGTCAATTTTATGAACAAACTGACGGTGTAGCTATGGGCTCACCCCTATCGCCTATCGCAGCAGAAATTTTCATGGAGGCATTTGAGGAAACAGCCCTCCAGTCCGCACCATTACGTCCAAATTGTTGGCTTCGCTATGTCGATGATACTTTCGTCATCTGGCCCCACGGAGAAGAGGAGTTACAGAACTTCCACAAGCACCTTAACCAACAGCATAGGAAAATCCAGTTTACAATGGAAACAGAGAAGAATGGGGTGCTGCCTTTTCTCGACGTGGAAGTTTATCGAAAACCTGATGGTAAACTTGGCCACAAAGTGTACATGAAACCAACCAATACGGACAGGTACCTTCACGCCTCCTCCCACCATCACCCCACGCAGAAGAAGTCCGCCCTGCACACCCTAACTAAGAGAGCGTACAGGATAAGCGACGAAGAACATCTGAAGACAGAACTTGAACACCTCAGGTCCATCTTCGGAACTAATGGCTATGGGAAGCAGATGATAGAGAGCACCATGTCGACAAGGGAGAAGACTAATAGGGAAGAGGAGAAGGAGGCACAGAGCATTGCTGTGTTACCATATGTACAAGGGGTCACCGAACGTATTGGCAAAATTCCACGAAAAGCCGACATCAAACCAATTTTCCGAAGCAGAAACAAAATATCAGACATGCTCGGTTCTACTAAGGATGCAGTTGACAAACTACACACAGCTGGCGTGTATGAAATTGGTTGTGCGTGTGGATTAGTTTACATAGGTGAGACGGGACGTCCGATCAGCACTAGGCTCTCGGAACATGAAAGATATATCCGCCTGAAACAACACACTAAGTCAGCAGTGGCGGAACACCGAGAAGAGTGCGGGAAACCAATATTTTTCCAAGAAGCCCGCGTCCTGGCGAAACAGCCTCTCATTTTCAAAAGAAAGATTAGAGAGGCGATAGAAATAGCCAAAAGACCCGCCAACATGAATAGAGAGGACGGGTACAAGCTTCCGAGGTCTTGGCTGCCAGCAATAGCAGGGCTACGGAGCGGCGGCAGAGCCGTGGCGGCCCATGCGGACACGCGGAGAGCCACAGTAGTGGTCGCGAGCACACAAAGCAATGGCACGCCGCAGCCGGCTTCTGGACAGCATGGAAACAGTGTGACGTCACAGCCATCACCTGTTCGCTATTCGTCCGTCTCCTCCAATGGGGTGGATTAATATAAAGACCAATAGAAAACAGCTATTTCAGCCAATGACAGATAATAAAGGAAACACCAATAAAGCATACCTTTCACCCCTCCTCCTAGTACAGCCAATCAAGTAACGACACGGTTTTCTCGTGCAGCTATTTAAGGAATCCAAGTGCGTTCATTTAGCAGTTAACGTAAGGCCCTGATGAAGGCTAGCTGCAACGCTGGCCGAAACGTTGGCACATTTTAAAATTATGACGATGCGGTCTGATACCCTGAAGAATTTTACTGAAGAAGACAACGGCCGCGGAAGCCTACGCTTACATTTAACCAACCTGTATGGGCAGGAAATCCACGGAAACATCAAGAAGTTAGAAGCACTGCGTTTAAAGAGAGGTAAACTGCTGAATGACCTTGCTTTTTTGAAGAGATGCAGAGACACGAGTGTTGTGCCGTATTCTTTGCGGTTGACGTCTCACATAAAAACGAACAAGGCGAGGAATATCTGTGTTAAAGCCAGTAAAGCATTGCTACGGGAAAGGATTCGCCACATCCGCATAAGTCTCGATGCTCACAACAGGAATTTGTGTGATCTGCACCTATTTCTGGCTGGAAAACTTCAGATGGAAGAGTGGGATAAAGTCGACAGGTTAACCTTTCAGCAAGCATCAAGGACCAGCAATAGTATTACTAACCGCCAGATGAGAAAGTACGACAAACTACAACAGAAAGCCACGGACGAAACATTGACGCTGGACAGGCGACGGACAGTGGTCAACCTCTCCAGCCATACCTTGAGCGAAGCAACGACAGCAATCCTGGCCAAGGGGATGAATTTCGCAGTCGCACCTAAGCGAGTTCCAAAAGAAGATATCATAGAATCCGTAGAGGCTTCGGTACGTCATCTGCCACAGGCCGAGGCGGAGAAGATCCGGCAGGAAACGGTCAGAGTTCTGAATAAAGCAAAGCCACCGAGGCAAAACATCAACGCTGAGGAATACCATGCCATCAAGGAACTCAGGGACAACCCCCACTTAGTAGTGGTACAGGCAGATAAGGGCAACGCCACTGTAGTCTTGGACACGACTGATTACAACAAACGAATGGAAGATATTCTCGCAGAACCTATCTACAAGAAACTTCAGGGAGATCCGACGGCCAAGGTAATCAAAACGACGCAGGCACTGCTCAAGCACTCTAGAATCAATTTCGACAAGGCCAGAAGATTCATCCCGCAAGTGACACAGGCACCAAGGATATATGGTGTACCGAAGGTACACAAAACCGACTTCCCCTTAAGGCCCATAGTAAACAGTATAAATTCGCCGACCTACTACCTAGCGAAAGAACTGGCACCTAGGCTCCGACACCTAGTGCATCAAACCGAGTCCTACGTTAAGGATTCCACTCACTTCGTGTCTCTCCTAAAGGAAATGCGTGTTACGGACCAAGATCTGATGGTTAGCTTCGACGTCAAATCCCTATTCACGAATGTCCCGGTGTCAGATACTGTGAACATCCTAGAAGAACGCGTGGCACCTGATGTATGTGAGCTTGTGCGCCACTGTCTGACGACCACCTATTTCAGGTGGAGAGGTCAATTTTATGAACAAACTGACGGTGTAGCTATGGGCTCACCCCTATCGCCTATCGCAGCAGAAATTTTCATGGAGGCATTTGAGGAAACAGCCCTCCAGTCCGCACCATTACGTCCAAATTGTTGGCTTCGCTACGTCGATGATACTTTCGTCATCTGGCCCCACGGAGAAGAGGAGTTACAGAACTTCCACAAGCACCTTAACCAACAGCATAGGGAAATCCAGTTTACAATGGAAACAGAGAAGAATGGGGTGCTGCCTTTTCTCGACGTGGAAGTTTATCGAAAACCTGATGGTAAACTTGGCCACAAAGTGTACAGGAAACCAACCAATACGGACAGGTACCTTCACGCCTCCTCCCACCATCACCCCACGCAGAAGAAGTCCGCCCTGCACACGCTAACTAAGAGAGCGTACAGGATAAGCGACGAAGAACATCTGAAGACAGAACTTGAACACCTCAGGTCCATCTTCGGAACTAATGGCTATGGGAAGCAGATGATAGAGAGCACCATGTCGACAAGGGAGAAGACTAATAGGGAAGAGGAGAAGGAGGCACAGAGCATTGCTGTGTTACCATATGTACAAGGGGTCACCGAACGTATTGGCAAAATTCCACGAAAAGCCGACATCAAACCAATTTTCCAAAGCAGAAACAAAATATCAGACATGCTCGGTTCTACCAAGGATGCAGTTGACAAACTACACACAGCTGGCGTGTATGAAATTGGTTGTGCGTGTGGATTAGTTTACATAGGTGAGACGGGACGTCCGATCAGCACTAGGCTCTCGGAACATGAAAGATATATCCGCCTGAAACAACACACTAAGTCAGCAGTGGCGGAACACCGAGAAGAGTGCGGGAAACCAATATTTTTCCAAGAAGCCCGCGTCCTGGCGAAACAGCCTCTCATTTTCAAAAGAAAGATTAGAGAGGCGATAGAAATAGCCAAAAGACCCGCCAACATGAATAGAGAGGACGGGTACAAGCTTCCGAGGTCTTGGCTGCCAGCAATAGCAGGGCTACGGAGCGGCGGCAGAGCCGTGGCGGCCCATGCGGACACGCGGAGAGCCACAGTAGTGGTCGCGAGCACACAAAGCAATGGCACGCCGCAGCCGGCTTCTGGACAGCATGGAAACAGTGTGACGTCACAGCCATCACCTGTTCGCTATTCGTCCGTCTCCTCCAATGGGGTGGATTAATATAAAGACCAATAGAAAACAGCTATTTCAGCCAATGACAGATAATAAAGGAAACACCAATAAAGCATACCTTTCACCCCTCCTCCTCCTCCTAGTACAGCCAATCAAGTAACGACACGGTTTTCTCGTGCAGCTATTCAAGGAATCCAAGTGCGTTCATTTAGCAGTTAACTTAAGGCCCTGATGAAGGCTAGCTGCAACGCTGGCCGAAACGTTGGCACATTTTAAAATTATGACGATGCGGTCTGATAACCTGAAGAATTTTACTTCTTTCCTGATGTTAAGCCATACACCCCATTGTGCTATTCCTGCTTTGACTCCTGACAGGTAGACCTTGTATTCTCCCACTTCCTCTTCTTTCTCACCCCTTACCCGAATGTCACTAACAGCTAAAACGTCCAGCCCCATCTTACTTGCAGCCTATGCCAGCTCTACCTTCTTCCCCAAGTAGCCCCCATTGATATTAATAGCTCCCCATCTCATTACCCTTTGTTTGCCAAGTCGTATATTAGGAGTCCCTGGTTTGTCAGTTAGAGGTGGGACTCCGTCACCTCCAAAGGTCCGAGGCATTTTGCTCTGATTGTTGCCAGCATCATATTTAAAGTACCAGGGAAGCAGGTTGCTAGCCTTACTTGCCCCGAGTCTCATTGGGTTTTACCCCTAACGGCTGAGGGACTAACCAGTGGATTTGGTAGTCTTTGCCGTATGAGCACAAAGGTGACCATGACTCAGAATATGTCCGAGATGCCCAGCCTTATTCCAAAGTAACTGGTATCCCGACTGTTGGGACCACTTACTTGGCCACTCATACGTTGCCCGTGGTTCATGAACTAGGACATAACTACAGGAACCCACACCATCAACCACTTAAACAGTGCTGAGAGGAATTAATTCTATTGTATGTGCAAGTTATGAAGTGGATGAGAAAGTTTAAGCTGCACCAGGAATGAGTGGATAGCCATCACCAAGCCAAATTGATGAAAATGTGACTCATCTCCATTGGTTGTTGAATTCTGACTGTTGACAGTGTGTTCAGCTGTTAGTTCATGCACTAAACATTCTGAAAACTGTCATGCATCACATAATTACAGAAGAATTGAACATGAGGAACGTGTGCACTAAGCTGGTCCACAAACTGTTTATGGAGGAGCAAAAGATCAATCAAGTGTTGATCACAAGTGGACAAAAGGAATCTATATCTACATCTACATTGATATTCCGCAAGCCACCCAACGGTGTGTGGCGGAGGGCACTTTACGTGCCACTGTCATTACCTCCCTTTCCTGTTCCAGTTGCGTATGGTTCGCGGGAAGAACGACTGTCTGAAAGCCTCCGTGCGCGCTCTAATCTCTCTAATTTTACATTCGTGATCTCCTCGGGAGGTACAAGTAGGGGGAAGCAATATATTCGATACCTCATCCAGAAACGCACCCTCTCGAAACCTGGCGAGCAAGCTACACCGCGATGCAGAGCGCCTCTCTTGCAGAGTCTGCCACTTGAGTTTATTAAACATCTCCGTAACGCTATCACGATTACCAAATAACCCTGTGACGAAACGCGCCGCTCTTCTTTGGATCTTCTCTATCTCCTCCGTCAGACCGATCTGGTACGGATCCCACACTGATGAGCAATACTCAAGTATAGGTCGAACGAGTGTTTTGTAAGCCACCTCCTTTGTTGATGGACTACATTTTCTAAGCACTCTCCCAATGAATCTCAACCTGGTACCCGCCTTACCAACAATTAATTTTATATGATAATTCCACTTCAAATCGTTCCGCACGCATACTCCCAGACATTTTACAGAAGTAACTGCTACCAGTGTTTGTTCCGCTATCATATAATCATACAATAAACGATCCTTCTTTCTATGTATTCGCAATACATTACATTTGTCTATGTTAAGGGTCAGTTGCCACTCCCTGCACCAAGTGCCTATCCGCTGCAGATCTTCCTGCATTTCGCTACAATTTTCTAATGCTGCAACTTCTCTGTATACTACAGCATCATCCGCGAAAAGCCGCATGGAACTTCCGACACTATCTACTAGGTCATTTATATATATTGTGAAAAGCAATGGTCCCATAACACTCCCCTGTGGCACGCCAGAGGTTACTTTAACGTCTGTAGACGTCTCTCCATTGATAACAACATGCTGTGTTCTGTTTGCTAAAAACTCTTCAATCCAGCCACACAGCTGGTCTGATATCCGTAGGCTCTTACTTTGTTTATCAGGCGACAGTGCGGAACTGTATCGAATGCCTTCCGGAAGTCAAGAAAAATAGCATCTACCTGGGAGCCTGTATCTAATATTTTCTGGGTCTCATGAACAAATAAAGCGAGTTGGGTCTCACACGATCGCTGTTTCCGGAATCCATGTTGATTCCTACATAGTAGATTCTGGGTTTCCAGAAATGACATGATACGCGAGCAAAAAACATGTTCTAAAATTCTACAAGAGATCGACGTCAGAGATATAGGCCTATAGTTTTGCGCATCTGCTCGACGACCCTTCTTGAAGACTGGGACTACCTGTGCTCTTTTCCAATCATTTGGAACCCTCCGTTCCTCTAGAGACTTGCGGTACACGGCTGTTAGAAGGGGGGCAAGTTCTTTCACGTACTCTGTGTAGAATCGAATTGGTATCCCATCAGGTCCAGTGGACTTTCCTCTATTGAGTGATTCCAGTTGCTTTTCTATTCCTTGGACACTTATTTCGATGTCAGCCATTTTTTCGTTTGTGCGAGGATTTAGAGAAGGAACTGCAGTGCGGTCTTCCTCTGTGAAACAGCTTTGGAAAAAGGTGTTTAGTATTTCAGCTTTACGCGTGTCATCCTCTGTTTCAATGCCATCATCATCCCGTAGTGTCTGGATATGCTGTTTCGAGCCACTTACTGATTTAACGTAAGACCAGAACTTCCTAGGATTTTCTGTCAAGTCGGTACATAGAATTTTACTTTCGAATTCAATGAACGCTTCACGCATAGCCCTCCTTACGCTAACTTTGTCATCGTTTAGCTTCTGTTTGTCTGAGAGATTTTGGCTGCGTTTAAACTTGGAGTGGAGCTCTCTTTGCTTTTGCAGTAGTTTCCTAACTTTGTTGTTGTACCACGGTGGGTTTTTCCAGGCCCTCACAGTTTTACTCGGCACGTACCTGTCTAAAACGCATTTTACGATTGCCTTGAACTTTTTCCATAAACACTCAACATTGTCAGTGTCGGAAGAGAAATTTTCATTTTGATCTGTTAGGTAGTCTGAAATCTGCCTTCTATTACTCTTGCTAAACAGATAAACCTTCCTCACTTTTTTTATATTCCTATTAACTTCCATATTCAGTGATGCTGAAACGGCCTTATGATCACTGATTCCCTGTTCTGTACATACAGAGTCGAAAAGTTCGGGTCTGTTTGTTATCAGTAGGTCCAAGATGTTATCTCCATGAGTTGGTTCTCTGTTTAATTGCTCGAGGTAATTTTCGGACAGTGCACTCAGTATAATGTCACTCGATGCTCTGTCCCTACCACCTGTCCTAAACATCTGAGTGTCCCAGTCTATATCTGGTAAATTGAAATCTCCACCTAAGACTATAACATGCTGAGAAAATTTATGTGAAATGTATTCCAAATTTTCTCTCAGTTGTCCTGCCACTAATGCTGCTGAGTCGGGAGGTCGGTAAAAGGAGCCAATTATTAACCTAGTTCGGTTGTTTAGTGTAACCTCCACCCATAATAATTCACAGGAACTGTCCACTTCTACTTCACTACAGGATAAACTACTACTAACAGCGACGAACACTCCACCACCGGTTGCATGCACTCTATCCTTTCTAAACACCGTCTGTACCTTTGTAAAAATTTCGGCAGAATTTATCTCTGGCTTAAGCCAGCTTTCTGTACCTATAACGATTTCAGCTTCGGTGCTTTCTATCAGGGCTTGAAGTTCCGGTACTTTACCAACGCAGCTTCGACAGTTGACAATTACAATACCGATTGCTGCTTGGTCCCCGCATGTCCTGACTTTGCCCCGCACCCGTTGAGGCTGTTGCCCTTTCTGTACTTGCCCCAGGCCATCTAACCTAAAAAACCGCCCAGCCCACGCCACACAACCCCTGCTACCCGTGTAGCCACTTGTTGCGTGTAGTGGACTCCTGACCTATCCAGCGGAACCCGAAACCCCACCACCCTATGGCGCAAGTCGAGGAATCTGCAGCCCACACGGTCGCAGAACCATCTCAGCCTCTGAATCAGACCCTCCACTCGGCTCTGTACCAAAGGTCCGCAGTCAGTCCTGTCGACGATGCTGCAGATGGTGAGCTCTGCTTTCATCCCGCTAGCGAGGCTGGCAGTCTTCACCAAATCAGATAGCCGCCGGAAGCCAGAGAGGATTTCCTCCGATCCATAGCGACACACATCATTGGTGCCGATATGAGCGACCACCCGCAGATGGGTGCACCCTGTACCCTTCATGGCATCCGGAAGGACCCTTTCCACATCTGGAATGACTCCCCCCGGTATGCACACGGAGTGCACATTGGTTTTCTTCCCCTCTCTTGCTGCCATTTCCCTAAGGGGCCCCATTACGCGCCTGACATTGGAGCTCCCAACTACCAGTAAGCCCACCCTCTGCAACTGCCCGGATCTTGCAGACTGAGGGGCAACCTCTGGAACAGGACAAGCAGCCATGTCAGGCCGAAGATCAGTATCAGCCTGAGACAGAGCCTGAAACCGGTTCGTCAGACAAACTGGAGAGGCTTTCTGTTCAGCCCTCCGGAATGTCTTTCGCCCCCTGCCACACCTTGAAACGACCTCCCACTCTACCACAGGTGAGGGATCAGCCTCAATGCGGGCAGTATCCCGGGCAACCACAGTCGTAGTCCGATCAGGGGATGCGTGGGACGAGCTGGCCATCCCCAACAAACCCCCATCCGGACCCCCACAGTGATGCCCATTGGCAAAAGCCTCAAGCTGTGTGACCGAAGCCAACACTGCCTGAAGCTGGGAGCGAAGGGATGCCAACTCAGCCTGCATCCGAACACAGCAGTTGCAGTCCCTATCCATGCTAAAAACTGTTTTGCAAAAAACGTCTGAACTAATCTACAGAGAGCGCAAACAAATCGACAAAATTTAAACGGTTATTAAAATACAAGATTGCCTAGTAAATGCAGTAATGCTGCTACTTGCGCACTGCTGACACTGCTCGGCGGCGGAAGGAGACTAAGCGAAATTACACTATTCAGGAACTAAAACGCGATGCTACACTCTCAAATACTATAAAACGCCCGAAATTTATGAATTAAACAATGCAAGTACCAAAAACACGCAAAGAAATTAAGAATTAAACTATGTAACAAACGAGTGAGCTAGGAGTATACGACTTGCTGCTCAGCTGCTTATCCAACGGCGGCAGGGAGCACACTGACTGACCAACCGACACTGGCCGTTCAAAACAAAAACAGTAGACAAACGACTACGCGAATTTACACTATTCAGGCACTAAAACGCGATGCTACAACTCTCAAATACTATAATACGCCCGAAATTTATGAATTAAACAATGCAAGTACCAAAAACACGCAAAGAAATTAAGAATTAAACTATGTAACAAACGAGTGAGCTAGGAGTATACGACTTGCTGCTCAGCTGCTTATCCAACGGCGGCAGGGAGCACACTGACTGTGACCAACCGACACTGGCCATTCAAAACAAAAACAGTAGACAAACGACTACGCGAATTTACACTATTCAGGCACTAAAACGCGATGCTACAACTCTCAAATACTGTAATACGCCCGAAATTTATGAATTAAACAATGCAAGTACCAAAAACACGCAAAGAAATTAAGAATTAAACTATGTAACAAACGAGTGAGCTAGGAGTATACGACTTGCTGCTCAGCTGCTTATCCAACGGCGGTAGGAAAATGAACTGGATTAAATGAACAATGTTATTACAGGTGATGAAACATGCACTTTTCAATACAACCCATAGTCAAAGTGCCAAAGTGCTGAATGGTACATCCTGGCATCGTCAAAACAGAAGATGGCAAGGATGAGTAAACCCAAATTGAAGAGAATGTTGATTGTCTTTCTTAATTACAAGGGTATGGTTTGTAAAAACTTTGTACCTCAAGGACAAACTGTTTATGCTGCCTACTAGATCAGTGTTCTATAAGAGGCATTCAAATGAAACCCAGTCACTAGTGTAAAGTAACAGTAACGATTTTACTATCTCAAAAATGTAGTTCTACACAGTACACATACTCAAAAATAGTCGCCAAAACTGTTGGCACATTTATCCCATTGTCAATTCCATTCTTGAAGAAGGTAGTAGGCTGCTGTCAGATCCAGGCCTGGACCCAGTCACACACTTCATCATCTGTTGCGAATTGATGTCTGCGAATAGCTTGTTTTAGAGGTCTAAACACATGAAAGTCACACAGTGAAAGGTCAGGACAGTACTGTGTATGTTCCAGCATTTCCCACCAAAACTGCTGCAATGTCGTCTTCACCACATTGGCTGTGTGTGGGCGGGCATTATCATGCATGAGGATAATGCCTTTGGACAACATGCCTTAGCGTTTCGACTTGATGGCTCATCTAGGGTTCTGTAAAGTGGCTTGATAATGCTGGGCATTGATGGTGATTCCCCTTCCAGGAACTCGACAAGCAGTGTGCCCTTGTGGTCAAAAAAGAAGGACATCATGACCTTACCAGAACTGATGTGCACAGCCTTTGATTTCTTTGGAGATGGTGAAGTCACATGTTTCCACTGCTTGCTCTGACGCTTGCTTTCCTGTTCAAAATGGTGACACCAAGTTTAGTCACCTGTGACAAATACATGACAGAAAGCCGTATTCCTCCTCATTAAAATGTTGCAGATGACTTGAAGACAGTGCCATTCAAGTATTATGCTGTTTGGCGGTCAGTTGGTGGTGAATCCATGGCACAGAGATTTTTGAAAAGTTCAAGCGTTGATGCATTATGGTGTGGGCAGTTCCCATGCTAATACCCAGTAACCGATGGATCTTGTCCATGTTGATTCTGTGGTTGTCCAAGACTAAAGCATTCACTTCTGCTACCATTTCCGGTGTGGTGACACTATGGGCCTGTCCAGGACGAGCATTGTCTTCCAGTGACTTGTGCCCCTCAAGGAATCATTTGCGCCATTCCACAACACTTGAACAACTCAGACTGTGCTCACCATACACAGCCTTCATCCGTTGATACATTTCACAGCCTCCAACTCCCTCTACTCCATAGAGGAATTTTTAGATATAAATTAAGAAAAAAATATTTAAAAAATAAAAAAAATAAAGTTGTTATATTAACTTAAGTATGTTGTTAAATTAACCTAATTATGTCATGTATTGGAAAATTTGACTTGTTCCACATCATTACGAAATATCGTATTCATGACCCATGGAACTAGTATTAATCTAATCTAATCTAATCTAATCTGCCACCAAAAATTGAATCACTGCTCATTGTTCCTGCTTACTCACCTGCACGTTCAGTAGTGGACGATAGCTTTTGTGACCACCTTATCTTCGGCATGAAACCACACTAGCACTATGCAACATCAAATGGTGCGCACACGTCAGTCTCTCTTTCAATAGATGGCACCGCCATACCCGCAGTTAGGTGGTGCCACCTTGCGTGTAAGGCAAAGGTAGATGCACTGACCAGGTTTCATTGAATGAACCTCAAAGAAATATGGCAGAAAAGACTCATTCATGTACGAAGGGACATTGCCTCTACTTGGCTGCTGCATTGTTGATATTCTAACCTTGACCTTAATTACCTAGAACAGTTTATTTGGAAGTGTGCTCATGTTGGAAATGTACTGGATGTAATAGCAACAAACTGACCTGACCTACACTCCTGGAAATTGAAATAAGAACACCGTGAATTCATTGTCCCAGGAAGGGGAAACTTTATTGACACATTCCTGGGGTCAGATACATCACACGATCACACTGACAGAACCACAGGCACATAGACACAGGCAACAGAGCATGCACAATGTCGGCACTAGTGCAGTGTATATCCACCTTTCGCAGCAATGCAGGCTGCTATTCTCCCATGGAGACGATCGTAGAGATGCTGGATGTAGTCCTGTGGAACGGCTTGCCATGCCATTTCCACCTGGCGCCTCAGTTGGACCAGCGTTCGTGCTGGACGTGCAGACCGCGTGAGACGACGCTTCATCCAGTCCCAAACATGCTCAATGGAGGACAGATCCGGAGATCTTGCTGGCCAGGGTAGTTGACTTACACCTTCTAGAGCACGTTGGGTGGCACGGGATACATGCGGATGTGCATTGTCCTGTTGGAACAGCAAGTTCCCTTGCCGGTCTAGGAATGGTAGAACGATGGGTTCGATGACGGTTTGGATGTACCGTGCACTATTCAGTGTCCCCTCGACGATCACCAGTGGTGTACGGCCAGTGTAGGAGATCGCTCCCCACACCATGATGCCGGGTGTTGGCCCTGTGTGCCTCAGTCGTATGCAGTCCTGATTGTGGCGCTCACCTGCACGGCGCCAAACACGCATATGACCATCATTGGCACCAAGGCAGAAGCGACTCTCATCGCTGAAGACGACACGTCTCCATTCGTCCCTCCATTCACGCCTGTCGCGACACCACTGGAGACGGGTTGCACGATGTTGGGGCGTGAGCGGAAGACAGCCTAACGGTGTGCGGGACCGTAGCCCAGCTTCATGGAGACGGTTGTGAATGGTCCTCGCCGATACCCCAGGAGCAACAGTGTCCCTAATTTGCTGGGAAGTGGCGGTGCGGTCCCCTACGGCACTGCATAGGATCCTACGGTCTTGGCGTGCATCCGTGCGTCGCTGCAGTCCGGTCCCAGGTCGACGGGCACGTGCACCTTCCGCCGACCACTGGCGACAACATCGATGTACTGTGGAGACCTCACGCCCCACGTGTTGAGCAATTCGGCGGTACGTCCACCCGGCCTCCCGCATGCCCACTATACGCCCTCGCTCAAAGTCCGTCAACTGCACATACGGTTCACGTCCACGCTGTCGCGGCATGCTACCAGTGTTAAAGACTGCGATGGAGCTCCGTATGCCACGGCAAACTGGCTGACACTGACGGCGGCGGTGCACAAATGCTGCGCAGCTAGCGCCATTCGACGGCCAACACCGCGGTTCCTGGTGTGTCCGCTGTGCCGTGCGTGTGATCATTGCTTGTACAGCCCTCTCGCAGTGTGCGGAGCAAGTATGGTGGGTCTGACACACCGGTGTCAATGTGTTCTTTTTTCCATTTCCAGGAGTGTATATGAGTACAATCACATAGAAACTGGTATCAGAACTAACAGTGGTACCAGGCAGTTATACCAACTATGATTACCAAAGTGCAAAGGACAACTAAAACAGGTAGAAGGATTTATGTGTTCAGTAAACTGAATAAAGAGGCAGGAATAAGGAACCTGAAATATCTAGCTGTGTAGAGGAACATGTTAGAAGAATAGTTGACCATGCATTTGATAGACATGTGCTTAACAGCACAGTTCATGATGGGACAGACCCTCCAAGGTATAAAGTCACTGTACAGAAACTTCTAAGGGAACAGAGACTATTGCATAATATGTGTAAAACAAAGCTTAGGGCTGTAGACAGGGTGATGCTGAATGAAACATGTTTAACTGTTAAGAGGGCCGCTCGTGAAGCCATCAGTGACTACCATAGCAAAATATTATAGAAGGGTCTCTCGAAGAACTTGAAGAAATTTTGGTCATATGTCAAGCCTGTTAGTGGTACCAAAGTTAGAGTCCAGATATTCATAGGCAAGACAGGGACTAGAACTGAGGGTTGCAAAGAAAAAGCACCTATGCTGAAGTCTGCTTTAAAATGTTCCCATACAAATAAAACTCCAGAGCTACTGCCCAATTTAATCTAATGCCACTGCAAAGGTGAGCGATGTAGGTATTAGTGCCAGTGGTGTTGAGAAACAACTGAAATAGCTAAAATTGAACGAAGCTCCAGGTCCTAATGGAATACCTGTCACATTCCATACTGAATTTACTATTAACTTAGACTACCCTTTAACCATAATCTACTGTAGATCCCTCAAAGAAAAACCATACCCAGTATTTGAAAGAAAGCACTGGTCACAACTATCAACAAGGAGTGTAGTGTAAGTCATCCACAGAAGTACCACCCTATATCCGCATGATGTAGAATCTTAGGACATGGTCTGAGCTCAAACATAATGAGCTATCTCAAACAAAATGAGCTCTTCCATTCCAACCAGCATGGATTCTGGAAACATCAATCATGTAAAACCCAACTCACAGTTTTCTCATATTACAGCCTGAAAGCCATGGTTCAAGACAGTCGGGTAGATGCAGTATTTCCCCATTTCAAAATACCATGTGACTTAGTATCACGCCTATGCTTACTCTTAATAGTGCAACCACATGGATTAGCAAGTGAAATTTGTGACGGGATTGAAAGATTTATTGATGGGGAGGCTGTAGCACATAATACTGGATGCGAGTTATTGGCAGATACAGAAGTGACTTCCAGTCTGTCCCAGGGTGGTGTGTTGGGACCTTGCTGTTCATGTTGCATATTAATGATCTTGCTGAAAGTATTAATAATAGCCTAAGACTTTTTGAAAATGATGCTGTTCTCTATTCCAAGTACTGTTTGAAGAAAAAAAATGCAAAGTTCAGTCAGATCTTGATAATATTTCAAAGTGGTGCAAAGAAGACTGACAATTTGCTTTAAAAGTTCAAAATTGTAAAATTGTGCACTTCACAAAACAAAAACTGTAATATCCTATGACTATAATATAAATGAGTCACAACTGGAATCAGTCAGCTCGTACAAATACCTTGTTGTAACAATTTGTAGGGATATGAAATGGAACAATCACTTAGGCTCAGTCAAAGTGAAAGCAGGTGGCAGGCTTTGGTTCTTGGTACAATAAGAGAGAAATGTGATCAGTTTCTAAAGGAGGTTACTTACAAATTATTCATGAGTCCCATCCTACAATATTGCTTAAATGTGAGGGCTCTGTACCATTAGGACTAATGGGGGATACTGAACATATGCAGAGGAGGGCAATACCAATAGTCAGTTTTGATTGGGCCTTGGGAGTGTGTCACAGGGATGCTGGAGAAATTAAACTGGCAGACACTTGAAGATAAACACAAACTAGCCCAAGATAGCCTACTTATAAAGTTACAAGAATCAGATTTAAATTATGAATCTAAGAATATAGTGGTGGAGTCAAACAAAAATCTTAATTATTTTTTTCAAACAATGGAAAATCCGGGATGGTGTAATGACAATGTTATGAAAAGGATAGATATAGAGGAAATATTAAGTCGCACACAGGTATGACAGAAAGACTGCCACACAAGTAAGCTTTTGGCCATAAAGCCTTCTTCTGTATTAGACAACACACACACTCACATTTATGCAAACACAACTCACACGTACACAACCTAAGTTCCTGGCTGCTGAGGCCTGACTGCGTGCAACAGTGCATGATGGGAGAAGCTGCCTGGGTGGTGGGGATAAGGAGGTGGCTGGGGCAGGGAGGGGGAGGGATAGCGGGTTGGGGGTGGCGGACAGTAAGTGCTGCTTGTGGGAACATACAGGACATGATGGGTAGAGGGTAGGGCAGCTAGGTGCAGTTGGGAGGTTACGCTGATGTGAGGGGAGGGTTGAGGGAGCGGAAAAGGAGAGAAGTAAGAGGAATGTGGGTGTATTGGTGGAATGAGGGCTGGGTAATTCTGGAGTAGGAACAGGGAAGGAAATATTTGGGTAAAGAACAGTGACTAATGAATGTAGAATGTACAGTTGGGAGGGTCCCCACATGCTCAATTCAGAAAAGCTGGTTTTGATGTGGAGGATCCAGGTGGCACAGGCTGTGAAGCAGTTACTGAAATGAATAATATTGTACTGTGCAGTATGCTTATCAACTGGGTGTTCCAGTTGTTTCTTGGCCACAGTGTGTTGGTGCCCACTCAGGCACACAGACAGCTTGTTCACTTTCATGCCCATGTAGGACACAGCAGAGTATTTGCAGCTTAACCTGTAGATCGCATGATTAGTTTCACAGGTAGCCCTGCCTTTGATGGGATAGGTGTTGCTGGTGACCAGACTGGAGTAGGTAGTGGAGGGAGGACGTATTAGACAGTTTTTGCATATAGGTCTATTACAGGGATATGGCCATGAAGCAAGGGGTTGGATGCAGGATTCGAATAGGGAGTGGTGAGAATTATTATGCAGGTTCAGTGGGCAACAGAATTCGACTGAGGAAGGGGTGGGAAGGATAGTGGGTGGGACATTCCTCATTTCAGGGCATGACAAGAGGTAGTTGGAATCGTGGCAGAGAATATGATTCAGTTGTCCAATACTGGTTGGTACTGAGTCACGAGGTGAGTGCTGCTCTGTGGCCGGAGGGTGGGACCTCAGGAGGTGGTGGGTTATTGGAGAGGTAAGGCACAGGAGAGCGGTTTCTGTACAACACTGGGATGGTAATTATGGTCTGTGAAGGCCTCTGTGAGACCCTTGATATATTTTGAGAGGGTATATTTTGAGAGGGTCTGTGGTGACCATGGGTGGCAAGGTTATATGGAAGGGATTTATCGTTATTAAATGGGTGGCAGCTTTCGAAGTGGAGGTATTGCTGATGGTTGGTAGGTATGTTATGGATAGATGTAATGATGTAGCCATCTTTGAGGCAGTCAGGCTGACCAGGAAAGAGGTTGTAGGTTTGGAATCCATCGGGCATTGAGCAACGCAGTGTTCTAGAGCAGCAATGACATTAGGGATGTTGGTGTAAAGGGAGGTGGCATCAACAGTGACGAGCAGAGCACCATGTACTTCTCTCCTTTCCCTCCCCCCCACTCCCCTCCTAGCCCCTCTCTTTCTAACCTCTCGACTGCACCCAGCTGCCCTACCCTCTCCCCACCTTGTCTCTGTATGTTCCCACAGGCAGCACTTCACCATCCCCCAACTCAACTCTGCTATCCCTCCGCCTCCATGCCTCAGCCTCCACCTTAACCCAACCATCCAGACTGCTTCTCCCATCATGCACTTTTGCTTGTAGTCCGGCCTCGATAGCCAGAGACAGTGGTCACTGGTCGTTTGTGTGTGTGTGTGTGTGTGTGTGTGTGTGTGTGTGTGTGTGTGTGTGTTGTGTTGCCTATTTCAGAAGGCCTTTTGGCCAAAAGAAAAAAGGATGCCCTCTTTTAACTATAAAAACACATTCTCACTACCAGTATTTGTTCTGATACTAGAAACAAAGTTCTGTGAATGACTTCCTGTATCATGGGGACTGGCAACATGAGCCCTCTGGTTAGGTTGGGTGTTGATACCTACCATAGGTAAATCCATTTTACTAGGAATTGAAAGAGAAAAGTTCATAGGTTCCATCTTGATCCCACAATCAGCTAGGGAAATCAAGGTTCACCAAGACAGAGCCCTGTTGTCTGGGTAAGTCTTATACAACTGAAGTGCAGTTGGTTCCCCAGAGGTAGCCTGCTAATGACTGTTTCACCTCAACAACCACACTTCTCATCAATGTGCAGCATACCTTGAGAATGAGGCTTTTTCTATACAGGTTTTTATCATGCTCATGATCTGGGTGTTTATGCGTGCACACTGTGACACACAATGTTCCACCCCTACATTGCAAGGTGGTCACAGAAACATGCCCAAAGCTTACAGTTACAGAGGACTGGCAGTGCTCACCAATTCCCAGCTCAGGTTTGTCACACCTGTACCCAGCAAATGAATGCTGAGCTTCCCGAGGGGCTCACCATTTACAATGAACCCTGAGGGCAAGTGTGGCTTTGTCAAAACTACCATGGATACAGCGAGAATTGCCCTCAAATTTTATGAGTTTAAATGGCAAGCCCATGCTAAGCAGAGAAAGGAAGGCTGAACTGTGGAAGGAATATATATGAGAATTATACAAAGGAAATGAACTTGATGGCATTTGTTTGTAAGGGTGAGATGAAGTAATTGAAGATGAGATGTAAGACTGGTACTGCAAGAAGACTCTGACATAGTACTGAAAGACTTAAGTCGAAACAAGACCCCAAGAGTGGACAACATTCCCTCAGAATTACTGAAATATTTGGGGGAACCAGCCATAATAAAACTATCCCACGTGGTATGCAAGATGCATGTGACAAGTGAAATACCTTCAAACTTCAAGAAGAATTTAATAATTCCTATACCAAAGAAGACAGTCAGTGAAAGGTGTGAATATTAGTGAACAAACAACAATTAAATAAGTAATGATTGTGAAAAATTTACAGAAGAATGCGAAACCTGATAAAAGTTAACCTTGGGGAAAATCAGTTTGGGTTCCAGAAAAATATAGGAGCATTTGAGGCAATACAGACCCTCTGACTAGATACACTGAAGAAAAAACAGAAGAAGCAGAAGGCTATCTGAAACTTGTACAGAACCACATTGCAGTTATAAGAGTAGAAGGACATGAAATGGAAGCAGTAAACGAGGAGTGAGACAGGTTTGTAGTCTACAACTCATGTTATTCAATATGTGCACTAAACTAGCTGTAAAGGACACCACAAGAAAATCAGCTGAGGGTATAAACTTCAGGGAGAAGAAATAAAAACTTTGAAGTCTGCCGATAACATTGTAATTCCGTCAGAGGCACTGAAGGACTTGGAAGATCAGTTGAATGAGATATATAATGTCTCGAAAAGAGGTTATAAAATAAACATCAACTAAAGTTAAATAAGTGTAATGGAACGTAGTTGAATTAAATCAGGTGATGCTGAGGGATTTAGATTAGAAAAAAAAGACACTAGAAGTAGTCAATGAGTTTTGCTATTCAGGCAAGAGAATAACTGACAATGGCCAAAATAGAGAGGATATAAAATGCAGAGTGTCAATAGCATGAAATGCATTGTTGATAAACTATTTGTCAGGAACGTAGTCTTCTGAGAATCTGAAACATGGACAACAAAAAGTTCAGATAACTGTTAGGAAGTCTTTTTTGGAAGTATTTGTCAGTGGGTAGCCCTGTACACAAGTAAAAAATGAACAATAAGCAATTCAGACAAGAAGAGAACAGAAGCTTCTATAATACAATGGCACAGAATACTGTTGAGGATTAGATGGGTTAATCAAATAACTAACGAGTTGGTACTCAATCAAATTGCAGTAGAAAGAAATTTATGGCACAATCTGACTAAAAGAAAGGCTTGGTTGATGGAACACATCCTGAGGCATCAGGGAACTGTCAATTTGGTAATGGAAGGAAGCAATGACTACAAAACTTGCAGAGGGGGACCAAGGCTTGACTTCAGTAACCAGGCTCAAATGGATTTAGGTTGAGATAAAGAGACTTCCACAGGATAGACTAACATGAAGAGCTGCATAAACAACTTCTCACACTGAAAATCACATCATCTTATTAACAGTGAGATATTTAAATTCAAATAACTTTTGAACGGTCTGCATACTAAGTAAATCAAACACTGTTCAGTAATAGGAACCTTAGTACTTTAGTTAAGTGTAAGTCAATAGCCTAACAAAAAATTAGTGTTAGTAACATTTTAGAGCACGTGGTACTACAGAGATTTAGCTCTCAAGCTCTTCTGTAAGGAGCAGAATATTATCCACTACATAGTCCTTCTCTGTATAAATTTATTGTTGTAGGATTATTATTGACTGGTTCTTAAGTTTGTTTCTAACATACTTGTTATCCCATAAAGCCTTGAATCAGTTTGGAGAAGGCAGATGCTCTCAAATAAAACACACACACACCACACACACACACACACACACACACACACACACACACACACACACACACACACAGAGAGAGAGAGAGAGAGAGAGAGAGAGAGAGAGAGAGAGAGAGAGATCCTTAAACAACCATCACAGAGCTGTCCAATTAAGGACTTCTTATACCACTATACAGGATGTTAAACAAAAGTGTCAAATAGTTTTAGAGTTGGTAGTACCCAACAAAACAACAGAAAATAGTCCAGTAAACATGAGTTCCGAAACACTTACTTTCTGAGATCTGTACATTTGTTTGTAACAGCTAAAAATTGTAAAATATTGTGAGAGGTGGTAATACACATCACATTTGGTGTGTGTGTGTGGGGGGGGGGGGGGAGGGGGGAGAGACCATTATACCTGGGTCCAGAAATGCATACTCATACACATCTTCATAAAAGAAGTTCAACCTGATATCCATTCATGATGCTTGTTATAGTAGGTACTCAACATGACATCTGCCCATGGCAATGTATCCCTTTGTCTTTAGGCATAAGGAATCCTGCATTCTTTGAAATACATCTGATTGTTGTTGTAAGTGCTGTCGTGCATTGAAGTTGTGATTCTGTACTGTCTGGATATTATTGACTGGGGGGGGGGGGGGGGGGGGCATACATTAATGCCATCAGATGTCCCCAAATAAACCAAAAATCTACAGGATTGAGGTCTAGGGAACAGGGAAGCCAAGGTGTCGGGCCTCCTTGACCAGTCCAGTGATCCTGAAATGTCAGTGTCAGTGCTGAGGAATTGTACTGGAGCACTGTCATGCATAAACCACATCTGTCATCTTTGTACATTCTCCAATAAGGTAATATATTATCAAGAAACTGATGATAATGAGGCTCATTTAATCTTTGTATCAATATTTATGGCTGTAGTACTTTATAATCAGGAATGCCTGCCCATATGTTGGTGGATAAACTATGTTGATGGACTTTTTCTGCAACTGCTAAGCGATTTTCATCAGCTCAGACATGCTGGTTATGAAAGTTCACAACACCATCTCTTGTGAATTCCATGTCATTGGGAAATAAAACCCTCAACAAAAACAGTCTAACCTGCAGCACACTTCTGCAATAGCCACTGACAGAACTGCAGTCTAACTACAGTGGTCTTCTGGCCTTAGTGCCTGGACACATTGAAGATGGTATGCATACAGCAATTGTTTATGCAGGACTATCCAGACATGAGGATGACTCATGCCTCCTGCTGCTGCCAATTACCACAAACTGATTCCAGTACTTTCATCCAGTCAATGTAACACAAGCTCTCCCATCTTATGTGTGTCGCCTGACCGAGGCTGTCCACTGTTCACCTTGTAGGGTGTCAGAAAATCTGTGTCCCTGAAACACTGAAAAAGTTGGCCAAACAGCTTGTTGACTGGTACTCTGTGATGTGGCTATTTTTCCACATAGAGGGCATGGGTTTGTAGGCTGCTTCTGTTTGCTAACCCATAGCAGAAAATTGTATCCGCCATATCACTTGTGAAGTAGTATGCTCCCGTTGCTAACATGTGGAAGAGAAAAGAAAATGAACTGAACTATTTGTGTACAGGACAATACAAAGAACTCAATAACATTAAACATAACAATTTAGCCATTTTTGTAAGCAAAAGTGAGACTGCAGTACACACTCAGCATTGCAAGTAATTTACTACACAATAATACACTCTAACAAGACAAACAATAGCGCCTCCAAACACAGCTGCCTGTAGACAACCCAGTGCCAATACAGATATGTACACTAGAGTACACTGATGCATAGAGATATGCACAATAGTGAACACTGTCAATGGATCACCTTGGCAACAATTGTGCTCATACAGTACTTGTTTCCTTGTCTGTTGTGGAAGTGGACATATTCACAACCAAACATCTTCAGCCACTGTGGACAAGTGTACAGATCTCAGAAGGTATATGTTTCTGGACTCGTGTTCACTGGACTTTTTTTCTTGTTTTGTTGGTTACTAATATCTAGCAAAATATTAGTCACTTTTTTAACACTTTGTGTATTATTAATTAGGATAATTATACATGGTGTCCCAGGAGGAATGGTCAGTGTACACGGATATGACAGGAACAACCATTTAAAGCAAAAAAGTCTACTGACATGGGCTCTAAAATGCCCAAATTAAGAGCTATTAGCTCCTTAACTTCGATAATGTGAAACAAATTTTTTTCTACTGGAAGCTCTTTGCTTTCCATCTTTTGAGAGCAGGTAGTATGGACCAAAACAAGAAAAGATTGTCTAGTAGACATGGTCTGTAAAACACATACCTTAAGAGCTGTGTGCACTGTTCAGTGGGAGAGAGATATTTCACAGTAGCGTAGATGATAGTTCTTAAGGTGTGCACTTTATAGCACTTGTTTACTGGACTTTATTTCTTTTTTGGTCCATACTACCACTTCTCAAAAGATGGAAAGCAAAGAGCTTGCAGTAGAAGAGATTTGTTTTACAGTATCGATGATGAAGATGTGCTCATAGCTCTTAATGTATACATTTTAGAGTCTATGTTTAATATACTTTTTTTACTTCAAATGATTGTTCCTGTCATATCCCTGAATATTGACCACACCTCTAGGGGGAACCTGTATTACTTGTTTGGATATTTATATTATTCATTTGGATATCTGCATTACTTACTGGGGTACCCATATTATTTACCTTCTCATTCAGCTGCTTCATTGAGTTCATAATTAAAACCAAACCACACACTCTACAGCCATTGTCTGGTTAATGCTTGAAAAATCTTCATATATTAAAAGTTAAATGTGACAAAATATCTCTCATTTTTAAGCAAAAGTAAGATAATTACAGTGTAGAAACTACAGTGTGTTTAAAAAAAAGACCTGATTTTGGACAGTAATAATTACAAAACATGGGATGTGCCAGCAAGGAAATGTGTGTTGTTTGAATAAACATGGGCTAGAATGTCAGAAAATTGCCATTAGATAGCAGTCAATGCATCTTCTCAATTTGCAGTCAGTCAGAAGTAATATGGCTGTGCTCAATAGAAGGCATTTGTGTGCTGCAGTTTGCAAAGAGTGAGTCAGTAATTTCTGTTCAGGGTGCTTTCCATCAGCATTTTGGCATTAATCCACCGGCACCCAAAACCATTCATCATTACTATCACCATTTGAGGGGACAGGATGCCTGTGGAAAAGTAAGAGTCCAGGTCAGCCTCAGACTTCTGATGAATGGAATGAGAATCTTCAAGTGCTGCAGAATTGGCTTCTTACACAACTTCTGAAGGACTCTGATGACTTCATTTACCAACAGGATGGAGCTCCTTCATACTGGCACAACAACATCAGTCAGTTTCTCAATGACACTCTGCCTCATCACTGGATAGGCCATATGGGACTCCAAGACACTGACCTGCATTCTTTGCCTCCAAGATCACCAGAAGTGACCTCATGTGATTTTTTCTCATGGGGATATGTGAAGGAAAGTGTGTTCATCTCTCCTTCACTTCATGACATAGAAGAAGTGAAGAACAGAAAACAGCCACCATAATTTCTATAAAAGCAGGTGCACTGTGTAAAGTTTATGACAAAATTAGCTATCATCTAGTGATTGTTCATGCTACTGCTGGTGGACACATAGAGCATTTGTGATAGCATAGCTAAAACTTTAAGATTTTTTGAGTATTTTGCAATTCATTTTAGTATGTTTTTATCAATAAATATGGAGTTTTGAAATCAAGACATTCTTTCTGCAACACCCTTTTCTTCCATTCGAACTGACCCACAAATTTCCTTGCTCTCTCTTGTCACATCATTGATGGCTCTACACAATATTTTTTATGCCTGTACCCCAAATCAATCATACTTTCCAGAAATTAACACATCACATTACTGACAAGAATGGTGTAGTGGCTGCTTACCCCCTTACCCCGCCCCCCTCCCCGAGAGTGGCAGAGCCAATGTCCAACTGACACAAGAAGCATTATACAATATAGAATGTGAACAACTACCCCTATGTATGAACCCAGATTGACGTTCATGACAGAAATGCAGTCCCTAAATCACCCTTGAAAACTACTGGCTGTAAACCCATTCAACAGATCAACACCTTCCTGTTTAGCCACTTAATCTGACAGTAATACCCGAGTCAGTAGAAGCTCTCAGCATGGCAGTCCCGATGTCTAGTACATGCTCAAAGAGCCCATATGGACTAGCAAGACAAAAGTACACTCTATAAGTTACTTGAAAATAGTTTCTCATTTTCTCTTCTTGTGGGATGCATTACATACCATACAATAAATAAATTTTGGCATGATTTAGCTTTTGATATTCCTTATCTTCACTATAAATTTGTTTTCTTCCAAATCAAATAAATTAATGTTCTTCATTTTATTATTCAACAATACGTAACATGGCAGGTGAAACTGTGCACCTAAAATGGAGTCATCTACAAATAAACAAAACTATTAGCCTTTGCATACATAATTTGTACCAATATATCATTTTCTATGTTCATTTAATAATAATTTTAAGTATTTATACTTGTAGAAGGATTTGGATAACATAATACAAAATGGGCAAGAAAGAATTAAGTAGTTGTTTTGATGAGCAATTGCTGTTACATTTCAGGCAATATATTAAAATAAAAATAATTGTAATCGGAAAATATAATAGAATGTGATAGAATAAGCATACAGAACTGTGTAATGTATTTGTTTTTAGCATTTGTATAGTGTGAAAAGTGTTTGTTTGGAAACGAATGATGGTCAGATATATGGGTGTTAAACTGATTTGAACAGAGTGTCACATGACAAAATGCAGGGCAGAATGCAACGTGGAGATCGTGGTCTTTGGTGTGCTGGGAGCCGTGCATGTAAGGTGGGCTAGAACAGCCTGGGGCCACACATGTTTCGATTGTGGGGCCATATCAGGTATATAGGACTGTTCAGAAGCTAGTCTTCAGTTTATAAGTATTTGAGCTATGAACATAGTGGAATTATGGTGACTGTGATATAGTGCCTGCCACTGCTGTGCTAAAAGTATTTACATATTTGACTGGACCATTGTGTGCAGGACCATCATTCATATCTAAGCAAGTTTCTACAAATAAAGCAATGATATAAATCTAATGTGTGCTAAACATACATTAATATCCTTAATTCTAGATTTCATTGCTCAATCTACTCTTACATATGTGTACTTCGCTGACTGACCTCACTGGCCACCTTAATAATCTTTTATGTAAGAGCATAAAGCAACATTGTGTGGCAAAACCCCTGTGCAGATGAACCATGTAATAGGTTGTGCACTCACTCTCTGCTGGATTGCAAGCAGCAGTAGTTACCACTAGCCGTTGGTAACATTGGAGTAGGTAAAGATAAGATCGCTACTTACTGTAAAGATGACACATTAAACTGCAGACATGCACAATTAAAAGACACTTACATAAAGCTTTCAGCCACAGCCTTCACCATTCATACACACTGGCTAGCACATCTCATGCACACATGACCACCAACTCAAGTAGCTCAGGCCAGAATGCATTCTGGCATGAGCTGCCGGAGTTGGCAGTCATGTGTGTGTGTGTGTGTGAGGTGTGCTTGCTTGTGTGCATCAATTGTGTGCGTTTCTCTTTTTCTGATGAAGGCTGTGGCTGAAAGTTTTGTGAAAATGTCTTTTAATTGCACCTATCCATAACTTAATGTGTCATCTTCACAGTAAGTAGCAATCTGTCTTTTCCTACATTGCTGATATTCATAGCTGAAATTACTACCATTTAATTTTGCCGAATAGCTTTTCTTCCATACTACAACCCTGAAATTTTTTCCTTTGTTGCCTTTTTTTCTATAACATAATCCTTCTCAGCGTTCATTCTTTCTCTTCTTTACTATGTTTATTCGCTGAATTCCAAATGACATCTGCTTCTGAGCCACACTGTATAAATGATCATAAGTGCACAACACAATCTTCATGACTGTGCAGATTGTTGATGCAGCATCTGACACCTCAAATTCTTTCCTCCAATCATTATTATTGTATTTGTTCCTATTGATTCTGCTTCATAACATGATCCTGACGTACTTTAGCATCTTATTTTCTGCATGAACTTGTGATTATTGACCTAACCCATCCCCTCTCCACCTCTCTTCCCTTATTGCAATACACAAACACTACCATACCTCATCCACTCCTTTTCTCCCACATTTATGTATGCTTTATGTATTTATTATGTATGCTTAAAAATTTTTCCCGAGGGCATGCAGCTTTACTGTATGGTTAAATGATGATGGCGTCCTCTTGGTTAAAATATTCCGGAGGTAAAATAGTCCCCCATTCGGATCTCTAGGCGGGGACTACTCAAGAGGACGTCATTATCAGGAGAAAGAAAACTGGCGTTCTACGGATCGGAGCGTGGAATGTCAGATCCCTTAATCGAGCAGGTAGGTTAGAAAATTTAAAAACGGAAATGGATAGGTTAAAGTTAGATATAGTGGGAATTAGTGAAGTTCAGTGGCAGGAGGAACAAGACTTTTGGTCAGGTGAATACAGGGTTATAAATACTAAATCAAATAGGGGTAATGCAGGAGTAGGTTTAATAATGAATAAAAAATAGGAGTGCGGGTAAGCTACTACAAACAGCACAGTGAACGCATTATTGTGGCCAAGATAGACACGAAGCCCACGCCTACTACAGTAGTACAAGTTTATATGCCAACTAGCTCTGCAGATGATGAAGAAATTGATGAAATGTATTATGAGATAAGAGAAATCATTCAGGTAGTGAAGGAGGACGAAAATTTAATAGTCATGGGTGATGGAATTCAAAAGTAGGAAAAGGGAGAGAAAGAAACATAGTAGGTGAATATGGATTGGGGGTAAGAAATGAAAGAGGAAGCCGTCTGGTAGAATTTTGCACAGAGCATAACTTAATCATAGCTAACATTTGGTTCAAGAATCATAAAAGAAGGTTGTATACATGGAAGAATCCCGGAGATACTAAAAGGTATCAGATAGATTATATAATGGTAAGACAGAGATTTAGGAACCAGGTTTTAAATTGTAAGACATTTCCAGGGTCAGATGTGGATTCTGAACACAATCTATTGGTTATGATCTGTACATTAAAACTGAAGAAACTGCAAAACGGTGGGAATTTAAGGAGATGGGACCTGGATAAACTGACTAAACCAGAGGTTGTATAGAGTTTCAGGGAGAGCATAAAAGAACAATTGACAGCAGTGGGGGAAAGAAGTACAGTAGAAGAAGAATGGGTAGCTCTGAGGGATGAAATAGTGAAGGTAGCAGAGGATCAAATAGGTAAAAAGACGAGGGCTAGTACAACTCCTTGGGTAACAGAAGAAATATTGAATTTAATTGATGAAAGGAGAAAATATAAAAATGCAGTAAATGAAGCAGGCAAAAAGGAATACAAACATCTCAAAAATGAGATTGACAGGAAGTGCAAAATGGCTAAGCAGGGATGGCTAGAGGACAAATGTAAGGGCATAGAGGTTTATCTCACTAGGGGTAAGATAGATACTGTCTACAGGAAAATTAAAGAGACCTTTGGAGAAAAGAGAATCACTTGTATGAATATCAAGAGCTCAGATGGAAACCCAGTTCTAACCAAAGAAGGGAAGGCAGAAAGGTGGAAGGAGTATATAGAGGGTCTATACAAGGGCGATGTACTTGAGGACAATATTATGGAAATGGAAGAGAATGTAGATGAAGATGAAATGGGAGACACGATACTGCGTGAAGAGACTGACAGAGCACTGAAAGACCTAAGTCGAAACAAGGCCTCGGGAGTAGACAACATTCCATTAGAACTACTGACGGCCTTGGGAGAGCCAGTCATGACAAAACTCTACCATCTGGTGAGCAAGATGTACGAGACAGGCGAAATACCCTCAGACTTCAAGAAGAATATAATAATTCCAATCCCAAAGAAAGCAGGTGTTGACAGATGTGAAAATTACCGAACTATCAGTTTAATAAGTCACAGCTGCAAAATACTAACACGAATTCTTTACAGATGAGTGGAAAAACTGGTTGAAGCCAACCTCGGGGAAGATCAGTTTGGATTCCGTAGAAATATTGGAACACGTGAGGCAATACTGACCTTACGACTTATCTTAGAACAAAGATTAAGGAAAGGCAAACCTACGTTTCTAGCATTTGTAGACTTAGAGAAAGCTTTTGACAATGTTGACTGGAATACTCTCTTTCAAATTCTAAAGGTGGCAAGGCTAAAATACAGGGAGCAAAAGGCTATTTACAATTTGTACAGAAACCAGATGGCAGTTATAAGAGCTGAGAGGCATGAAAGGGAAGCAGTGGTTGGGAAGGGAGTGAGACAGGGTTGTAGCCTCTCCCCAATGTTATTCAATCTGTATATTGAGCAAGCAGTAAAGGAAACAAAAGAAAAATTCGGAGTAGGTATTAAAATTCATGGAGATGAAATAAAAACTTTGAGGTTCACCGATGACATTGTAATTCTGTCAGAGACAGCAAAGGACTTGGAAGAGCAGTTGTAAGGAATGGACAGTGTCTTGAAAGGCGGATATAAGATGAACATCAACAAAAGCAAAACGAGGATAATGGAATGTAGTCGAATTAATTCGGGCGATGCTGAGGGAATTAGATTAGGAAATGAGACACTTAAAGTAGTAAAGGAGTTTTGCTATTTGGGGAGCAAACTAACTGATTATGGTTGAAGTAGAGAAGATATAAAATGTAGACTGGCAATGGCAAGGAAAGCGTTTCTGAAGAAGAGAAATTTGTTGACATCGAGTATAGATTTAAGTGTCAGGAAGTCGTTTCTGAAAGTATTCGTATGGAAGTGAAACATGGACGATAAATAGTTTGGACAGGAAGAGAATAGAAGATTTCAAAATATGGTGCTACAGAAGAATGCTGAAGATTAGATGGGTAAATCACATAACTAATGAGGAGGTATTGAATAGGATTGGGGAGAAGAGGAGTTTGTGGCACAACTTGACGGGAAGAATGGACCGGTTAGTAGGACATGTTCTGAGGCATCAAGGAATCACCAATTTAGTATTGGAGGGCAGCGTGGAGGGTAAAAATCGTAGAGGGAGACCAAGAGATGAATACACTTAGCAGATTCAGAAGGATGTAGGTTTCAGTAGGTACTGGGAGATGAAGAAACTTGCACAGGATAGGGTAGCATGGAGAGCTGCATCAAACCAGTCTCAGGACTGAAGACCACAACAACAACATTAAAATATTTGTCTGTATTTTTACATGGTTTCACACATTTTTGCATATCTGTCTTTATGTACTTATTATGTGTTTTTTTTTTCTCTTGTCCAGCTCCTCTCTCAACTGTCAACTCCAATTTTTCCCCATTTCCATGTCATACCTGTTTCCTTTACACCACTCCTGCCACAATGCCCCCTCCTCCATCTTTCAGCAATGCATTCTGCCCTGAGCGGCTTGATTTGGTGGTCATTGTGCATGAGATGTGCTTGCTTGTGTCTATGAGTGTTGTGTGTTTCTCTTTTGCAGATGAAAGCTGTGGCTGAAAGCTTTGTGTAAGCATCTTTCAGCACTGCCTGTCTGCAACTTAATCTGTCATCTTGATCGTAAGTACCAATCTATCTTCTCCTACATTGTTGCTATTCCTCCATGGAGTTTCTAATGTATCATGTTACTATTCTTCTCATCTAATTTCTAATTAGCACCCAGCTGGATGTTCATAAATAACTGACCAAAGCATGATTTCAAAACTCTGTTACTACCATTGCTATGCACAGTTTTTCCAATTATAAGTTCTATGACTTGAATTAATACTTTTTCACTCAATCTGCAACTATAAAATTAATTAAAAATGTTTATCATTTCACCCATCTCACTCTGTTTATATTTTCCTCCGATCCCACTCCCTGAAATGGTTTAGCATAGGTTTTCTTTATATGCAATACTAATAAGACTACCACTTTTTCTTCCTGTTGTATGATTGCACAGACTATCCTTCACCATAAGTCTTTACAAATACCTTTGTCTTCCTTTGTTGTTTTGTCTTCAATTACTCCAAAGGTGCAGCTTTGTTGAACCACCTTGGTGCCTCTTACAATAGGCATTCTTTGTTTTATTGAGAGTAGTAATGTTTTTCAATTACATCATTAAAAAAAAGTACACATCCAAGTCATATGAAACTGTTTTGTTGAATCTCTTATGAACAAATAATTATGAGAGTCTTCTACTTTATGTCTCTTATTGTAACTTTTAACTTGTTACAAGAATACATGGAAGTACTGTCTTAATAAATTGGGCAAGACTTCAACTTGTACATCGACATACATACTCTGAAAACTACAGTAAGGTGCACAGTGAACTTTCTCAAGAGTGTTTATAAAAGGGGCATCTTCTTCTCTCCAAGGATTCCTTTCTTAGTTCATGGAGTATTCCATTACTACTTGCATTTGATCAAGTCTACTGGAAGCAAATCTAACAGCATGCCTCTGAATAGGTATGTCAGTTCTCTGTAAGCAGTCATCTTTATAGATGAGCTACATCCTTTTTCTAGAATTCTCTCAATAAACCAAAGTTAACCATTCACATTCCATGTACCAAACCTAATGTGCTAATTTCATTTAATGTTGCTTTGCAAGATTGTGTTAAACATTAACAAATTCCTCTTTTCCAGAAGTGCTATTCTAGCTTTTGCCTGCCTGCATTTTATATCTTCCATACTTCAGCCATCATCCATTATTTTGCTGCCCAAATAACAAAACATGCCTACAACTTTTAGTGCCCCAATTGAACTCCCTCAGGATCACCTGGGTTACTTTGACCACGTTCTCTTACACTTGTTTTACTTCACTGATGCTCAACTCAATCTGTTTTCAAAATACTATCCATTCCCATTCAATTGCTCTACCAAGTCCTTAGGTGTTTCTGAGAGAATTACAATGCCACATGCAAACTGCAGAATTTTATTTTCTCTTCCGGAACTTTAATTCCTTTCCCATATCCCTCTTTTCTTTCCTTCACAGACTGTTCAATGTACAGACTAAATAACATCGGCGATATGCTACAATGCTGCCTCACTCCATTCTCAACTATGTATTCCCTTTCCTTCTACTCTTAACTACAGTCTGGTTTCTGTACAAGTTGTAATTAATCTTTTGCTTTGTGTATTTTATCCCTGCTACTTTCAAAATGTAGTGACAAGAAGTGCAAAATGGCTAAGCAGGGATGGCTAGAGGACAAATGTAAAGATGTAGAGGCTTGTCTCACTAGGGGTAAGATAGATACTGCCTACAGGAAAATTAAAGAGACCTTTGGAGAGAAGAGAACCACTTGTATGAATATCAAGAACTCAGATGGAAACCCAGTTTAACCAAAGAAGGGAAGGCAGAAAGGTGGAAGGAGTATATAGAGGGTTTATACAAGGGCGATGTGCTTGAGGACAATATTATGGAAATGGAAGAGGATGTAGATGAAGACGAAATGGGAGATAAGATACTGCGTGAAGAGTTTGACAGAGCACTGAAAGACCTGAGTTGAAACAAGGCCCCGGGAGTAGACAACATTCCATTAGAACTACTGACGGCCTTGGGAGAGCCAGTCATGACAAAACTCTACCATCTGGTGAGCACGATGTATGAGACAGGCGAAATACCCTCAGACTTCAAGAAGAATGTAATAGTTCCAATCCCAAAGAAAGCAGGTGTTGACAGATGTGAAAATTACCGAACTACCAGTTTAATAAGTCACAGCTGCAAAATACTAATGCGAATTCTTTACAGACGAATGGAAAAACTGGTAGAAGCGGACCTCGTGGAAGATCAGTTTGGATTCCGTAGAAATGTTGGAACACGTGAGGCAATACTAACCTTACGACTTATCTTAGAAGAAAGATTAAGAAAAGGCAAACCTACGTTTCTAGCATTTGTAGACTTAGAGGAAGCTTTTGACAATGTTAACTGGAATACTCTCTTTCAAATTCTGAAGGCGGTAGGGGTAAAATACAGGGAGCGAAAGGCTATTTACAATTTGTACAGAAACCAGATGGCAGTTATAAGAGTCGAGGGGCATGAAAGGGAAGCAGTGGTTGGGAAGGGAGTGAGACAGGGTTGTAGCCTCTCCCCGATGCTATTCAATCTGTATATTGAGCAAGCAGTAAAGGAAACAAAAGAAAAATTCGGAGTAGGTATTAAAATTCATGGAGAAGAAGTAAAAACTTTGAGGTTCGCCGATGACATTGTAATTCTGTCAGAGACAGCAAAGGACTTGGAAGAGCAGTTGAACGGAATGGACAGTGTCTTGAAAGGAGGATATAAGATGAACATCAACAAAAGTAAAACGAGGATAATGGAATGTAGTCAAATTAAATCGGGTGATGCTGAGGGAATTAGATTAGGAAATGAGACACTTAAAGTAGTAAAGGAGTTTTGCTATTTAGGGAGTAAAATAACTGATGATGGTCGAAGTAGAGAGGATATAAAATGTAGACTGGCAATGGCAAGGAAATCGTTTGTGAAGAAGAGAAATTTGTTAACATCGAGTATAGACTTAAGTGTCAGGAAGTCATTTCTGAAAGTATTTGTATGGAGTGTAGCCATGTATGGAAGTGAAACATGGACGATAACTAGTTTGGACAAGAAGAGAATAGAAGCTTTCGAAATGTGGTGCTACAGAAGAATGCTGAAGATTAGATGGGTAGATCACATAACTAATGAGGAGGTGTTGAATAGGATTGGGGAGAAGAGAAGTTTGTGGCACAACTTGACTAGAAGAAGGGATCGGTTGGTAGGACATGTTTTGAGGCATCAAGGAATCACAAAGTTAGCATTGGAGGGCAGCGTGGAGGGTAAAAATCGTAGAGGGAGACCAAGAGATGAATACACTAAGCATATTCAGAAGGATGTAGGTTGCAGTAGGTACTGGGAGATGAAGAAGCTTGCACAGGATAGAGTAGCATGGAGAGCTGCATCAAACCAGTCTCAGGACTGAAGACCACAACAACAACAACTTTCAAAATGTCATAGTGTGTAGTCCAGTCCATATCGTCAGAAGCTCCCTCTTCTAAGTCTACAAATGCTATAAATGTAAGCTGCATTTCTTCAGCCTATGTTCCAAGATAAGCAATAGTGTCAGTATTGTGTCACGTGTTCCTACACTTCTCTATGACCTGAAATTATCCTCTCTGTGGTCTGCCTTTACCAGTGTTTCCATTCTTGAGTAAATAATTTGTGTAAATATTATGCAATTGTGACTTATTTTAAACTAATGGTCCAGTATTATTCACATCTGTTAGCATCTGCTTTCTTTGGAATTGAAATTATCACATTTTTCTTTAAGTCTGAGAGTATTTCATCTAAGTCATATATCTTGCAGGGCAGGTGGAATAATTTTGTCATCACTGGCTCTCTCAATGATCTCAATAATTCTGTAGGAATGTCACCAACTCCAGGTGCCTTGTTTTGACTTAGGTCTTTTAGTGCTCTGTCAAATTCTTCTTGTAGTATTATATCTCCTGTCTCATTTTCATGTACTTTGTCTCCTCTTTTTATAACATTGGTCTCAAGTTTTTTCCCCTTATATATATATATATATATATATATATATATATATATATATATATATATATATATATATATATATATATATATATATATATATATAATGGAAGGAAACATTCCACGTGGGAAAAATTATATATAAAAACTAAGATGAGGTGACTTACCGAACAAAAGCGCTGGCAGGTCGATAGACACACAAACAAACACAAACACACACACAAAATTCAAGCTTTCGCAACAAACTGTTGCCTCATCAGGAAAGAGGTAAGGGGAGGGGAAGACGAAAGGAAGTGGGTTTTAAAGGAGAGGGTAAGGAGTCATTCCAATCCCGGGAGCGGAAAGACTTACCTTAGGGGGAAAAAAGGACAGGTATACACTCGCACACACGCACATATCCATCCACACATACAGACACAAGCAGACATATTTAAAGACAAAGAGTTTGGGCAGAGATGTCAGTCGAGGCAGAAGTGTAGAGGCAAAGAAGTTGTTGAAAGACAGGTGAGGTATGAGTGGCGGCAACTTGAAATTAGCGGAGATTGAGGCCTGGCGGATGACGAGAAGAGAGGATATACTGAAGGGCAAGTTCCCATCTCCGGAGTTCGGATAGGTTGGTGTTGGTGGGAAGTATCCAGATAACCCGGACGGTGTAACACTGTGCCAAGATGTGCTGGCTGTGCACCAAGGCATGTTTAGCCACAGGGTGATCCTCATTACCAACAAACACTGTCTGCCTGTGTCCATTCATGCGAATGGACAGTTTGTTGCTGGTCATTCCCACATAGAATGCATCACAGTGTAGGCAGGTCAGTTGGTAAATCACGTGGGTGCTTTCACACGTGGCTCTGCCTCTGATCGTGTACACCTTCCGGGTTACAGGACTGGAGTAGGTGGTGGTGGGAGGGTGCATGGGACAGGTTTTGCATCGGGGGCGGTTACAAGGATAGGAGCCAGAGGGTAGGGAAGGTGGTTTGGGGATTTCATAGGGATGAACTAACAGGTTACGGAGGTTAGGTGGACGGCGGAAAGACACTCTTGGCGGAGTGGGGAGGATTTCATGAAGGATGGAGCTCATTTCAGGGCAGGATTTGAGGAAGTCGTATCCCTGCTGGAGAGCCACATTCAGAGTCTGGTCCAGTCCCGGAAAGTATCCTGTCACAAGTGGGGCACTTTTGTGGTTCTTCTGTGGGGGATTCTGGGTTTGAGGGGACGAGGAAGTGGCTCTGGTTATTTGCTTCTGTACCAGGTCGGGAGGGTAGTTGCGGGATGCGAAAGCTGTTTTCAGGTTGTTGGTGTAATGATTCAGGGATTCCGGACTGGAGCAGATTCGTTTGCCACGAAGACCTAGGCTGTAGGGAAGGGACCGTTTGATGTGGAATGGGTGGCAGCTGTCATAATGGAGGTACTGTTGCTTGTTGGTGGGTTTGATGTGGACGGACGTGTGAAGTTGGCCATTGGACAGGTGGAGGTCAACGTCAAGGAAAGTGGCATGGGATTTGGAGTAGGACCAGGTGAAACTGATGGAACCAAAGGAGTTGAGGTTGGAGAGGAAGTTCTGGAGTTCTTCTTCACTGTGAGTCCAGATCATGAAGATGTCAAATCTGGACTCACAGTGAAGAAGAACTCCAGAACTTCCTCTCCAACCTCAACTCCTTTGGTTCCATCAGTTTCACCTGGTCCTACTCCAAATCCCATGCCACTTTCCTTGACGTTGACCTCCACCTGTCCAATGGCCAACTTCACACGTCCGTCCACATCAAACCCACCAACAAGCAACAGTACCTCCATTATGACAGCTGCCACCCATTCCACATCAAACGGTCCCTTCCCTACAGCCTAGGTCTTCGTGGCAAACGAATCTGCTCCAGTCCGGAATCCCTGAATCATTACACCAACAACCTGAAAACAGCTTTCGCATCCCGCAACTACCCTCCCGACCTGGTACAGAAGCAAATAACCAGAGCCACTTCCTCGTCCCCTCAAACCCAGAATCCCCCACAGAAGAACCACAAAAGTGCCCCACTTGTGACAGGATACTTTCCGGGACTGGACCAGACTCTGAATGTGGCTCTCCAGCAGGGATACGACTTCCTCAAATCCTGCCCTGAAATGAGATCCATCCTTCATGAAATCCTCCCCACTCCGCCAAGAGTGTCTTTCCGCCGTCCACCTAACCTCCGTAACCTGTTAGTTCATCCCTATGAAATCCCCAAACCACCTTCCCTACCCTCTGGCTCCTATCCTTGTAACCGCCCCCGATGCAAAACCTGTCCCATGCACCCTCCCACCACCACCTACTCCAGTCCTGTAACCCGGAAGGTGTACACGATCAGAGGCAGAGCCACGTGTGAAAGCACCCACGTGATTTACCAACTGACCTGCCTACACTGTGATGCATTCTATGTGGGAATGACCAGCAACAAACTGTCCATTCGCATGAATGGACACAGGCAGACAGTGTTTGTTGGTAATGAGGATCACCCTGTGGCTAAACATGCCTTGGTGCGCAGCCAGCACATCTTGGCACAGTGTTACACCGTCCGGGTTATCTGGATACTTCCCACCAACACCAACCTATCCGAACTCCGGAGATGGGAACTTGCCCTTCAGTATATCCTCTCTTCTCGTCATCCGCCAGGCCTCAATCTCCGCTAATTTCAAGTTGCCGCCACTCATACCTCACCTGTCTTTCAACAACTTCTTTGCCTCTACACTTCTGCCTCGACTGACATCTCTGCCCAAACTCTTTGTCTTTAAATATGTCTGCTTGTGTCTGTATGTGTGGATGGATATGTGCGTGTGTGCGAGTGTATACCTGTCCTTTTTTCCCCCTAAGGTAAGTCTTTCCGCTCCCGGGATTGGAATGACTCCTTACCCTCTCCTTTAAAACCCACTTCCTTTCGTCTTCCCCTCTCCTTACCTCTTTCCTGATGAGGCAACAGTTTGTTGCGAAAGCTTGAATTTTGTGTGTGTGTTTGTGTTTGTTTGTGTGTCTATCGACCTGCCAGCGCTTTTGTTCGGTAAGTCACCTCATCTTTGTTTTATATATATATATATATATATATATATATATATATATATATATATATATATATATATATATATATATATATGTGGTGTTGCAATGACTAACACACCATGTGATCAAAAGTATCTGACACCTGGCTGAAACTGACTTACAAGTTCGTGGTGCCCTCCATCGGTAATTCTGGAATTCAATATGATGTTGACCCACCCTCAGCCTTAGTGACAGTTTCCACTCTTGTTCAGTCAGGTTTGTGTGTGCAGGTTTAAAATCAGTTGCTGGAAGAAAGTTGATGTGGCGGTCGAACGGCACTGACAAGTACCTGTCAAGCAATACATAAAGGTTTTAGTGTGTGTGGACTCTTGACTAAGCCTTGGTAGAGGCAATATGTATTTTCTGATTCATTTTAAGAAACTCGTGGTAGTGAGGCCAACGTTCTTTTAACTGGAGCTCATTTTGTTTCTAATGTTCAACGGTACGAGGTACTTACAGAAAGATACATATGTATGTTGAAAGTGTAAATTATATTGGGAATGAAAGTCAGATACACTGTTAACTGATGAAAAGGAAAGTTTGTATGCCTACTCATTTTATACGTAGAAAGAGGCTTAAAAGTTCCTGTACCTCGTGCTATGCGACAGAGAAGAAGTCCAGAGAGTTTCCAGCAGCTGGTTATCCAGTAAAGAAGAGTGGCTGCAAATCTGAAGTAAGTCATCTCGTAAAGAAGTGGAATGTGGTTGGGGGAATAAATCAGTATAAGCCAGACTCAAACTCACACTTTAAGTCATCAGAACATTAGACATGGTCAGGTGATTGAGTGTCACTTGTGTCATATGTCTGTATGCAAGATTTCCACACTCCTAAACGTCCCTCGGTCCACTGTTTCTGATGTGATAGTGAAGTGGAAATGCGAAGGGACATGTACAGCACAAAAGCATCCAGGTTGACCTTTTCTGTTTAGTAGCAGAGATCGCCGACAGTTGAAGAGGGTCGTAATGTGTAATAGGCAGACATCTATCGACACCATCACACAGGTATTCCAAACTGCATCAGGATCCACTGCAAGTACTATGACAGTTAGGTGGGTGGTGAGAAAACTTGGATTTCATAGTCGGGCAGCTGCTCATTAGCCACACATCACGCCGGTAAATGCCAAACAACACCTCACTCGGTGTAAGGAGCATAAACATTGGATGATTGAACAGTGGGAAAACATTGTGTGGAGTGACAAATCCTGGTACATAGTGTGGCAATCCAATGGTAGGGTGTGGGTGTGGCAAATGCCCAGTGAATGTCACCTCCCAGTGTGTGTAGTGAAATTTGGAGGCAGTGATTTTATAGTGTGGTCATGCTTCCCATGGAGGGGGCTTGCACCCCTTGTTGTCTTGCATGGCACTATCACAGCACAGACCTACATTGATGCATTGATGTTTTAAGCACCTTCTTGCTTCCCACTGCTGAAGAGCAATTTGGGGTTGGTGATTGCATCTTTCAACACGATCTTGTACATGACAATAACATCCCTGTAATGGACTGGTCTGCACAGAGTCCTGACCTGAATCCTTTGGGTTGTTTTGGAATGCTGACTTCATGCCAGGCCTCACCGATCGACATTGATACCTCTCCTCAGTGCAACACTTCGTGAAGAACGGGCTGCCATTCCCCAAGAAACATGTAATAGGACATTATTTATGTATACAAAAAAGGAAATGAACCTAAAACTGAGACTTGTGGAGCACCGTGACTTAGTTCACATGGCTTGGAAAAATATATCTTGAGTTCATTTCCTTCCATGCTCTTTATTTTTGCTATTACACATACAATTTAAAACACTCATTTGGCATGTCTCTTACCTCATACATTCAAGCTTTCTCAAGAGCACAGAAGATCAATGACATCATATGCTTTTGTTTGGTCTAACAATAATCCTGAGATTTTTGTTTGATGGTTCATTCATTTACGATACGGTTTAACAGGATGACAGTAGCTGTTTCATTTGTGTGCTGTGGCATGGAGTCAAGCTGAATAATATAACTTTTGTTGAAGAATATAGTCAGTTGTAAAAGGAACACTTCTTCCATAATTTTAGAAAATCCTGACAGTAGTAGCACAGGCCAATAGTTATCCACACAGTGATGATCACTTTTATGTATATTACTACTTTTTCTGTCTCACCTACTTTGCGAAGACACCACTTGATAAAGGTGAACTGCAGATATCTAACGAAGGAGGGAGCATATGTCTTGCTGGTATTTTAATAATATAATTTGGGATATCATCAATGTTAGCTGAATATTTACTCTTCAGTGAATTAATGGTATTTAGGAGCTTACCTGGAACTAATGGACTGAGTAACATGTACAGATTATTAACTTAAATACATGAAAGTTCTTTCAATGTTGCATTGGATGGATTTCCAAATTTTTCCTTCTCTAATTTTCAGCAATGGTTACACAATGAGAATTGAAACTGATTGTAACTGTGTAAGAATCAGTGACAATTTTTCCATCCTGTGATAACACAATACTTTTTGTGTCATGTCTTTTTTTCTGCACACACTTGGACTTAGTTTTATTGGCTGACTCCATAATATATTTGTCATTTTACTTCATAATGCCTCTTTTACAACATATCTCAAAACAAACTCATATTTTTTAAAATGACTTAAAGTTCTGTGCTGCTGTTAGTTTTTGAGTGTGGAACTCTAGAACTAAATGCAACAAAATGGATAACACAGGGTATAAAAATTTCTAGTGCATGAAGAGGAAACTCCACAATGAACTGAAATATAATAAAAACAGATGTTTTTCTGAGTATGTTCACCATTACAAGGCTATATTTAAAAAAGTTATGAAGGTGGCCGAAAAAATGGCAAATAAGATGTTCATTGTACAACATAAAAGTAAAGCAAAAGCAGTGTGATCTGTTGTCAAACCAGAATTAGGTGTTAGAATTAGTAGTAATGAAATATCTAGGATTAAAGTAGATGTTAGCTTTATTGTAGACCCAGCACAAATATCAGAGTGTTTAAATGAATTCTGCATAAATTTGGCAAAGTAAGAAGTTGATGTAGCAGCCTTTGGAATCCACCATGAAAATGAGTATCTTATAGATTTTTAAAAAGTCACAATAAAGGATGAGGAAAATGTTATATTATCATTAAAAACATATAAATAAATAAAAACTCTGCCAGGTGGGATCGGACACCCACGAAAATGGTTAAAATGGTATGTGGCATAATAGCACCACCACTAACTAAAATATTGAACCAGTTGTTTGAACAGGGATACTTTCCCGATGTTTTGAAGTATGCCAAAGTCAGACCTCTGTTCAAGAAAGGGTCACGGGAAGACATGGGAAACTATTGGCCTATTTCTATTCTTCCAGTCCTGTCAAAAGTGTTAGGGAAAGCAGCTGCAAAAAAGATAAAAAATGTTATTGTAAAAAATGATAATATTTTAAGTAACCACTTTTTATTTCAACCAGAAAAAAAAAAAAAAAAAAACAATCTGGATGCAGTGAATAACTTTTATTGAAAAGATAGGCAAATTATTGGATCAGAGGAGTAAAGTTGCAGGTTCTTTTGTGATCTCACAAAAGCATTTGACTCTGTGAACCATGACTTGCTTATCTATAAATTATACAAACATGGGATTAAGAACAATGCTCTTAGTTGACTAACAACATACTTACACAACAGAAAACAAAGGGTAATATCATCTCAGATGCAGTGAACTATTGTTTTAAATGGAGTACAGTATCAGAAGGGGTACCTCAAGGCTCCATTTTGGGGCCAATCCTGTTCCTATTCTGTGTAAATGACTTATCTATAAATGTAAATTCCCCATCAGTTCTGTTTGAAGACAATTCTGCAGTTTTAATTGAAGATGACAATGCAGAAAAAATTCCGAGCTCCATCATAAGCACACTGGATACCATAGAAAATGGTTCCAGTCAAATGGGTTGAAACTGAGCATTGCACAAACCAATATAGTACATTTCAAAACCAAACATTAGAAATATGTGGAACTTAAAATACAATGTAACAGTCATCCTATGAAATAAGGTGATACAGTCAAATTCCTCGGACTAAATGTGGATAAGAACTTAACCTGGAATACACATATTTATTTCCTACCACATAAACTTGGCAGTTTTGCATTTGCAATGCAAATACTAGCAAATTCCATTGACATGAGTACACAAAAAATTGCATATCAGAGTTATTTTGAATCTGTCATTAGATATGGGATAATTTTCTGGGGCGTTCAAGTAGTGTATCTCAAATACTGAAACTGCAAAAGAAAATTTTCCGATACATGTGCACTGCACAGCAAATACAGTCTTATCCTAACTGTTTCATCCACATACATTTATGAAATTAGAATCTTCCTACTCAGCAGACAAAAATTATTTTAGGAGAATCATTTTAACCATATATATAACACAAGAAATAAACATAATTTAATGCTACCCACACACCAGTTGAAATTATATGTACAGACTCCACAATATATGGGGATGACAATATATAACAAGTTAATGGGCAAAAACATATTTCAAACAAATCCAGCAATTTTAAAAACAAGGCTACAGCAGATTCTGTGGGAGAAATGCTACTGTTCAATAGAAGAATTCATAGCAGATGAAATGATCATTTGAGCAAGGGGTAATTAAATGTTAGATTTTATCATATGTATGTATAACAAAATTTTATTTTTATTATAATAGTCTGTTAACATCAGCTGTTCTTTGTTCATGGGGAAATTTTACCACAATTTGACGTGTCTCCTGTTGTTGTTGTTGTTGTTGTTGTTGTTGTCTTCAGTCCTGAGACTGGTTTGATGCAGCTCTCCATGCTACTCTATCCTGTGCAAGCGTCTTCATCTCCCAGTACTTACTGCAACCTACATCCTTCTGAATCTGCTTAGTGTATTCATCTCTTGGTCTCCCTCTACGATTTTTACCCTCCACGCTGCCCTCCAATGCTAAATTTGTGATCCCTTGATGCCTCAGAACATGTCCTACCAACCGGTCCCTTCTTCTTGTCAAGTTGTGCCACAAACTCCTCTTCTCCCAAATTCTATTCAATACCTCCTCATTAGTTACGTGATCTACCCATCTAATCTTCAGCATTCCTCCTGTACCTGAATCAAATGATTTAGATTATGTATGTTATGAGACAAATAAACCACAATTCACAAAATGAGTTCCCACTTCATTTTACAAGAGATGTTAATGCCTGGTGTAATATAGTTTATGAGTCTGTCTGTCCTGGGAACTGCTTTCTTTGTAGAAACGTCTGCAGTTCATGGCCAATAAATTATGATCAGAGCCCATGTCTGCCTCTGGAAATGCCGTACGGTTTAAAATCTGTTTTTGAAATCTCTGTCTTATCATTATATAATCAATCAGAAACCATTCCATTTCCCCAGATCTCTTCCACATGCACAGCCTTTTTTCATGACTCTTAAATCAGATGTTAGTGATGACTGAATTATGCCTGCAAAATTATACCATATGACTTCTTATTTCATTCCTTTCCTGAAGTCCATGTTCTCCCACTATATTTCCTTCTCTTCCCTTTCCTACTGCTGAATTACAGTCGCCCATCACAATTAAATTTTCATCTCCTTTAACTACCTGAATAATTTCCTTTATATTGTAATACATTCTTTCAATCTCTTCATCATCTGCAGAGCAAGATGGCATTTGAACTTGTACTTGTGTGGTGGGCACTGGCTTTACACCTATCTTGGCTATGGCAATGTGTTCACTACATTGTCTGTAGTAGTTTACCTGCATTCCCATTTTCTTATTCATTATTATACCTACTCCTGCATTACTCTTATCTGATTTTGTGTTGGTAGCCCTGCAATGACCTGGCCAAATGTTTTGTTCTTCCCACCACTGCACTTCACTAAATCATGCTGTATCTAAATTCAACCTACCCATTTCCCTTTTTAAATTTTGTAACCTATCTATATAATTAAGGGATCTAAAACTCCATGCTCTGATCCATAGAATACCAGTTTTGTTTTTCCTGATGGCAACATCCATCTTAGTATTCCCCACCCAGAGAGCCAAATGGGTGACATTTATAGCCCCAGTTAAGCAGCCTACAAAAATGTTTCCTATCTGTGTACTACCCTTCCTCTGTAAATATTGTGATAAACTTAGCAACAAAATAAACATTGTAAGTGTAAAGTAACATTTCCAAATTATTACTTTTATCTGAATCTTTCATAAAAGTAATATTAAATCTTTATTGACTTTCTTCCTTTTGTCTGGTAGGTGGCATAATAATGCCTCAAATTTTTCAAAGAATATGAGGGTGTCCTGAAAAGTAATGCCTCCAAATATTTTATGTGAAAGGTTTATTAACCTTAATAAACCTTTATTTCCAACTGGTTGGCTGATTTTTCAACCTCTTCAGATTTATACAGTTGCTGTTTCACAGCCATGTCTAAGATTCTGAAAACTTATTAACATTCTACATCTATATTATCCTACATATTTATTTCTCAATGTAATCACCCTGGTGATGAGAACATTTCTCCCACTGAGCAACCAGTTTGTTGATACTGTCTCTGTAGAACATTTGACTTTGTTGACAGAGCCACAGCCACACCTCTGCTTGCACCAATTCATCACTGTCAAAGTGAAGTCTCAAAGGTGTTTTGTAACTTCTGAAAACACTTGAAAATTGGATGGAGCCAAGTAAAGACTCTATGAATAATGATCATAACAGAAAACCCAAGGCATCGGATTGTAGCAGGTGCTGCACTGCTCATGTGTGTGGCCTGGCACCATCATGCTGAAAGACAGTGTGCTCCATATGTCGACAAACTTTTCAAATTTGAAACTCAATTGCAGCATACTGTTTCTCATGCACCAAAATAGTTATGTCCATACTGCCATTTACACACTGCAATTCTGAGCCCTTGAGCAAATACATAAACATGAAGAATAAAGATATGGAATGTTAATAACATTCGTTTTATTTAAAAAGTTTTAAGAGTTTTCACATGAAAAATTCAGAGGTGTTACTTTTCAGCATGCTCTTGTATTTGAAGGTTTCCGAGTGGGGATATGTAAGTCATAACAATTATAAATGACTTCTTTTATAGTAACAGCAATTCACAAGCACAGGCTTCCATTTGTTGATCTAAGCAGCTACTACTATCAATAAATTTGAAATTGACTTCATTAATTATATATTGACAATACCCTCTTTCTGCATATTTCTCTACAAAAATGGGCTGCTAATTTATAGTTTTCTATGTTTAACATATGGATCCCTGTGTATCCAAAGTACTACATATGGATTCCCACATTACATTGTACTCAGAGAGACATAATATGTGAACAACTTTTTTACACTCTTGATCATGTCAACAGATAATAAAGTAGTTAATTTTGGTTTTTAGGCTTCCAACATACCAACTGCTAACAGTAACATTCATAACATTTGTGTGATTCAGTTCATTTACAAGGACCTATTTTAAAGTGTTCTGAATGAGGTATTTAACCTAAAAACGGCTTACCTCTCACACCGATAGCCACAGGAACTGTGCCATTTGTGACAATATGAACTCCCTCCCCAACATCCACCTATATTTTCAGCTGTCAGTTCAACTAATCTACCTTTCACCTTCCCATTATGGTGTAGGACATGTCTTGTGTATCTTCATATCTCAGTAGCAGCAACTGGCACAGCACTAATGTGAGCACCATCCAAAATCTGCAGCAATTTCGTCAATTCCTGGTTAACTCGTCTGATGACTTTGTTCATCCAGGGTTGATCATTCTGCTGCAGAACCCAAATAAATCTTTCACTAGTGTATCATGTTGCTACACCTAGTTTCTCTGGACTAATACAGGTATTGTATACTCTATGAAATGAAGACTGAGGAAGAATCAGTGTTTCTGTCCCATAATAGATCTAATTGCTTAAAAAACTGAAAAGAAACCTTATGACTTTCCATGAACTAACATAATGTGAAATGAGAATAATGGACTGAACTCAGAATGTTGTTGCAGAAATGAGTTATTCTGAATACAGAACAAGTCTTTATAAAACTGTAACTATAGGTGGCTCCAGTGCACAATAAACTTGCTTGTTCTAAATGAAATCAAACAATAGAAAGTTCAGGATGGAATGTAACAATATTATGAAAACTTTCCTTTTCATAATATTGGTCATTCTAAATGAGATCCTTAGCACTACACATCACCAAATCATAATCACAGGAGGTCATTCACTTCAATGTTTCACCATAAAAGATCCATTTATTTTCTTCTTGGATGTGTTTCAATAGTTTATTTTGAATATCATCAATTTTATTTTTATTGAGCTTGAAGTTTTCCCTTTACAGTTAATAGTGAATGCAGGTTCCTAGATTTTGATCAGAGTAAAAGAATGAGTAGTGAAAATATTAATGAAAGAAGGTGCTGTCACTATTCCATAGAGCAATGTGTGGTGCTCACCCCACCCCCCCCCAACCTACCAATGTTTATCAGTAGTAAGCACATTCTTATTAAATATTATGTTTGTTTGCATCAAGCTCTCCATCAGAAAAGAGGTGCAGTTCCACAACATGGTGCCATGCAGTTCTCATAACAATGACAAATTTCAGTTTCAATTTATTGCTCATAACACATAATTTTACATGCACATGCATTTTCAACTAAGTATGAAGTTTTCATAATTACAATTTTTCTTAGTTTACATTATTTATTATTACATTCTAATTCATGATAAATTCAAGTTATAAGGGCATTTTTGGATAAGCCACTGCTTGACTGGCTTTTTAAAAGAATCCCCTGTCAATACCTTAACTTCATTTGGTAACAAGTTATTAAAAACAGATACTTTGACATAGGGGCTTTTCGCTGTGAAAGTTAATCTTCTGTTAATCATGTGAAAGTCTTTTCTATGCCTTGTTTCATAGTTGTGAATATCTACGTCTTTTTGTGGTCTTAGTGTCTTCTTTCACTAGGATTATAGTTTATATTATATACACGGCACAAACTGTGAAAATATTGTGTGTAATCAGCAGAGGTTTGCAAAAAGTTCCTGGTTTTACTTTTGCTATGATACTCAAGGTCTGATTCTGCAGTATGAAAACCCTTTTCATATTTGTTTGGCATGTCCCACCCTACAGTACTATTCCATAAGACAAGAACGGGTACACTAGCCCATAATATACAGCCTTTAGGGTTTCAGAATTAAGATATGGTGATAATCTTTTACAGACATAATCAGCTTGCTGCTTCCACGAAAGTCAATCATCTATGCATAAACTCAAGAATGTACAATATGTTCAAGAATGTACAATATGTACAGGTTTTTGGTGGAATTTCATCAATCATAGTATTTTGTCTGCTTGGACCACTTGGTTTAAAATGAATAATAGTTTTTTCTATGTTTACCCTTAGGATTGTCTCTTTCAAAGTGAGCGCCTGCCTTTTTGATAAACTTATGTATCTCTTCAACTAGGCTAGCCTCACTGTCTGCATGACAGATACCAGATGTATCATCTGCATACATTGTGATTAATAGCTTATTGTCAAGAGAACTTGGGAAATTATTTACATAGCATATGAATAGGACTGAACCTAAAATAGAGCCCTGATGAAGCCCTGAGGAACACCAAAATGTATATTTCTTATACTTGACCTTCTCCTCTCCAGTATTTCTCCAGTACAGTATATTATCTCCATGCACTGCTGTCTACCCTTTAAATATGTTTCTAGCAATTGTACGAGTTTTCCAGTGACACCACTCTTTGCAACTTTTGATAAGAGCATGTCATGATGTACACTATCAAAAGCCCTAGAGAGGTTAAGGAATACTCCTGCTGCTTGGGATTTTCATTTATTTTTTTAAGTACATGATGGACAAATTGTACTGCTGCTGACATGGTACTTTGACCTCTTCTGAAACCATACTGGAAATCATTTAAGATGTTTGCATTGTTGAAATGTTTCAGGATTTTTTAAAATATTATTTTCTCTATCAGTTTGCTGAAAGTTAAGATTAGGGCAATGGGTCTGTAGTTCTGTACATGATTCATTTCCCCCTTTTTGTTTATTGGTTTAACTACAGAGCCAGTTTCAACTTGTTAGGGAACACGCCGTCTTCAAGAACACAGTTTATTAGATGAATTAGTCATTTCATTAGTTCATGTTTGCATTTCTTCAATAGATATGGAGAAATTTCATCTAATCCTGTTGATTTTTCATTTCTGAGGCTATCAATAAGCTGCAGAGTGTCATATGTGCTTACTGCAGTTAGTGTACTGCAATTCTGTTTGTTATTGGACTCAAGTGTGTGCTGTATATCCTGTTTCATAGAGACATCATTTTTGACAGTATCAATGAAGTAATTACGAAAAATATTGCTGCCTAGAAGGGGATCAGAGATATTTTCATTATTCAGAGTTAATTGTACATTATTAATTTTACTTTCTGTTTCATTGTTTCTGATTTTATTTACAATTGTCCATCAAGTTTTTGAAACATTATCTGAACCTTGTATCTGCTGGCTGATTCTTTCTGATTTTAATCTCCTGACTTCTTTGTGGTACTTATATTTGTACTGCTTGTAGAGTTCTTTATGTAACTCTGAGTTAGGCAGTGTCCTGCCTCTCTCCCTGTTGTCGTTTGCATCTTCCCTACACAACCACAGTGCAGCATTTTGGGAGGGAAAGAGGTAGGGGGAGGAGAGAGGAATATGCTGGTATAAGCTGTCACCAGTACACAGGTCAGCAAAGATGAAGCGTGAAGATCGATAGTAGCTGTTGGATAAAGTGTGCCTTATCATGAGAGACCCATGAGACACACTGACAAGCAACACACTGCCAACGCCCTCTCAACAGCAGGTATTTAGGCCACTGATGCTGACCAGAGGGCTTCACTGACTTGACTTACACTTTGGTGTCTCCAGAATGAGATTTTCACTCTGCAGCAGAGTGTGCGCTGATATGACACTTCCTGACAGATTAAAACTGTGTGCCCGACCGAGACTCGAACTCAGGACCTTTGCCTTTCGCGGGCAAGTGCTCTACCATCTGAGCTACTGAAGCACGACTCACGCCTGGTACTCACAGCAAAATGAACCTATTTGCACGTTCATTAAAATAACAGAGGATTACTTACATTTTGATTGTGATGTAACACTATAAGCATGTAGGCATGTGCAATAATAAATATGATGAGTTTAGCTGTACCCTAGTATGATGGGTTTGGGTGGCTCAAATTCATTAACATCAAGGTTACAAGGTGCCATAAAGATAATGTGAATCTGAGCATAGTATCCATCATGCATACTGCTTTAAATGACTATACTACATACAGTTGTACTGAAAAACTGGCTGCCCCGCAATCCCCAACCATCTAAGTTGCTCTTCAATTTTGAAAAACAGATACTGTGGTAGAATGCAACTCTGTCTCATAGTAACATTTACATTATTGTTACCTGTATCATCTTATCATTCTCAGACTGGCCTCAGCAGCCAGCCAAGGGGTATGTGGTCACCAACCTGCATAATTTTCAGTACTGCAACAATGTTACATAGCACTCTACAACTCATCAGCCTAGCACATGCTGTAACATGAAGCAATGTTTCATAGCCAGCTATGAGGCAGGAACTGACCCCATCACAATAAACCCAGGAAGGGAAAGTAGATATGGCCTCAGCTTAGTCAGTAGCTTTATTCTATCAGGGCCATCCATTTGCCCAGTGCAGTCTCCACGACAGTCGTTGGTTAGGTGTGTAGCTACAGTTCTCACTGAGAGCTATTTCCTGACACTCCAGCACTTGTAGTGTCACAACTGTGTGGTGAAGTTAAATGTTAGTAGCGCCAAGTGCCGAATGTATCAGCGTTTCTCCTTGCATGCCTCTGCCCACCGCAAAGACCAGTCTTATCATTTAGATTTTTGTTCATCAGTTTCAGCAGCTGTTTTTGAAGAATGCCGATGTGAAGAAATAGCACACTAGTCACATTAAAAATTGTTTTTAATGCAACTGGTGTGCTATTTCTTCACATCAGATATAGATATCTTGTTATTCCATCCAGCCCCCCCCCCCCCCCCCCCCAGGGCAATTGGCAATTGGACTTCTTCTTCGCATCATCTGTACTTGCTTCGTACAGTCAAAGAGAAAGACTGGATGTGACGAAAGCTCAAAAAGTGGCAATGCTCCTTCACACAGTGAATATTTATCGAAAATTGTGAAGAAATGTAATAAAAAATAAAAATATCGACACTGTATACTGCCATTTCGATATATGAGGGCTGTTCAAAAAGTAAGGTGACTTTTCAAATTGTGTGGGCAACGTAGATTTGATTATTAATCTTTTTTGTTATGTTGGTACACATGTCCCAAACATATGTTCACAGTTTCAAACATATAGCATACCTTGTTTATTTTTGACAGATAGGAAGGTTAGATGGGTTTTAGTGTGCTCAGCGATTTTCATTTATTATAAAAAATGGAGCAAAGAATTTGCATCAAATTTTGTGAATCAAGTGCTCTAAAACACTTGAAATGTTGACTGTGGCATATAGTGAGTCTGCTCTTTTTTTTTTTTTAAAAAAAAAAAAAAAAAAAAAATAGCTTACAAGTGGTACAAGCTCTTCCAAGATGGCCGAGAAGATGCCAGTGACGAATTTGCTCTGGACGCCCCAGCACATCAATAATAGATGATAACATCAAAGCTGTGAACAAAATTGTTTTGGAAAACCATCGAATTACTGTAAGAAAAGTTGCTCAGGACATTGGCATATCGGGTCAGCTCATGTCATGTAATTTTTTTGGATGTTTTGGGCATGAGATGTGTGTCAGCAAAGTCTGTTCCAGAACTTATCAATTTTGATCAGAATAACCGTTGCATAAGCATTGCTCAGTAGTTCTTGAATGACATTAATGATTATTCCGTTTTGCTCAAAAGGGTCATAACTGGTGACAAAATATGGGTTTATGGTTGTGACATTGAAACCAAAGCCCAATCACCCCAACGGAAGCATCCAGGAGAGCCAAGACTGAAAAAAGCACGCCACATTCAATCAAATGTCGAAGTTTTGCTCACTGTTTTTTTTCAATTACAGTGGAGTAGTGCATCATGAGTTTTTTCCTCAAGGTTGTACAGTCAATAAGGAGTATCACCTTGATGTTATGCACTGTTTGTGAGAAGCAATACATTCATGGTTTTTGCATCATGACAATGCACCTGCTCATTCATCATTGCTTGTGAGAGATTTTTTGGCATAAAACAACATGACAATCATGCCTCGGCCACCAAATTCACCAGATTTGGCCCCCTGAAACTTTTTCCTGTTCGCAAAACTGAAGAGACCTATGAAAGGACAAAGATTTTCAATGATTAAGGAAATAAAAATAGCATCGTTGGAAGTACTCAAGGCTGTACCAGAAAGTGCTTATGAGACGTGCTTGAAGGATTGGAAGAAGCATTGACACAAGTGTATTGTATCTGAGGGAGATTACATCACTCCATATGAAGTTGCAAAAATATTCCCACAGCTGTATTTAAAAGAATAACAATGAGTGAATATGTGACAATTTTGATCTCCTTTAGACATACTATCACATGAACCCTTAACAAAGTGAATGTTTTTGTTTTTTTATGGGTTTGGGTTCATATTTTAAAATACAAGAAGCATTCATAAATGTATTTATTTTAGAGATTTTAGAGTCAGTTTCTGTTTTGCATTCAAGACACTGCTTTTCAAGTAATTTATATATCTGATAAAGGAAGTTTGTAATGGATCTAGCAGATTTCAAAGAACATAAAGATATATTATTGACAGCTGTGTATACATCATTTATGGTTATGTACAAGTAGGAGAATTGGTTTTAGCCTTTTTTGTGGCAATTAATATGCTTGTCCTTATAAATAAGAGTTAGTCTGGGTGATTCCAGTGGAGGATTATGAACATACGATCCATGATATGGAAAGGTGACTCCAGTATTCAGTAGCATAAAAATTATAGATCTTTTTTCCCCTTCATGGTATGTAAGAGAAACATTTTCTAGAAAATACAATACTTCCTTTAGCAGACTATAAAATATATGTAAAATAAGGGAAAGGTGACCACTCACATACAGAGAACCAATGTGTGGAACACAAAAACATGTAACAGGAAACAGCATTCACACTAGCTTTCCAACTATTGCTGTTTCTCTAGTAAAAATACACACATTCATTCACATAACCACACAGATACCTAAATGTACACTGCCGCAGTCCTAGTGGGACTGATTATTGAGAGTTGCTGATTAGGCAGGTGGTGGAGGGTTGTTGGTAGGAGAGAGCACAGGAGGCAAGGAGAGGATATCAGTATAGTGTGAGGCACATCTTTTGACAGATGAATCCGAAACTACCCAGCAAGACAAAAGGAGTTCAGAGGGCAGAGTATGTAAGAGATAGAGAGAGAGGTGGATAGGAGAGGAATATGGAGATGAAGAGAGATTCTGAGAGGGGGGAGAGAAGTGAGCCACCTTCCCACATATCAATTTCCGCCTCTCAGGTGGCTCCATAAATATTTAATATCATTCACATCAGCTACCACCTCCACTTTAATAACTGTCACTCATTCCATGTCCTTTCTCTTTCCCCTCCCAGTCTCCCTCTTCAATTGTCGCTTCCTCTCCTTTCATCCCCTCCCTCACACTTCTCTATCTCTTACATGCTCAACCCTCTGAACACCTTTCATCCTGTTATGCATTCCTTGGGTCATCTGGTTGACTAAGTGGTTGTGCATGTGAATGTGCGTACTTTTACTAGAGAAAGAGCAAGAGCTTGAAAGCTCGGGTGAACACTGTTTTCCATTAAATGTTTCTGTGTGTCACTCACAGGCCTGCTATACGTGACCAGTCAACTTTTCCTTACTTCATGTATTTTCCATCCAGAAATTTACATTATTATTAGACTGCAAAACACAGATACACTCTCAGCTTTATCTACTTGAACAGCTATGTAGTAAAAATTTCTCATACAGGCAGCTGTCGGCAGTGTCAAGCAGCATATTGTAGAGCTGTCAGCTGTTACAAAAAGTTAACAACTGACAAACAAAATGAAAAGGTGTCTCCTTCTCATGCCACATACACACACTCTGATGTAAACTTTCAAGCTCAAACTGCAAAGATGATGTTACAGTATGCATCAGTATATTGTGTTAAACCTAGTATAAATTGCTGTTACTAATATTAATGTCATCCAAAGTAATTTTTGGTGAAAGGGAATACAGAATAGACTTGGAAGTACATGGAGAATAACTGATGTAACCACAATCTTCAATTTATGCAGAGTAGAGCACTTTCTGTGTTTTGCTTGCAGGGTGTGGTGTCATGTGCAAGGGTGCACCAGTGGTAAGATAGGGCCAGTTGACAGTTATTGTCCTGTAGTGGCAGTAGGTGGGCACCAGTGTGGGCCAACAGTATAAGACATTGTTATAAATCTTTATTAAACAGTGTCTTATTAATAAATGTCTTTAAATGACACATTCTGTAAAACATCAGCAACTATTCTATTGCAGATTTGTGTTGCCCATAACTAAAGCAGAAGTAACATTAATGGGAAAGCAGTAGCACAGGTGAGATGTCAAGATCGAGCCAAAAACTCACCACAGCTGAGCAGCTGATTGACTGAACATCCCAAGACCTGTTTCCTTGGTTATAAGTCAAATGTAGTCTCCCTCAGCACATCAGATACAGGCCAGAATACAACATGAGAATCACTATGTGTTGTGCTCGTGTGTTCTCTGTGTTAATAAATTCAATCAAAAAATGATGTTAGGAAGTGAGTTGTGGAAAATCCCCATCCAAAACCTCCCTCTCCTGAAATTTGCTGGTCACTTTCTACCTCTTGCCTCTGTTTACTTTCTGCACTCCTATTTATTTATCCGTGCTTTTCATCATTTTGGATTCCTATTTCACACCTCCCTCTTGTTACCACAGACTAATCAACTTTCTGTTGTTCTTGCATGATTAATTATTACATCTTTCACATTTATTGTAGCCTCCTTAGGGCTCTTCCCGTGGCCCGTCTTTCATTTCTACTCTCCATTTTATTTACTTTTGATTGGTTCTTCCTTTACTGAAATCTCAACCTGCTCCCCATCACTGAGTGAGGTGGCTTAGTCATTAGCACACTGGACTCTCATTTGGATGGAGGACAGTTGCAATCCATCTGGATTTTGATTTTTTGTGATTCTCCTAAGTTGTTCTAGGCAAAAGCCAGGATGGTTCCTTTGAAACAGCACAGTCAGTATCCTTTCCCACCCTTAAGAAAACAATCCATGCTTGTGCTCCATCTCTAATGACTTTACCTACTGGTCATAAAACCCTTATCTTCCTTCCTTCCTTTGCTTACCCTTCTCCCCTGGTCTATGCAACATTCTGCCTTATTCCTCTTTTCCTAACTTACTGTGGTTTCCTCTCAAAAGCTTTTTACATTTAGAGCAACTCCTACCACTATTATAAAAATAATTTCATGTCACATTATCCCCATTTCAATAAAAAGAATTCTAAGAAATCGGCAAGGAAATGTTTAACAACAGATATATTTTGAACATGGTTGCACTTCAGAAATGGTTAGAGATCAGCAAATGAATCAGAAGCAGCCAACCAGTTGCAACAAAAGGTGGTTTTATTCAACCTTTGACCATGGTTTTGATGGATGTAAAACCATCTTCTTTAGAAATACATGTAACTAAAGTTTCACATTGGAAAAACACCAAATAATTAAGTGCTATGACATTTGTCCAATGAAAATATGCTGTCAGAACACATCACTGTATACATTATTAAATATACTGACCTCTATGATCAGTGCTTGTTAAGTAAGAATAGTTAAAATGAAGAAATAAAGTCAATCAAATAAAATGTCAGGTGACACTAGGCACTGACATTTTACTTGATTGGTTTTAATTCTCCACTATAACTATTCTGATGAAAGGGGTCAGTATATTGAATAACGTATACAATGATGTGCACTGACAGCATGTTTTCACCAGACAAATGTCAGACTGCTTCATTATTTGGTGTTTTTCCAATCTGAAATATTAGTTACATGTATTTCTGAAGAAGACTGCTTTACATCTGTCATACCCATGTCAAAGGTTGCATAACACCACCTTTTGTTGCAACTGGCCTACTGCTTTGGATTCATTTATATGTGTTTTTAAGTTAATGTAAGGAATGTTTACCTGCCACACTATTCCTCCATGCTTGCTTGATATTGAATTGCTCTTGCTTACTGGTTCCTTTGATGGGGAAATAACATTATAAACAGCAACATTTCCATCAAACAGTCCAACAACGATGAGGCAAGCAAATTTAGGATGAATATCCACACACACTACTCCAGTATCTGTAGTACAAACATATTCAGGGAATGATGGATTTTTCAATGTGAACAGACACACAGCACCTTCAGGTTGTGGTTTCATGAAATCAACTGAAAAAAGGACACTACAATAAAATCTCACATTTTGAATCTATTATGAATTAAAATAAAAATTTAAAAATAACTATGAAAAATACTTAATTTACCGCTCAGTCTTTCCTTCACATCACTCATTTGTCACTCATTAGCATACATGCCTGCTTGTGATACACCCTTCAATTATTGCTACTCTGAAGTAGCAAATGTAGGTGTGTGTTTGTGTTGAATACCTCTCTTCTACCATCCCACTCAGTAATACTTAGCTGCATGCATAGCAATTCCTGTCATTCATTCATTCATTCATTGTGTTCCAATGACAAGGAGAACATTGACTGATGTGGAATGAGTCAAAAAGACAAAGAAATCACAGAAATTTAATCTGTAAACTGTTTTAACAATAACCTATTAGCACACTCCTCAATGATATGTTTATGCCGTTTAACCTTACACACATAACTAGTTTCTTAGCATGGCTATTTACTTTATAATGTGCATAAAAATTCATTTTATAAACTGAAACACCTTTTTGGCTGCAATCTATATTTATGTTTCAGATGCATTTTGGCTTTTACACTAAGCAATCTTCAGTGGATTTAATCTGGAAAAATATAGTTTTTGTTTTTATATTTGGTACTTACACATTAAAAGGCAGTTCACACTATAATTTTTACAGTAACAAATTATTTATTAATGTAAAAATCATGACATGAAATATTTTATAATCTATAAGTACAGCACAAAAAATTAGAACAATGTTGTTCCACATTAAATACACTGATATAATGTAAAATGTGAAACATTTACTGTAAAAGGTGAAACACTAGAAGGACTTTCAATTTATGAAATGAATATTAACCAAGGGGGGGGGGGGGGGAGAGAGAGAGAGAGAGAGAAAACTGTTTGCTCCTCAGTTGCACTATAGAGCTGCTGTTTATCTACCTACTGTCAGTTACCCCCCTTTTCCTGTTCCAGTTGCAAACACTCCAAGGGAAGAATGACTGCTGGTAAGCTTTTGTGAGACCTCGAATCTCTTTCATTTTACCTTCATGGCCTTTTCATGAGATATGTATGGAAGCAAGCAAAATATTTGTTGATTCTTCTAGGAAAGAATGTTCTACAAATTTTAACAGTAAACCACACCATGATGCACTATGACTCCCTTTTGGAGCCTGCCACAAGAGCTGGATGAGCATCTCCTTTATGCTTTTGGATTTAGAACTTGAACCACAGATTAAATGCACTTCTTTTTTTTTTAGACTTTCTCTATTTCCTATATCAATCCTATCTATAACAGACTGATGAGTGATATTCAAGTATTGGTCAAACAAGGGTTTTGTATGCTAATGCCTTCATGGGTAGCCTACACTTCCTGAAGACTGCTCCTATGAATCTCAGTCTGACATCTGCCTTACCTATGAATAGTTTTATCTGGTTGTTCCATGTTAATGGTCTTATTGTTCAATAATTGGAATTTCTGCCTATTTATTCACAATATATGACATTCGTTTATGTCAAGGGTCAACTGCCAAATGTTGTAGATCTGTAGTGTCGCGGAATAGTAAAGAGTTGGAAACATGGAATACTGTCAAAGTTTTGTTGCCTATGCCGAGAGCCAGAGGCAGTACATTAGCCAAGAGGTAGGAGGATTGCACATATATCAGAATGTGTCGTCACGCAGGGGCAATGGCCTGGTTACACACAACAGGTGAGAGAGAATTGCTCAGCATGCGGGTTTGTGTTAGACGGAGACTTTCATAGAGTGCAAGACAAGAGGTATAGCGTCAGCTGTACTGCATTTCGCAACTTCGCGTAAGTCTGCCGTAACAACACGTAACTCTGTTGCAAGAACACCTAAGGGGCAAGTATGACAGATGAATCAGCAGTATAAGTGGAACGAATGCGTTCATTACAAACGAGCATGACGTCAGGACGTCGCTCGTGCTTCCTTAAATAAGCAAGCTTTGATAGTAACAAGGCACTCGCAGTTAGACTTGCAGATAGATGTGTACTGGGTCACTGCGTAGCGCTCAGCTCGGTGATCGACATGTTAATCTTTATTAAGGAGATGTTGCAGTAAGGGCGGCCCATCCAGCAGCAGACGTGAGGGGACAGTACCAGCTCTGGTCCTCTCTGCTGCCGCTGTCAATCATCAACCCAGGATTATCAGACATTGCGGCAGACTTGCTCGCTGCCAATGCTGACCACATCAGTGAGCCATCGTCAAGATCGTGTGGGGCCTAGGCCCTGTGCATCTGCCGTCACAACCAGGTGAGCCGACGACACTGGAGGACTGCAGCTCGTTGCACCAGTCCACCACGGGCGAGCCACCAGGAAGAGCAGGGAAGAAGACGGGGTGGGATAGAGTATACTCTGCACTATGAGAACGCTTCTCGTGCCAACAGCGCCAGGACTCCAACCCGGAACCTCTACACACAACGGCCTGCTGTCCGCTGCCGAGCCAGCCGGCTATCTGAGCGCCGCCAGCCACGGGCGGCCGAAGCACGAAGTAAGGACAGTCCTCCACTATGTCACAGCATGCAGTGCTGCCTAGCAAGATGTGCGACCCAGAGCTGGTGTCATCACTACGAGTCAGCGAGGACTTGGGGAAGGTCGTTGATATCACCAAGTCAGCCAGCCTGTGTTACACGGGCCACATTGTACTCGGCAGGAATAAAGGTGTTATGAATTAATAATGTTTCTTTGGCCTTTCTGACGCGTCCATAGTCATTTCCTACCTGACAACTGGAGGGGTCACCGCTCGGCCATCCAGTCCACCGTAGGCGACCGGAACCACCAGACCGCCTACAGATTTGGTGTCAGAAGTGGTCGCGCCCACTGCCTACAGATCTTTCTGCTTTTGGTTACTGCTTCACAATGTTGTAAATTCTCTATACATAGCAGCTAAGAAAAGCCTCATGGACCTTCTGATGTTATCAACCAGTTCATTTATACTTATGGTGGCAAGTAATGTTCATGTAACATTCCCCTCAGGTATGCTCAAAGTTACTTTTATGTCTGAGGAGTTCTTTCTGCTTAGAATGACCTGCTGTTCTGTGATTGGTGTTCATTGATGGCCAGAATTTCAAGTAATGCTAGTTTTTGACCCTTCTTTGCTCTATGGAGAACACATTTAATAAGACTGATGTTCATTTAGAGCATGTTCAGAAAACATGAAATTTTTCTTTTTCAGTGTCCAGTTCCTTTCATGTTCATTAAATCTAGTAGTTATAGCTCTACCTGATTGACCTACAATAATTTGCCATACAAATTGCAGTAAATCATAAAAACTCCACTCTGTTCTAAAGGTGGAACCTAGCCTCTACACTGAACAGAATATGGGCAACCATATTCTTAGTATAGAAAGCTACTGTATATTTCCTGGATTTTAGTTTGCTGCCAAGTATCTGTAAAATCCTACCTACATATAGCTTGGGGACCCATTTGTTGCTAGTGTGACTTAGTGCCTTCTGAGGAGGATACAGAAATACTGTTATACTCTCTCTCTTCTTTCTACTAAATATGTTATCAATTAAGGTATGAATACAACCATTACTGTATCCAACTTCTTTAATTATTTTAATTCATTTTGGTCTGTGGTATAGATAGCAGGCAGTGCATCATGGGGTGGAAGGCTGAGCATTTGTGTGTCACAGGATACTGGGAATTGGAAGGTATTCCTGTGTATGTAGAAGTTATTTTCCTGTGTATCTTAAATAAACGTTTTTATTGCTAATGTCAGTCGTTAGTTCTAACAAGTTCTAACAACAGTGGAGTCTCCTCCCAACTCCACTGTAGAATCAGTTGTACTGTGGTGTGAATTTAAATGTTGGAAATATTTGTTTAATTGTCCAATGGTACCTGTCCACAAGCACAGTTCAGTATTGTATTTTAGAACTTAGTGGCTCTTCATCTAAAAATATTTTATTCAAAATTACCCATCAACATTTCAGCTACTAAGGGACTTGGAGGGACCCCACTGCTAAACCGTCTGACTGACAACAGAACCTGTTGGTATTGGAAACAATTTTGATTTAAGCCTGTCTCAATTGCCAGTCTTACACATTATGTCTCCAATGGAAAAGTTCTGGTTTTACATAACAATTCTGTTAATATTTCCATAGCCTCTCCAACAGAAATATTGGAAAATAAGCTGCTTACATCAAATGATATAAGCTTAGCATTAGGGGGAATGGTTTCATCTTTTAATTTTTCTGGAAATTTTGGTTTACATTTTATTCTTGTATCAATTAAAGAATCTAACTCTTGCTGATTTAAGCTGAAAGTGAAGAATCTACAAGTTTTATTGGAATAACTATCTTGTGAAGCTTAGATAGCCTATAAAATTCATATTTGTGAGACAATTGGAATCACTATCAGTAACTATGGATTCGCAGGTTTTAATAAGTCCTTCTCTTCCACAGAATATTTCATCATGTGTGGTTAGGTAACTGAAGGAATTCTGCAGAGTGAGGAATGTAAATCCCTTTTACGATATACTCTGGCTTATTAAACAACACTAATCTTTCCGCCTCCTCAGCTTTGGTATTTACTGCCTTTAACTTATCTTAGCAGACTGAAGATGAACAAACTTATATTTATTGCATTTTTAGATTTAAAGAAAGAACTTAATGATGTTGACTGGACCACAGTCTTTGAAATAATTGAAGATAACAGGTGTAAAATATGGGTAGCAAAATCTTATCTACAACTTGTACACAACCAATCTGCAGCTATGGGAGTTGAATGGCATGAAAGGGAAGCAGTAGTTGAAAAGGGAGTGAAATAGGGTTATGTACACTGAGCATGCAGAAAAGGAAACCAAGAAGAAACTTTGAAAGGGAATTAAAAGTTCAGGGGCAAGAAATGAGAACTTTGAGGTTTGCCAATGACATTATGTTGTGAATTAATTATTTTTCTGCATTTCATTGCCATATGTAGTGCTGGTGCTGCTGCTGTTGATGATGATGGATGTGCTTTCATTCACTGATAATACTATTCTGGACTTACAGCAGCCAAAAGATACTGCAAACAGATCATAGTAGTGAGGATTCCAGGAAAGACCTGTTACATGATTCTTCTTTGTCTTCTCATAAGCAAACTTCCACAGTGGCAACAGAGTTCCTTCTTCATCTCTATACTCATCAGATGGATCCTCCCAGTACCTGAAATCTAACAACCACAGCATCATTTGAAATTTAGTTCTAGAGATACTAAATAACTCAGCATAATTTTCAATCACCTGTATTGGCAAACACGTATCATCCTGAAAAAATGGTGTCTTATTACCCATTCAATCTATGCAATATCCTAATCCATCTCTATGACACTCCTGCTACCAATTCTGTTGCTTACAACTTGCAAGTTAATTCTCTGTAGATAATCTAGATACACAACCTGTTTAGTACACTGAGCTGTAATCCCTTGAGGCATTCCTTCCACATGTATTTCCTATCCAATCAGACATAGGCTCAATTACATGCCCCTCCTCCCCCCCCCCCCCCTCCCTTGCTCACAGTAATAAACATTTAAGTGTAACTTACAACTTCAGGAATCAAATTAGCTTATAGTAAATATGCTCAACAAGATATGTTTTCACTTTCTTTTAATGCACGTTGTTTAAAAAGTATTTCTGTTGTTTGCTGGGAACACCATCATTTAGTACATATTTAACTATCCCAGTATTTCTGTTGTTTGCTGGGAACACCATCATTTAGTACATATTTAACTATCCCAAGTGACTTGAGCACACTGTAACAGCGCACACTGTAAAGAGTTGTTCAAAAAGTTAGAAATTCTGACAGTTCTGTGTGAATATATTTATCAAAACATATAATATGAGGAAAAACATTAATCTGTATACCACAAACAACACAATTCACGACCTTGGAACCAAATCCAGACACTGTTTGCATCTAAACAGAAGAAATAAGTCAAAAACTCAAAATAGTGTATTATATCATGGTATTAAATTGTACAACAGATTACCACAAGAAATAAAAGATGTACATGATCCCAACACCTTTAGTCAAAGGCTAAAATAGAAAATATATACTAGAAAATAGATATCACACTGCAGATGAATATTTAAAATAACTATAGATTAATGTTCATGAACATTCTACTGTATAACAAATTTAACTTGACATGATTAGAAAAGTAGGCCTAAGTATAGGAGTTGTACATACTGTAAAGACATGTTTATTTTATAAGAAATATTGTACAAACATACTGCTGCACTAAGTGTGATATTAATGGTTCTACAGAATTACTCCACAGCAGTACTGAAAAAGGAAACATGTAAATTATGATGACAAATTTATTTTGCTATCAAGTTAATTGATTTCAAAACATCCTGATTTTTTTTAGATTTTTTTTTATTTTTTTTTTTGGGGGGGGGGGGGGGGGAAGCTAAATAATATGCCAGTTTGATACTAACAAAAGGTCCATTTCTGTTTCCAGTATTTTTATACTTGAAGTGTGACTTTTTTTATGTCTTGTTAAGGTCTGTTTCAGAAGTACTTTTTAAGTACCATATGGAACTCTGAATGATTTGGCAAAATTAAACAATGGAAAATTCAGGATGGAATAATGATATCATCGTGAAAAGGATAGAGTGCTACTTACCATATAACAGAGATGTTGAGTCACAGATGGGCACAACAAAAAGACTACTGAACATGTAAGTTTTTGGCCAGAAGGTCTTCTTCCAAAATAGACAACATACACTCACACATTCACACAAAAGCAGCTCATACACACACCTGACCACTGTCTCTGGCTGCTTGGGACAGACTCTGGCTGAATGCTTACATGTTCAGTAGTCTTTTCATTGTGCCTGTCTGTGACTCAACAACTCTGCTACATGGTGGGCAGCAATTTTCACAACATTGTCTGAATGATTTGCTTTTGAAATATCTCTGGGTGAACTATTTGCTGTGTATCATTTGTAGAGCAAACTTGTTAAAATTTTGTTCTTATTGCAGAGTTGGAACCTTGGATCAGGACAATTCTCCCACTATTTCAGCTTGATCATTTCCTGACACCAAAAATAAATCAATAAATTGTCCAAGAATTAATTGATTCTCTATTCATTCTGTAGAACAGTTCATAATTGTACATTTGATGTGGAATGGGTTAGTTGAATTACAACAACATGAACAAAAATTAAGAGATGGAGCAGCTACTTATAAAATGAACAAACATGACAAAGTCATAAGTTGTAATAACTGAAAACTTAAAGTATGTAGTCAGGAATATTGCAGTACACATAAATTTAATATTTATACACAAATTATATATAGGCATACAAAACATACAAATCTGAACTTGTCTCTAGAAATACATAGAGTAGAAGTGATGGTCTAATAAAAATTGTTTCAGTTTGGCTTTCATTTCTGTTGTTGAGCAGCAGTTTTTCACAATGTGATTGTATACTTTGACTGCCATCTTTTATCCATTTAATTTTGTGTTATGTGGTAAGATCTATTAATGACTTTTGTTCTTGTGTTAGGGAAATGGAAATCCAGGCATTTGTGTACAGACTATAAATGCTGAATTGTGTCACAAATCAATTTAACTATATATAACAAAATTAGTGGAAGTATCTTAAACTGTTTGAAAAATAGCCTGTAATGTACATATTCCTTTTAGATTGGAGTATACCCACTGCTTGCTACCATAATTTGAAAGATGCTATGAGGCTCAAAGCCATTTCCCCTAAAAATCACCACAGTTCACAAGACACTCAATTAGAACATGGTCCACAGGCTTTAATGTGCCTAGATGATTACATCTTTCACTGATCACTGTGTGAAAGAGATTTTGCTATTGATTTGTGGTTATATATCCTTTTCAGATTGCAGCCCACTGTATCACTTGGTCTTCTGCACTGTTCTAAACCTTGATCTACCGCTGGCACATGTATTTTCTATGTGTAGGTATCCTTAAATTTTTTTATTGTCAGTTAACCTTTATCTAGAAAGATTTGTCTTCACCTGCACTACTGGTGCATGTATTTTGTTTAATGTCAACAATATTATTAACAGTAGAGATTGCTACTCACCATAAAGATGACATGCTAAGTTGCAGAAAGGCACAACAAAAAGACTGTTACAAATAAGCTTTTGGACAACTAGCAATCTATCTTTTTCATGATAATGTTGATGTTCCAACTTGAACTTTCCATTATTTGTTTTATTTTCTAGGTTTAGGAATCTTAAAAATTTCTTCTCTGTTGTTTAACTCTGATCTAGAAAGATATTTCTTTACCTGCATTACTGGTTTTCGTCCCCTCCAGGCTTAGGTATCTTTCATTTTTCATTGTCACTTAAGATCAAAAGACCCATGTGTGTTGTAATTTATTTTGTCATGCAAATTCTACTCTGTTAACCCAAAGTACTTGCAGGTCAAATGGACTCAGTTACCTGCCCTCATTTTCCCTGTTTCGATTAGAGGCACGTGTACTATTTGCCACCACTTATATCATATGTAAATTTAATGCATTATATGTGAATATGTTCTGGAATCGGTACTGAAATGAGCAATTGTTTGGGGCATGGGCCGAGCTCAAGTTGGTTACCATGTATTGATTAATCCATGTGTTTCAGATCCTCCCCCCAGCATTTTTTTTTGCACATTGTGGTCTTTGTAGTATCAGTTTCCAGGTAGCCAAAACTATTGTTAGACCCAGGAAATGCCTCCGAGGCAATTTTCCAATACTTATGAAGTTTACATAGTTTGGGTTTTATTATAAAAAAAAGGAATTCTCTGTACTATGATAGAAACTATAATTCAGTTTTTTGGATTTTCCAATTTTTTATTTTTTATTATTTTTTCAAATTTAGGGTGTTTCCACTAGTTTATTATAGAGTTGGTTCTCTCTGGCGAGTAATTATGGCTCATTTGTTGAGGTTAAATTTGGTCTCGCTGCTAAAATTATATGTTAAAATGATTATTTTCTTTATGCTCAGATCCTTACCACTCCTCAGTCCTCACTCCCTACCATTTCAATTATACCATGCGAGTACAGATACCAATATGTTATGCACACAAAAAAAGATAATTTTGACACTCACAGCTCAATCCATAGCCATGGAACAAGATCCATGCATGCTAACGTGTAGAAATGAAAGTTTAGCAAACATTAAGCCCAACAATTTATTCACATCAGGTCACTAAGCAAATGTATAAAGTTTTATAATTACTTTTAATTCATTCATCATGTTCTGTAGACTCCATCAAGAAACTTCAAGGATATGAAATGAGTGAATGTATACATACAAAAGTGAAGGAATTTTCAGAAACTTAGGCTGCACCCTGTATTAACAATAAACTGGCATTATATGACTTGATACTAACTATGCTCACATTAGTTAAATCTAACCTGATACACAGGCAAGAAAGCTGTTACATCAGAAAACCTGCTGCTTCCTCAGGTATATTAGATAATGTAACATGTACAAGAACACATTGGTATTTTTCAAAGAAAATCGTTACGTACACCTGTGATGATAAAGGCCATTTTGAAGACACTGCTAGTTGTAATGGAACTCTGTGACGGATTTTGCTGCTTGCCATGTAGCTTGCAGGAATTTTAAATCTCTGAATATAGATTATCTGATAATTCGTGGGAGTGGCTAGTGAGGTATGTTTTTCATTCTGCTTTTGAATTTGTAAGGATTATCAATTTTCCTTTTATGTGAAACTTCAGCTTCACCCAGCATACTTCATGAGAAAATAGGGCACAGGTGAATGGTTAGATCTCAGAATATGTCAGGAAAAATATTTGGCAACCCATCACATTGCCATCGCTACGTATGCTGATGAACTGACCACTTGGGGGCCAGTGTGACACTTTTCTCTCTCTCCTCTCCTCTCTTCTCTCTCTCTCTCTCTCTCTCTCTCTCTCTCTCTCTCTCTCTGTCCCATCCTCCTATCCGATAATCTATCTGCCATCCACAACCAGCATCTCCTCCCTCTCTCCTCCTGCTGACACACTGCTCCACCCTCATTTCGCACCCACGTATGCATGCTGTTCCTCCATCTGCCGCTGAAGTCAGTTTCTTGTAGGGTATCTCCTTTCTCTACTTAATCAGACTAACTGCCAGTTCCCAGGGCTTAACAAAGATGTAGCCACTGTCACAACTGATCAACGGTTTACTTATTTGGGAAGATGCTGGACACAGATGGCAGACTGAATGGCACATCAAAGGGAAGGGGAAAAGAGATAAAAACACTACACCTGTTCCCAAGCAGTCAGTTCATCAGTGCACTTATGATGGTAATCTTTTGCCTCTATGTTTATCAGGAGCTTGTTGGATGTATTCTGCACAGAATTCTTAATTCTGAATCTTAGTCACACTGCACCTACAAATGATTTTTATCATCAGATACAAAGGCTATTAAGAATTAAACATACTGGTGAATGAATATAGGAATTGCATGATATTTAAAGTAGCTTCTGTTAAATGTTCACTAAAAAATTTCACTCAATATTATACTCTGCTGAATGAATACTTTATTTTCTTCAGATGCATTTCTCTACAGCATAATCCGACAAAAAAAAAAAAGTTAAAATTTGCAAAATAAAACCATTGCCTTTAGGTCAATGCAATGGAGAGATATTTAGAGGAGCAAAATATCCTGAATTGAGCTTCATAATTAATTTTTGACTCAATTTTAACTTGTTATTCAGTTCAGTTCCAAGTAAGAAACTTCCTGGCAGATTAAAACTGTGTGTGGGACCAGGACTTGAACCTAGGACCTTGGCCTTTTGTGGGCAAGTGCTCTACTGACTGAGCTCCCAAGCATGGTTCACAACCCGTTCCCACAGTTTCTTCCAGCAGCACCTCATCTCCTATCTTCCAGACTTGTTTTAATCTATCAGGAAGAATCATATCAGCACACACTCTACTGCAGAGTGAACATTTATTCTGGAAACAGTCCCCCAGGCTGTGGCTAAGGCATGTCTCTGGAAAACCCTTTCTTCCTGGAGTGATAGTACTGCACATTATGCAGGAGAACTTCTGTGAAGTTTGGAAGGAATGTGATGAGGTAATGGTGGAAGTAAAGTTGCGAGGACAGATTGTGAAACATGCTTAGATAGTTCAGTTGGCAGAACACTTGCCTGCAAATGGCAAAGTTCCTGGAGTCAGCTCTTGGTCTGGCACACAGTCTTAACCCACCTGAAAGTTTCCTACTTGGAATTTAACTGGATAACAAATTAATATTGAGTCAAATTATCAAAATATATCAAAACATATTTTTCTCCTATAATTTTTAATGAAGTCAAAATGAGAGACATTTATCAAGTTCTGCTCAGTAAAATGAGTCAGTATTCAATTAAAGGCTGCTTTCTCAAATCAATTCAAAAAGACTGGAAGGAATGAAATAGTTTTCTTATTAGAGGTGATTTGCTTCTCTCTTGTTTGACAGACAGCTATTACTACAGAATACTTGGGTCTGTAAGGAAATATGCCATGAGTTACTGATTACAAAAATACCTTAAAGTTTATCCTATCAGGTCAGCACATGATTATTAAGATTATTATTATTATTACTGTTACTGATATTATGTAATTCCTTGTACTGTTAAAGAAAGGCTTGCATCTCTTAGGGTCTTCCCAGTAATGATTCTGATAGCTCCCTTTCATATTCTGAAAATACTGTGTGCAGCAGGAGAGTTACCCCAGAATATGAGTCTATATTTTTGATGTGAAAGAAAATGTACACTACACATGCACACTTATACAGGGTTTCACAATTTTTAGGGTTTAACAACTTTTTTTCAGATTTAAAGTAATGTGTTCCACATTTATGTCCCATTTCATGTTATTTTTGAACCCACAGGTCCAAGAATTTAGTCACTTTACCATTTACTTCAAATACAGTTTGGATAGTTCTGGCAGAATGCTATTAATCTGAAGCAAAGGAGACTACTCACTGAGTAGCAGGAGTGTTGGGCCATAACAGGCACACACAAAAGAGAACGAAAACTTCAATAGCTTTTGGAAGAATTTCTTGACAAGGAAGAAGTTCTTTGATGAGCTAAAGTACACACAAACACACACACACACACACACACACACACACACACACACACACACACACACACACACACCTGTGTACCTACACTCCTAGAAATGGAAAAAAGAACACATTGACACCGGTGTGTCAGACCCACCATACTTGCTCCGGACACTGCGAGAGGGCTGTACAAGCAATGATCACACGCACGGCACAGTGGACACACCAGGAACCGCGGTGTTGGCCGTCGAATGGCGCTAGCTGCGCAGCGTTTGTGCACCGCCGCCGTCAGTGTCAGCCAGTTTGCCGTGGCATACGGAGCTCCATCGCAGTCTTTAACACTGGTAGCATGCCGCGACAGCGTGGACGTGAACCGTATGTGCAGTTGACGGACTTTGAGCGAGGGCGTATAGTGGGCATGCGGGAGGCCGGGTGGACGTACCGCCGAATTGCTCAACATGTGGGGCGTGAGGTCTCCACAGTACATCGATGTTGTCGCCAGTGGCCGGCGGAAGGCGCACGTGCCCGTCGACCTGGGACCGACCGCAGCGACGCACGGATGCACGCCAAGACCGTAGGATCCTACGCAGTGCCGTAGGGGACCGCACCGCCACTTCCCAGCAAATTAGGGACACTGTTGCTCCTGGGGTATCGGCAAGGACCATTCGCAACCGTCTCCATGAAGCTGGGCTACGGTCCCGCACACCGTTAGGCCTTCTTCCGCTCACGCCCCAACATCGTGCAGCCCGCCTCCAGTGGTGTCGCGACAGGCGTGAATGGAGGGACGAATGGAGATGTGTCGTCTTCAGCGATGAGAGTCGCTTCTGCCTTGGTGCCAATGATGGTCGTATGCGTGTTTGGCGCCGTGCAGGTGAGCGCCACAATCAGGACTGCATACGACCGAGGCACACAGGGCCAACACCCGGCATCATGGTGTGGAGAGCGATCTCCTACACTGGCCGTACACCACTGGTGATCGTCAAGGGGACACTGAATAGTGCACAGTACATCCAAACCGTCATCGAACCCATCGTTCTACCATTCCTAGACCGGCAAGGGAACTTGCTGTTCCAACAGGACAATGCACGTCCGCATGTATCCCGTGCCACCCAACGTGCTCCAGAAGGTGTAAGTCAACTACCCTGGCCAGCAAGATCTCCGGATCTGTACCCCATTGAGCATGTTTGGGACTGGATGAAGCGTCGTCTCACGCGGTCTGCACGTCCAGCACGAACGCTGGTCCAACTGAGGCGCCAGGTGGAAATGGCATGGCAAGCCGTTCCACAGGACTACATCCAGCATCTCTACGATCGTCTCCATGGGAGAATAGCAGCCTGCATTGCTGCGAAAGGTGGATATACACTGTACTAGTGCCGACATTGTGCATGCTCTGTTGCCTGTGTCTATGTTCCTGTGGTTCTGTCAGTGTGATCATGTGATGTATCTGACCCCAGGAATGTGTCAATAAACTTTCCCCTTCCTGGGACAATGAATTCACGGTGTTCTTATTTCAATTTCCAGGAGTGTATTTAGTGCTACTGTTTTACTGCTGTCAAAATCTATTATATCTGTCTACCAAAATCTATTGTAACACCAAGTCATCAGCAAAGAATACTGCTTTGTGACCCTAGGCACCAAACATCAGCTTATAGCATATGCCTTGACGTCATCTGTAGTCATTGCGCACATCGGTTTCAAGGCGCGACCATACAATGTTATGTTTCAATGTTCAGTATTGTAACAGGTGCATCGTAGCTCTCGAACAGTTCCGTGTCCAACTGCCAGAGGCGCTGTGTTTATTTCTCCATGCAATCTTTGTTACTCTCTGTTTAAAAATTCCTTTCTTTGATATGTGCACCCCATGTAATTACTTTTCGCTAGCTATACTTTTAATCCGATTACTGTCTAAGGTTATTCATGTTTTTGCTGTTCTGAATTATTTGCTGTAGTGAGAAAGCAGAGCTGTATCATCATACAATTTCAAAGCGGTGATAACTCCGAGACTAATAAATTTTTTTTCTCCAGTGTGATGTCTGTTTACTTTACACAATAATAGGGCTATGCAAAAGCTGGCCAGCTAAAAGTTGTGCTGTAACTGACAAACATTTTATTACAGATAAGAAACTGCCATTTCCTGTGATTTCTAAGAATAAGAGTGACATGCTTTCACAGCTGGACATTGCTGATACAGTATACAGAGTTTTTCAAAATGGCAAAATCCTGTAGTGATGTCACAATGGTGACTTCTTCTGCCCTTACAAGAGAGCAACAACTTCCACTTGTGGAGCAAGTCTGCATGTTGCAACAACAAACAGATGCACTCCCCCAGCAACTGACAGAAGCAGAACACAAAACGCTGACAGGATCAAAACTGAGCATTTTTCATCAACATCATACATGGGGTTCACAAACACACATGTAATAGGGCGAGTGAAAGAAACACTGTAAATTGGCCAGGATTAAATTTTTTATTTTTACTAATTGAAGTCATTTGAGAAATTTATTTGCCTGCCTTTTTATTATTCCCCATTGATTTATTTACCTTATTAAGCCTCTTATGTTTACCAGCTTTGAAAGAGAAAAAACTGGAAATAAAAATATGCAGACTGCAACTGGCAATTAAACACAAGTTCTCTGCTCTGCAGCCAGACTCCTTGGTTGCTACAACAGTGGTGCTTTCGTTTAACAGCACATACCTTATGGGTGCATAAGCGGTGGTCAAAAAAGTTCCTCCTTGATACTAGGAAAATATCCGATACAAGTTGATGAAAAATGTCCTACTTTCAATTATCTATCGATACTATCAATTCTGAGTCAACTGCATGTCATGTACTTTAAGGCAGTTTTCTCAAAAACATCTCAATTTTAGGTTGTGCACAAGCAATGTGCCAAATATGAGCCAAATCAGGTGGCCGTGTCTGAGACCTTACCCTTGTCGAGGTCCCATGTCCTCCCCAACGAGGTCACTTGACGTAATGTTCTGAGTCCACAAACAATTAAGCAGTATGCATGTAGCTGTCACTATTCTATCTTATGTCCCCAGCTCACAATCAAAAGATCATTTGAACACTCAAAACCTGGAGCTCAATATACCAAATGCACATTCCACTGTTTGATGAGCATTAGAAAGCCAGTAGTTAAAAACTTTTTCTCATTATCAGTGATTTTACATTTAGGGTAGAATTGTGCTAAGTTTTTAATAATGGAAGTGCCTCATTATCTTCAAAATGTAAGAAGTTCCATTCTAATGTCCAGAAAGTTGTTTACCTTACTGGTTATGAAAAGTCCCACAATGAGCTTTTTACTTAATATGAAGTTTGATAAGTTTTTGTGTCATGAAATCTACCCACTCAATCAATTTCTATAGAAGTCAATGTTGCCATTATGACTACGAGTAATGCTGTTTATAAATGAAATAAGAGGAAGCTGATAATAGAGGTTTTCTCACTGTAACAGGTTCCCATTAACAACTCTAAGACAACTGCAAAATTGCCATTTCCTTTCAAATTCAGAGTGCTGTGCAGCATGAGAGCTATGCACTGAAGAGGGGACACTCTGGAGCTCTGCTGTGTCTCTGTTGTGTGCAGTGTGCAGCAGGCCTCAATGAGAATATGTTAGTTACACTATTGTATTCTGTATTATTTACATAGAGTATAGAAACTCATCCACAACAGTTGTCAGATCTGCACTAGGACTCAGCCAGAGTAAAGTTTTGCAGAGAGATTGGGTGAACTGAGTCTCAAGACAGCCAGTGTTCAAACGACATAATATGGAAACCTCCTACAATTCACTTATCATTAACACATTTAATACATTTTTTTTGGTTGTGTATGGACTGAAAGTTATGAAGATAGATTTTTAGTACACTGTTATCATTCTCTTGACTATTACAGAGATGTCTACAGCCCACTCACCTTTAGTTCAAATGTAATGTTTATTGGAACCATAGACAACACACATTGTATGGATCACGTGTTCTGTATCACTATCTGCCTTTCTTCTGTTGAGGCTTCTCCGTTCATAATCCCACTGTCTAGTGGATTTTGCTTCATTCTAGGTGAGTTTGGCTGTGTTTAATCAGTTCCTATTCCCTCACTTCATTATTGTCTTAGTTTTATACTCAGGCTGCTCTGTTCATGATAGGCTGTGGTTCTCTTCTTACCCTTCTGCTTTAGATGCTGCCCATGATTTGTGAAACAGTTTATTTTGTAATGTACTAGTGTCCAGAAGTGTGACATTTTTTAATTTTGTACATAAGTTTGTCAGTATTTGGCTGGTACTACAGATCTCTGTATTTACATAAGATAAGTCCACTAAGTTGTACCTCACAGGCAGGCTCAAGAGTATTATGTTTATGAACTTAATAGTTGTGGTTTGAAAAGTAGCTTTAAATAAATAATAATAATGTCGTGAGACGAGGGCCTCCTGTCGGGTAGACCGTTCGCCTGGTGCAAGTCTTTCGATTTGACCCCACTTCGGTGACTTGCGCGTCAATGGGGATGAAATGATGATGATTAGGACAACACAACACCCACTCCCTGAGTGGAGAAAATCTCCGGCCCAGCCGGAAATCGAACCCAGGCCCTTAGGATTGACAGTCTGTCATGCTGACCACTCAGCTCAGAATTTTGGCTGCCGAAATCTGGGAAATGACTAGCCAACCCCATCTTCCAACCCTTCGAGCATGTGGGGACTGCTTGCATACACATTGTTTTTTAACATTCCCCAAAGATAAAAACCACATGGATTTAGATCTGGAAAATGAGCAGGCCAGTCAACTATCCTATCATTAAAAATGCTTCATATAGCTGTCACAGAAGTGTTGGCGATGTATGATTTTGCATTGTCCTACATGAAATAATTGTACATCTTTTTGTTAGGTGTTAGTTCTCAAAAAAAAAAAGGATGAAATATATTGACATGTCGAATAATTGGGATCTCTGCCAGATGTTCGCATCATTCTCGCATGACATATCAATGGCATAACTCACTGTCTTTTTCAGGTGCTACCTGAGAATGGTCCTTGGGTGGATCAAGTCCAATATTTATGCTTGGATGGTGCTCAGCACTCCATAATCAGTCTGTGCTGCATCGAGTGTTCTGTCCACGGTCCATGCCCACTGAGGCATGACTCCAATGGTCCTCTCTGGTCGCCATTGTTCCGACTGCCATCCACGTCCAGCTTGGCCATCCTCTGGGGTTGTGGTCATTATCTGAGGTATGTCAAAGCCAATGTGTAATGTCTGGGGGTCTGTCACATGGCTGTTCCCTTGGTCTCCACTTCTCTTTTTCGCTGGGAATTTCAAAGTTCATGCTGCGTTGGGTGTTGCATCCATGATCCGCGCCCACCAAGAGCAGCTCCAATGGCCCTCTCTGGCAGCTAGTGTCATGACTGCCGTCTGCACCCAGCTCGGCTATCCTCTTGGTTTGTGGTCGTCATCTGAGGTGTGTCAAATCCGACCTGTAATATCTGTAGCTCTGTCTCAGGGCTGTTTCCTGGGTCTGCACTTTTGTTTCTTGCAAAATCTCAAAGTGTCTTCCATTGGGTTTTCAGGATCTCAAGAGCCAAGGCAGTGCTGAGTCAGTATACAGTGTCATGGTTGATGAGATTGACTGTGACCTTTATCTCGATGGATTCTTTTATGACATTATCCCAGTATCTTGGGGTCTGTGTGACAATTTTAGTGTCATTGTGGTTCACTGAGTGACCAATATCTAGACAGTGTTTCACTGTGGCTGATATTGTTGCCTGTCTGAGTCTGGCGTGCCTCTGGTGTTCTTTACACCTGATGTCCACAGTGCTAGTGGTCTTGCCAATTTATGGCATCCCACACTAGCATGAGATGTTGTAAATACCTGGCTTGTATAGCCCCACATCATCCTTTACATTTCCCAGTATTGTCCCAGTTTTGGTGGGTGGCCAAAATACGCTCCTGATGTCATGTTTCATAAGAATTCTGCTGATCTTGGCAGAGATCAGTCCAGCATATGGCAGGTATGGCATCTTTTTCCCCTCTTCTGGTTCTTCTTCTGGATCCTGTGACTGACTGGCAGGTCAAAGTGCCTTCTGGATGTCTCTAGAGGAAAACCTATTTTTGCTGAACACCGATTGTATGTGTTCTATTTCCGATGCCAAACTGTCAGCATCTGACAGAATATGTGCCCTGTGGACCAGAGTTTTGAGCACTCTGTTCTTCTGTGCTGGATGGTGGCTGCTATAAGCTTGCAGGTATAAGTCAGTGTGTGTAGGTTTGCGGTACACACTGTGCCAAAATGTGCCATCTGCCTTCCTCTTGACTAGCACATCCAGGAATGGGATTGTCCATCCTTCTCCAGTTCCACTGTGAATTTTATATTTGGGTGGCATGAATTCAGATGTTCCAGAAAATCATCTAGCTTCTCCCCGCCATGGGGCCAGATGACAAAGGTATCAGCCATATACCTGAAAAAGCGCTTGGGTTGATATGTGGCCGATGTAAGTGCCTTCTTTTCAAACCTTTCCATAAACAGGATGGCCACCACTGGCGATAGAGGACTGCCCATCGCCGTATCTTCTGTTTGCTGGTAACTGGACTGGTTACAGAATGCCCAGCAAGAAATAGATGTGGAGTGCAAGGAAACAGCCACGTAACAGAGCACTAGACATTACACAATGGTTTTGACACATCTCAGATAATGAACATGAACCCAGAGGATGGCCAAGCTGGGTGTGGATGGCAGTCAAAACACCGGCAACCAGAGAGGACCATTGGAGACACGCATGGTGGGCACGGACCATGGATAGAACACTCAGCATGGCACGGACCAATTATGGAGCACCCAGCACGATCCAGACATAAATACTGGACTCAATCCACCCAAGGACCACTCTCGGTAGCACCTGAAGAAGAGAGTGAGTTATGCCATCAAAATGTCATGCGAGAATGACACGAACATTCAGCACAGATCCTGATTGTTCAACATGTCAACAGATTACCAGGAAAGGCTCAAGAATTACATGAAGTATATTGTTCACATACCTCTCAGATATATTGTTTTGTCGAAAAAGATTGGTCACCACAGTCGTTTTCACATCATGCACAGGTTGTTGATGTAATTCATGAGAATTTTCGGAGCTCCAACATTGATTGTTCTGAGAATTTATGTACCCTGATAAATGTAGCCATATTTCCCAGAAAAAAAAGCATCTCAGGATTAGATTCCCCATCATGCACAAACTGTAACAGCTAGTTGCAATAACAATATCAAGCAACAGTATCTGGGTTGGGTTGGGTTATTTGGGGGGAGGAGACCAGACAGCGAGGTCATCGGTCTCATCGGATTAGGGAAGGACGGGGAAGGAAGTCAGCCGTGCCCTTTCAAAGGAACTATCCCGGCATTTGCCTGGAGCGATTTAGGGAAATCACAGAAAACCTAAATCAGGATGGCCAGACGCGGGATTGAACCGTTGTCCTCCTGAATGCAAGTCCAGTGTGCTAGCCACTGCGTCACCTCGCTCGGTCAACAGTATCTGGGTTCCTCAGTTGATGCACTACCAGCAGTTTGTATGGTCTCAATTTCAGTTTGTGCACAGCTCTGTGAACAGATGCTCTTGACACACCAGTCTGAAGTGCCAAATGGCGTAGTGATTTTCTTGGTCCTCTTTCCATGGCCTCCCCTATCTTGTCTAATTTATTTTTGGGCAAAACACTAGGTTCTCTAGGCTTACATTTGTCTAATGCAGATCCAGTTTCTTGAAATTTCTTCACTAATCTGTGTATTGTTCGATCACTGGGAACACGCACATTGGGAAATTTTTGTACAAATACAAGCCGACATTCCACATATGATTATGTTTTTGTGTAGTTCAACACAAGAAAAACTCATTGATCCTTCGTGTATACCATACCAAATGGAAACTCAATAGGAAACTCAAAACAAATCACTCAAACACTCAGTCACAAAGTATAGAAGACATGCTTAGTGTTTCTGTCTGAGGACTGGACCCAGCGACATACGGGCAGCGAAAGCCCCGGACTTGCAACAATATTTGAAGCGATTAGACTACACAAAAAACTCAAAAGAAAACACCAATACACTCTGTTGCACAGCGTAGGGGATACGTGCAAAGTATTTGTGTCTGAGAACTATATAGAGTGACAACCAGCAGATGCAGCAGCAACAACTGGCAAGTACACTGCTTGACTCATGGACCCCTCCTGGGTGTCTTTCATAAGACACGCTGTATATTTACCTTGGAAAGTAGTATATCAAATTTTTAAGTCTTTGATAACATTTTATAGCATTCTACCTATGTTGTCGCTCTTCTTGATACTGTTTATAAACCCCCTTTCACATATTTTGGTTATGTATTCCTCACGTTTGTGTATAACTGTCAGCAACAAATCAGAAGTTTATCTTCCATAATTTTTCATGTGATTCTTCAGTTTCTACGCACATATTAGTTGATTTAACAGTCCACCATTTTACTGCCAATTCAGTGTCTAGCAGGCACAAAAGCTTGGTGATCAGACATGTCATGCCTTTAAGTGTGTTGATGGTCTGTTTGTCAGCACTGACAACGCCAACACGTTTGATCGCTAAATATTGTCTCCTCTGGACACTATCAGCATTTTTCATGATAACAATGCCTGCAGCTTTAACTGAATTCAATTCTAACTTTTTTGTTACAAAGTGTGGTACATTATCACTTTTAACTTCATATTTACGAATGGAATTTTTGTCAGCTTGAGCACTGCTTGAAACACCCTCACAGCCAGAAGAATTACAAACTTTTAGAGAAGTAAATAACTCTGTGGTCACCTTACAGAAGAATGCCTGTTGGTGGCATCAATGTCTATAGACATAAATATAGTGCATCTGTCCTTTGTTGTTAATGAGTGGGTCCAGTGCCACTATGAGGAAGTATTCATTGAATTTGGTGGACAATGATTCCATTGAGAGCTCATTTCTGACAGATATTTACTGGCAACTCATATCATTATTTTTGTTTGATTCTTATCTAATAATGGTCCAGTTTTTTCCCCTTATCCTTGGAATGTTTTATTTTTGTACACAATGCACATTTCCCTTTTTGAATGGCATACTGGAGGATTTTACGCTTCTGGTGGTAATGGATTTTCATCTCTTGACTACTGCCTGTCCTTTGAATTACATCTACATCTACATGATTACTCTGCTATTCACAATTAAGTGCCTGGCAGAGGGTTCATTGAATCACTTTTAAGCTACTTCTCTATCATTCCACTGTGAGTGAGAAAAAGGAACACTTACATTTTTCCATGTGAGCTTCGATTTCTCTTACTTTATTATGACATCATTTCTCCCTATGTACGTGGGCACCAACAAAGTATTATCACATTCTGAAGAGAACTTTTTAAATGTCCTCCATCAAACCTATCTAAAGCAGATCACACACCACCTAGCAACACTCCAGAAGAGACCAGACAAGTGTAATGTAAGCAGTCTCTTTAGTAGACTGGTTACATTTTCTACATGTTCTGCAAATATGTCTCAGGCTTTGGTTTGCTTTCCCCACAATGTTATCTATGTGACAGTTACAATTTAGATTATTTGTAACTGTAATCCCTTTGTATTTAGTTGAGTTTACAGCCTGTAGGTTTGTCTGATTTTTCATACAACTGAAATGTAGTGGATTCTTTTTGGTGCTCGTGTGGATGATTTCACACTTTTCTTGCTTTTTGCACCATATGTATATCTTGTGCAAATCATTTTGCAATTCATTTTGATCATGTGATGACTTTACATGATAGTAAATGACAGCATCACCTTCAAACAATCTAAGAGGACTGCTCAGATTGTCACCTAGTTCGTTTTGAAGATCAGGAACAACTGAGAGCCTACAAGACTTCCTTGAGGAATGCCAGATATTACTTTTGTTTAACTTGGTGACTTTTTCTCAATTATTATGAACTGCAACCTTTCTGGCAGGAAATAGTGAATCCAGTCACATGAATCCAGTCACCCAACTGGGCAATACTTCATGGCCGGGCACACTTGTGAGGAACAGTTTCAAGAGCCTGCTGGGAATGTAAAAATATGGAATCAATTTGACATTCCTGTTGATAACAGTCATTACTTCTTGAGAATAAAGAGCTAATTGTGTTTCACAAGAACTGCATTTCCTGTATCCATATTAGCTATCTGTCAATAAATTGTTTTCTTCAAGGTGATTCATACTGTTTGAGGACAGTATATGTTCCAAAATCCTACTGTAAATTTGAATTACTGATATGGATCTGTAATTCATTGGATTAATCCTATCCCCTTTTTTGATTAGTGGTGTGTGTGACTTGTGCAACTTTCCAGTCTTTGTGTGCAGATCTTTCTATGAGGGAACAGTGGTATATGATTTTTAAGTATGGAACTATTTTATCAAAATACTCTGAAAGGAACCTGACGTATATATTCTGGACCGGAAGCCTTGCTTGTCTTAAGTGTTTTAAGCTGCTTCACTATACCAAGGATATCTATTTCTATGTTACTCATGTTGGTAGTTGTTCTTGATTCAAATTCTGGATTATTTACTTGTCTCCTTTTGTGAAGGTGTTTCAGAAAGCTGTATTTAATAACTCTGCTTTAGTGCAGTGAAGGTATTGATTGCCTCTTGCCACTGGTGTACTTTATTTATAATCAGAATCTCCTTGGGTTTTCTGCTAGATTTTGAAACAGAGTTTCATTGTGGAAACTATTAAAAGCATCTTGCATTGAAGTACGCACTAAATTTCGAGCTTCTGAAAAACTTTGCAAGTCTTGGGAATTTTGCATTCTTTTAAATTGGCATGCTTTTTCATTGCTTCTGCAACAGCATTCTGACCTGTTTTGTGCACCATGGTGGATCAGTACCATCTTTTAATAATTTGTTTGGTATATATATTTCATTGACAGTGATACTACTTCTTTGAATTTAAAGCACATCTGATCCAGACTTCCACAGTCACATTGGAAGGAGTGGAGACTGAGGAAGGTGTCAAGCAAATTTTTATCTGCTTTTTTAAATGGATGTATTTTGCATTTTTTTGTTGAGTTTGGATGTTATGGTATTCAATCTAGCTACAACAACCTTGTGGTCACTAATCACTGTATCTGTCATGATGCTCATTATTTGATCAGGATTATTTGTTGCTAAGAGGTCAAGTACGTTTTCGCAACCATTTAAATTTCAAGTGGGTCCCTGAACTAGTTGTCCAAAATAATTTTCTGAGAAAACATTCAGAACAGTTTTGGATTATGTTTTATGACTACTACTGACTTTTAACATGTATTTTTGCCAACATATCATGGGTTGGTAGAAGACTCCACCAACTACAGCTGTACCTATTTGTAATGACACCCAAGTTTTCTTTGAACTAGTCAACAGCTGTATCATCTGAGTCAGGAGGTCAATAAAAGGAATCAATAACTAATTTATTCCAGTTGTCAAGTATAACCTCCACCCATACTATTTCATAGGAACTACCCATTTCAGTTTCACTACAGGTTTAAACTATTTCTAACAACAATACATACTCCACCATCTAAACACAGTTACGCCCTTTGCAAAAATTGTACCTGAACTGATCTCTGACTTTAGTCAGCTTTCCCTACCTATAACAATTTGAGATTCAGTACTCTCTGTTATCGCTTAGAGCTCTGGTTCTTTTCCAACACAGCTACAACAGTTTACAACTGCAATATTGATTGTTCCTAAGTCTACCCATCTCCTGTAAGTGTAGTGTATCCTTTGCAACTGAAGCCCTTTCTGCACTTTCCCAAGACCCTCTAACCTAAAAAACCACCCATTCCCCTCCACATAGCCCCTGTTATCCATGTAGCTACTTCCTCAATGTAGTGAGCTCTTGACCTACTTAGCAGAAATCTCTGTCCTTAGTACGAAAAACTCTAATTTCTAAGTGCTGTGCAAGTGAGTTTAAAAAAAAGTCTAATTTTCCATCTGTACTATCTCCTTCATACATCTATTCCCAATATTATTTCTGTAACTTCTCTCTAAAGACTGTAATTGAATCATTGTTTGTGACTCTGTGTTACAATTCTTCCCTTCTATAGTCTAAACCAAACTAGTCAGTATATTTTATTGACAATATTTGACTGACATGGTTAGACAAAAAGTTACCTATTGCTTTTAAATCTGTACCACAGAAGTTGTCTGGGGATAGAAACAAATGGCCAACAGCTGTTGCACTACACAAGTGAGCCAAAACATTATGGCCCTCTCCCACAATAGACGAATGCCACCTACTGGTGTTGAGGGCACATGGTACAGTAAGTGGCGCAGAGATAAATGGGGAATCACTTAAGTGATGACACAGGCTGCAAATGGTGAATTTCACTGACATCAATGACTTTGACAAAGGTCAGATTGTTACGGCCCAGTGCCTAGAAAAGAACATCTCCTAAATGACAAATAAATGCATAGTGAAAAATACCAAACCCACTCTGTCAACTGATATTTCATTTTTAGGGATAAATATGTAAGTGGTTCTGGAAATCAAAATCTGACTATTTACCATCAAAACATATGTAGCCTGACCAACAAGATTAATGAACTCTTAATTAATATCCAGGAGCCACAAGGTATAGATTGTGCCCATGTTCTGTGCTTTAGTGAGCACCATGTTATGTCAGATATTGAAAAACTTGCTATAGATAATTACTGCTTAGCAACATCTAGAAAATTCATAGAAAAAGGTCGAGTAGCAATCTATGTCAAAAACAGAAACACATTCAGTGTAATTAATGAGCAGAATTTTTGTATAGATCAACAGTTTGACGTGTGTGCCATAAAGCTGGCTTTAAATAATTCTTATATAGCAGTAGTAGCTTTATACAGGGCACCTTCAGGTAACTTAAGTATTTTTTTGAAACAGTTTGATGCACTCTTAACATACATATTTAAACTCAGTAGAGATGTCACAGTTGTTGGAGACTTCAATGCAAATTCCTAACGAACTGCAGAGACAGAATAGACATTGAGAACTTGATGTCCTCATATAATTTCGCTTCTGTTGTAAATTTTCCCACCAGAATAACTTCACGAACAAAATCATTAACTGACAATGTATTTATTGACATTACCAAGATTGATGATATAGCTGTCAGGCAAGTCCTGCATGGTCTCTCTGACCCTGACGGACAAAGATTCACCATTAACAATTCAAATATTTGTGAGATTAATAGTGGTCCCAACTGGAAAATTACTTGGAAATCTACTGATGAAACTATTGAGATCTTTAAATCACATCTCCAAAACGTAGACTGGGGTCCAGTATATAATGTAATGCCAATTCCAAATACAACCTTTTCAGCAATTAAGTGGCTCTAATATTTGAAAGTACTTTCCCATAAAGAATATATAAAACCCATACTAAAAAATCCACCAACAAGCCTTGGATTACCACTGGAATTAGGATTTCATGCAAAAGAAAGAGAGAGTTGTACATTGCCTCAAAAAAATCAGATGTTCCTAACCTTTTAAATTACTATAAAAAATACTGTAAGATACTGAATAATGTCATTCAGAAATAAAAAAGTACGTATCTGGGCTCAAAAATTAATAACTCCACTAATAAAATCAAAACTATATGGGAAGTGATATGAAATGAGACTGGTGCAAATTATCCCAACAAGACCCAAAATATTGCTCTTTTAACAATGAAGGTAAGCTAGTTCAAAATCAAGATATTGTAGCTAAAATCTTTAATGAGCACTTTTTAACTGTTGCTGAGAAAACAGCATGCAAAGGCTCTTCAGAAAAGGCAATAAAAACTCTGAAAGAACTTTTCCCTAACTCTATAGACATGATAGGTATGGCCCCATAACTGTGCAAGAAGTAAAAAAAAAATACCATAGTTTCTCTAAAAAGTAAAAATTCATTGGGTGTAGACAATACTTCCAGCAAACTGCTAAAAGCCAGCTGTAACCAACTCTATAAAGTTCTAGCTCATATATTCAATGCCTCTCTAAATCAAGGTATCTTCCCTGACAGAATGAAGTACGTTACTGTGAAGCTGGTTGCGTAAGTAGGTGTGTACCCACGCAAACACAGTTAGAAATCGGAAACTAATGGAGTCTGAACTCAAGTTTCTTGTTTATTTCTCTCACATATAACAGGTTGTCAAGTAAGAGAATACATAAAAGAGAATCAACAACAAAGGTAGGTATGAGAATCACAGTTGACAGCTCTCTTCTCTGTGACTCCCATGCGAAATGTGGAGAATGATCTCTGTGGTTGGCGTGAATTTTACGCGTCGACTGCGATCGACGTGTGCGGTATTCGCCACATGAGCCCCCTTGATGAGAGCGGAGCTTGGATGTTCCTCTCTGTAGCGGGCAGGGAAGTGCACTTGTCTGCAAGAACATGTGGTGCATCGAGGCTGCTGCTTTATTGACTGCGGAGGTAGCGGAGTGGGGTTCTGCATCGTTGTCTTGTGCTGATCGCTGCGCGACACTGACATCGCCGGAGTGTCTTGAAGTATATAAGCAGGTTTCACTCTACTTAGCAATATGGTGGCTTGTTTCCCATTCAGCACTATGTCTAGGGTGTGTGCATCTCTGCGTATCACACGATGAGGTCCAGTGTATGGCGGTTGTAGTGGTGGTTTGACGGCATCTGTGCGTAACAATACATGTGTGCAAGTTTTTAAATTGTTGTGCATGAATGTTACCGGGGCTCCATGTCTGGACGCTTTTGCAGGTTTGATTTTCTTGATCATTGCTCTCAATCCTTGTAAATATTCTGACTGGTCATTTGCATTCGGTACCCCTTAGTCGTCAGCGAATTCTCCAGGCAGATGTATTGTTTCTCCATAGACCAACTCTGCCGGGGAGGCATCCATATCAGGTTTCAAGATTGTCCTAAGACCTAACAGTACAATGGGTAATGCTTCCACCCATTTAGTACCATGGCACATGAGGGCTGCTTTTAAGGTACAGTGCCATCTTTCTACCATCCCGTTGCTTGCCGGATGGTAGGCGGTGGTGCGGTGATGGCAGTATCCGCAGAATCTTGCTAACTGAGCGAATAGTTCTGATTCGAACTGTCATCCTCCATCAATTGTTATATGGAGTGGGCAGCCGAACCTCGATATCCAAGTTGACATGAATACCGTTGCCAGAGTTTCTGCCAAGATGTTATCGGTAGGTATTGCTTCCGGCCAGTGTGTATACCTATCAATGATTGTTAGCAGGTAGCGATTACCATCTGATGGTTGAAGAGGTCCTATGACGTCCAAATGAATGTGGGAGAAGTGTGCCTTGACATCTAGGAATTGTCCGATTGGAGGGCGCACGTGTCTGCTCACTTTGCATAGTTGACAGCGTGGGCAAGATCTAGTCCAGTTACGGCAATCATGGTCTATTCCTGGCCATACAAATCTTTTGGACACCAGTCTGGTAGCTGCTTGAACACCGGGGTGACATATGCTGTGGAGACACTCTTCTACGATGTGCGATTGGAACGTAAGGGCGTGATCGACCATGTTGTACATCACAATGTAGTCGTACGTCTTCCCTGGGCACGTCAACTAGCTGTAACTCCAACACCGTGTTGTCGTCACTCAACAGGGCATTTAGCGCATCATCTTCCTGCTGGGCTTGCGCTAGTTCTGCCATAGTTAGAGGCTGTGTTATACTGGATACTCAGTACAAACAATCAGCTACCACGTTAGTTAAACCTGAGATGTGGCAAAAGTCTGTGGTGAATTGGCTTATGAACTCCAATTGAGAATACTGCCTTGGAGAGCATTTGTCACTGTTCTTGTTGAATGCATAAGTCAAGGGCTTATGATCGGCAAAAATTGAGAAATCACCAGCTTCGACTTGTGGTCTGAAGTGTTTGATCGCTAAATATATAGCCAAAAGTTCTCTATCGTAAGCACTCCAGTGTTGTTGTGCTGGTGACAACTTGTGTGAATAGTATGCCAGAGGTTGCCATGCACCATCTACCAATTGTTGCAGGGCAGCACCAATACCAAACTGGCTAGTGTCCACCACCAGTGCCAAAGGTGCTTCTAGTTTAGGGTGTGCCAGTAGTGCGGCCTGAGCCAGGCTCTGACATGTCACTTCGAATGCTGCATCAGATTCCTCATTCCATTGTATGACTGCATTGCTGCGAACCTTTGAGCCGGCTAATAACGCGTTTAACGGTGCCTGCTGTTCAGGTGTCCGTGGTAGATGCCTTCTGTAAAAATTTAACATGCCTAGGTATCTTCTTAATTCTTTGACCATAGTAGGCTTGGGCATGTGTAGAATAGCCTCAACTTCTCTGAGTAAGGGTGCTGAACCTGTAGCGGATGTGGGATGACCTAGAAATTCCACTTCAGGTTGGCCAAACAGGCAGTTCGCTGTATTTAACACTATTCCAAACTTCTCTAAGCGTTGGAGTACTTCTTTTAAATGCTGCTTGTGTTGTTCATTGTTTGTGGAATATATGAGAACGTCATCCAGGTAGGCAAAACAGAAGGGGAATCCAGAAAACGTTGCCATGTCTGTGCAGCATTTCGCGGACCAAATGTCATGAAATTACTTTCAAACAATCCAAAGTGTGTTATTATGGCGGTCTTTGGTACGTCTTCTGGCGCTACAGGAATTTGTGTATAGGCCTTTGCGCAATCTAGCACACTAAAGACTGTGGCGCCATGCAGCGCGTGATTGTAGTCCCTTAACAAAGGTACAGGATAACAATCCGGAATAGTTCTGGTGTTCAGTGCTCTGTAGTTGCCACATGGACGCCAGGATCCACTTTTTTTTGGTACGAGGTGTAAGGCCGATGTCCATGGACTGGATGACGGGCGTATAATTCCCTCTTTAAGCGTTAGCTCAAATTCCGCTTTAGCTATAGCGAGGCGTTCCGGTGCTAGTCTCCTAGGTTAACATGACACAGGCAGGCCATGCGCGGTTTTTATGTAGTGTACTGTATCATGCAACACTTTCTGTTGTGCTCTTGGCAGTTTTGTTAATTCAGGAAAATCCGCTAGGATTGCGCGGTACTCTGCTTGTCTGCCATTTGAATTAACTTAATACTGGCACAATCTGTGTCACGAAAATAACAAGCCATTGATAGGTTGGTGAGACTGTCTATCAGGCGAGCATTGGCCAAGTCTGACAAAAGTCTGAAGTTTGATGAGAATTCAGCTTCTGTGACGTCTGCTACCGTGAAATTCCATTTAAAATCTCTACGGAGTCCCAAGTTCAGATTCTCTTGTTGTAATCCGTATGTTGAAATCTGCAAATTGTTGGCGGCACATAAGTTAAATGCAGTGCACGGCCAGCAACAATGCAAGGACTGTCTTGGTAGTATACTGAGGTCTGAACCGGTATCGATTAAAAATTTCCTGCCTGACGCACGATCTGTTATAAAAAGGCGTCGAGATGCAGGAAGGTAGGAGGTAGCGTCTACTGCCACTTTCCACTCTGATTTGGAGAAAGAGCATGGGCTAATGCGTTTACGTGCTTGCTCTCCATACCGACTATGATACCAACAAATGGTCTGTCTGTTCTCAGTTGTAGATTGTGATGCAGAACGACTTCCATAACGTCATCGACTATGGCTTCTCTGATTGACAATGATGCCATTTGACATTAGTTTCGAAAGCTGTGTGCATAGGAGATCGACCTTGGCGGTTGGTGCATTGTAATCTGCCCGAGACACCGTAGTAGATGCAGCTGCTACGCTGACAGGTATGTCTACAACACTGACCTGTGTGTTTGGCATGATCGCTTCCAGTAAGCGGTCAGTGTGTTCTGCTACCGTGTCCAGTGACGTCTTGTTCTGCGTGGCGATGACTGCTTTTACCTGTGGTGGCAGGCGGGAACTGCGAAGGTTTCCGGTCAACGATTTCTTCTTGCATCAATACTTGCCGGATTCCATCTTTTTGAGAAACAGCTAGGTGTCATATCAGTTCAGTCATTAACCGTTCATATGCATTCTCTGTCGGAGGAGCTGTTATGATATCCTGAACTTCAGTTGCATAACGATGATCGAGTTGGCTTACTACAAGGGAAAACTTAGTTGTTTCTGCAGTTATTCCCGTGTACGTGAAACTCGCTTCCACCTGTGCGAACCACAGCATTGGGTTGTGTGGCCAAAAGGGTGGTAAGTGAAACACTAGTCTTGATACTGCTGGTGTGTCCATATCTGTATCTGCTGTTTGTTTTGCAGTCGGGGTCACCAATGTTGCGAAAGTAGGTGTGTACCCACCCAAACACAGTTAGAAAGCGGAAACTAACGGAGTCTGAACTCAAGTTTCTTTTTTATTTCTCTCACATATAACAGGTTGTCAAGTAAGAGAATACATAAAAGAGAATCAACAACAAAGAGTAAAAAGGTAGGTATGAGAATCACAGTCGACAGCTCTCTTCTCTGTGACTCCCGTGCGAACTGTGGAGAATGATATCTGTGGTTGGCACGAATTTTACGCATCGGCTGCAATCGACATGTGCGGTAGTCGCCACAAGCCCCTCTACAAAAAAGGTGATCCCACAGATTTTTCCATCTATCGTCCTAACTCTCTTGAAACAGTATTTTCTAAAGTTTGTTGTCAATCACCTTAAAAACTTTGCACTAATTAGTAAACAACAATTTGGTTTCAGATCAGGTATATCAACAAGCGAAGCATATTTCGCACTTACAAATGACATTTTAAAATGCCTTGACAAGAAAAAATTACCTGAAACTTCCTGGCAGATTAAAACTGTGTGCCGGACCGAGACTCGAACTCGGGATCTTTGCCTTTCGAGGGCAAGTGCTCTACCGACTGAGCTACCCAAGCACAACTCGCGCCCCGTCTTCACAGCTCTACTTCTGCCAGTACCTCGTCTCTTACCTTCCAAACTTTACAGAAGCTCTCCAGCGAACCTTGCAGAACTAGCACTCCTGAAAGAAAGGATATTGCAGAGACATGGCTTAGCCACAGCCTGGGGGATGTTTCTAGAATGAAATTTTCACTCTACAGCGGAGTGTGCACTGATATGAAACTTCCTCACAGATTAAAACTGTGTGCTGGACCGAGACTCAAACTTGGGACCTTTGCCTTTCGCGGGCAAGCGCTCTACCGACTGTGCTACCCAAGCACGACTCACGCCCCGTCTTCACAGCTCTACTTCTGCCAGTACCTCGTCTCCTACCTTCCAAACTTTACAGAAGCTCTCCTGCGAAACTTGCAGAACTAGCACTCCTGAAAGAAAAGATATTGCGGAGACATGACTTAGCTACAGCCTGGGGGATGTTTCTAGAATGAAATTTTCACCCTACAGCGGAGTGTGCGCTGATATGAAACTTCCTGGCAGATTAAAACTGTGTGCCGGACCGAGACTCGAACTCGGGACCTTTGCCTTTCGTGGGCAAGTGCTCTACCGACTGAGCTACCCAAGCACAACTCACGCCCCGTTACCTGTTGACATATTCTGTGACCTGACTAAGGCTTTCAACTGTGTTGATCACAGAATACTTTTAGGAAAAGCAACCCAATATGGAATCCGTGGACAAATGGGTAACTGGCTCAGATCATATTTAGAAGACAGACAACAATAAATAGTATTAGATGTTAACAATCTACAAGTAGGAGAGGTAGAGTCTGACTGGGGAACAGTACATCATGGACTTCCACAAGGGACAGTCCTTGGTACTCTCCTATTTATCATATATGTTAATGACCTACCACTGTCCTCAAACAATATCACAATGTTTGCAGATGACACAAGTATAGTGACAGCCAGCAAAACTTCCATTGGCATAGAGTTAAATGCCAACCAAGCACTTGCAAATGCTCTGAATTGATTCACAGCAAATTCTCTACCAATAAACCTCAGTAAAACAAATTACATGCAGTTCCAATCCAGTTACACAAGCCCCGAAGAGATTAACATTGCACATGAGAGCCAACAGTTAGAGAGCGTTCAGTGCACAAAGTTCCTAGGCATTCACATACTGAAAACCCTAAAAAAAGCTTAGCTCAGCAACATTTGCCATACGAATAATCTCCAAAATTGGAGACATCAATGTATCAAAGTCTGAATATTTTGGCTACTTTCATTCAGTGATGTGCTATGGAACAATCTTTTGGAGCAACTCACCACTTCCAAAAAAATTTTTGTAAGCCAGAAAAAAGTAGTTCGAATTATATGTAGTGTTCCTCCAAGAACCTCATGCTGCAATCTTTTTAAATAGTTAGGTATATTAACCACTACCTCACAATATCCTCTCTCACTCACGGCTTTCACACTTCTCAATTCCTCTTAATATGAAACAAATGAGGATTACCATAATTATGAGACAAGACGGAAAGGTGATATGCACTGTGAATGGAAAAATCTGTCTCTGGTACAAAAAGGGGTAAAGTATGCAAGTACAAAAATCTTTAACGCATTCCCGAGTAATATAAAGTGTCTAAAAGAAAATAAAACACTATCAAAAAAAAAAGTAAAGGAATTCCTACTTGAAAAATTTGAGTAGTAATTCAGATTATTTCCTTTGTCATTGTATCTGTATTGGTTTTCTTATCACTACTGTATTTTTGTATTGTATTGTTTATTATCTCTATTATATTATTGTATTGTACCAGTTTTGAATCATTCATCTACCATGTATAATATACCAGTATGTATTGTATTGTATGATATCTACATTGTATCTGCTTTGACTCGTTCCACATCCATGCGTAATCATGCCATACTGGATCCATGGAATATGTATCTCAAATAAAAAAATAAAGTCAATATTTCTTTCCTTAATTCGCAAATGAAACAAGATATGGAATGACTAGTAGTGGTACAAGGCACCCTCCAACATGTGCCATATGATGTAGACAGATTTATAATGGGTTACTGTCTGGAGAAAAGAAAAACTGCCATAAATACCCAATCAGCTCCTAATAAGATTTCAAAGTTGTGCAAAGATTGGCATGTTGCTTTAAATGTACAAAATTCAGGAGAAAACAGGAAATATTTCTAAGCCTGCATCTTAGGTGAGTTTTTGTAATTCAAGATTAAGCATAATAGTTAACTTCTGAGAAAAGGTGCCTTGTACACAATAATTTATTCATTAAAAGAAGGAAAAACCTTAAAGGTGGAAGAAGAAGGTCAAATAATGTAGGGAAGGAATTAGCATAGATGAGATGGTTGAGACACATCTAATCTACAATTATAAGTGTTGCTTACATTGTGTAGTAGAAACTGCTGAAGAATAAGGACTAACATTGTATAGTAGAGACTGCTGAAAAATAAGGACTAACATCTGCTCAAACACAATTTATGAAAAGATTTTGTACATATAATTTACAAATGGATTAATAAAATGAATGAATGCCAGAAAATATTTTTACCTTGTGCTATTTCATCAAATGTGTTCTGATTGATCATTCTTTCCAGTATCTTCACAGCCATTAGCATTCGGCTGTTTACATCCAGCACTTGAACCTCCTTCTTTTTTGTTTCTTCTTTCTTCATAGCTCCAGCTGTTGCAGGTTTCTCTTTCTTGTCCTTATCTTTTTCACGCTGTTGTGTTAAGAAATCTTCATGATATGCATCGTATATAACCCACTGTGTTACTTGTTCAGAAAACTTTGCACGTGGTGGAGGTATTGTTTGCGTATCCACATCCTAATAATAACAGTACCCAATTACATAAAAATTACTCATTATTAATAGGCAAACAGGGATCAAGAGATAGATGTCCCACATAAATTAAACTTTGTAGTTACGCAAGTAAAGACTGAAACAATACAACAATTTTTTTTTCTTTTTTGGGTGTTAGTGCCACATCATATTTTTCTCAATATTTGGGGAATGACAGCAAACACAATAATTTTGACTATCAATGGTCCAAATGAATGTGATACATCATCAGTGCCCACTGTTGCTGGGAGTTACAAAAGCCTTTATACATCTCTCTTGGAAATTCTATTTATTTGTGCAGCTTGTACTTTTTAAATGAGAGAGAGTGACTTTAGGAGAAAGGTTTAAAAAGGACACGAAGAAAAAAAGAGGCTTGGGATTTAAAATCTCTGGGATAATAAGGGCATCAGAAATGGAGCACAAGTTCGAAGAAAACATATGTGGAGAATGAAATCAGCCATGTTCTTTTAAAGCATTCATCACAGCAGGGAACTCTATTTCATGAAAAACACAGAAAACCTAAACCTGGAAAAATGGAACGGGATTTGAAGCCCATGCCTCCTGACCATAAATGAAGTTCTCTTAAACACTGTGCCACCTCACTTGGGGGTTTCAACTGCACCTGAACTAAAATATAGATAAAAGCTATAAACATCAATAATTTTGAAATAGATCTGGAAATTCAGTAGTTATTGAATAATGGTTCCTTCATTATTTGACGGGTTTATGTATAGCATGTTTTAAAAAATTGTAATCATTAGCAATTTTTTCCTCATAATGTCACTTTTGTGTGTATTACAACCATTCATTCAGCAACCAGTTCATTTATTCACAAAATATTACATATCCAATAGTGTCTTTGTGAAAATTTGAAAATTACAGTGTAAACAAGAGATAGGGTATAACATTATATTGAATTTTTTATCATTAGAGGCAAAGAATTATCTCAGTTGAATGAGATGGTGGAGAATATTGGCGTTGACTGCTTCTAAGGAAACATGCTGGCACATGTACAATATTAACTGATGGATGGGGTTTGAACCTCAGTTCTGCTCAATATTAGCTCTACTCCTTTAACACTGTGTGACCTCACTCAATACCACACCGACTAGGTTAAAACCTCTTGGTTTATATAAAGATTCTCTGACTAATTACTTTTATTGATGGGAAATGCAACAGTTCCTAGGGGTTTCTCAAAGAAAAAATTTTCTTCAGTTTCTTTTTATATTTGATTTTGCTGTCTGTCAGACATTTTATATCATGGGATAGGTGACCAAAAATTTTTGTGGCAGCATTGTGCACCCTTTTAGCCCTAAAGCCAACCTTAATGTGGAGTAATAAGTGTCATTTTTACTTTGACTACTAAAATTAGGTTTATCATTGTTCCTTTTGAACTGCAGTGGCTTGTTAACAAAAAACTTCATGAAGGAATAAATATATTGTGAAGCTGTAGTCAAAATGCCTAACTCCTAAAACAGATATCTATAAGATGGTATTATTCATAAAGTATGTATTCATAAAGTATGTATTTCTGAATGAAAATATGCCAATTATTAACTTACAGATTTGTTTCGTCCCAAGATTTGCAATGATTCAAAGTGCAAATGTGGCTGAAATTGGTTGTTTTGGGAGTTCCAAAATGTGTTTTTTGAGTTTAAACTCCCTTCAATGTAGACACCTAAAATTTTTTACGTTTCTACCTTAGTTATTATTTCTTCACCATATGTTACACTTATCATTTCTGTAGTATCCCTGTCTCCCATCTACATCTGCATGACTACTTGATAATTCACACTTAAGTGCTTGGCCAAAGTTTCATCAAAACACCTTCAGAGTCTACCATTCCACACACGAGCAGTGTGCAGGAAATACAGACACTTAAATCTTTCTGTGCAAGATCTGAGCTCTCTTATTTTATTATCTTGGTCATTCCAGTCCATACAGGTGGAAGTCAGGAAAATATTTTTGCACCCGGGGAAGAGAGTTGGTCATTGGAATTTCCTGGGAAAAAAAAAAAGAAAGAAAGAAAGACACCTGTTGTTTAATGGCTGCTACCTCAACTCACTTATCATATCTGTGATCCAATCTCCTCTATTTCTTGATAATACAAAATGAACTGCTATTTTTTTAACTTATTCGGAGTCAATTGCCACTATTTGCACCATACAGATGTTATTGTTGTGGTCTTCAGTTCGAAGACTGGTTTGATGCAGCTCTCCATGCAAGCCTCTTCATCTTCAAGTAACTACTGTAACCTAAATCCATTTGAATCTGCTTATGGTATTCATCTCTTGGTCTTCCTCTGCGATTTTTACCCCCATACTTCTTTCCATTACTAAATTGGTGACCACTTGACATCTCAGAATGTGTCCTATCAACTGATCCCTTCTTTTGGTCAAGTTGTGTCACAAATTTCTTGCCTCCCCCGTTCTATTCAGTACCTCCGGATTAGTTACATGATCTACCCATCTCATCATCAGTATTCTTCTGTAACACAACATTTCAAAAGCTTCTGTTTTCATCTTATCTAAATTATTTGTAGTCCATGTTTCACTTCCATACATGGATACACTCTAGACAAACACCTTAATAAAAGATTTCCTAACGTTTAAGTCTATACTCAGTGTTAACTAATTTCTCTTCATGATTTGCTTTTCTTGCCCTTGCCAGTCTACATTTTATATCCTCTCTGCTTCAACCATCATCAGTTATTTTGCTGTCCAAAATATAAGAAAATTTAACTACTTAATGTGCCTCTTTTTCTAATCTAATACCCTTAGCATCACCTGTTTTTATTCACATACATTCCATTATTGTTACTTTGGTTTTATTGATATACGTCTTATATCCTCCTTTCAAGATGCTGTCCATTCCATTCAACTGCTCTTCCAAGTCCTTTGCTGCCTCCAACAGAATTATAGTGTCATTGGCAAACCTGAACTTTAATTCCTGCTCCAATTTTTTCTTTGGTTCCCTTTACTGTTTGCTTAGTGTACAGATTTGATAACATTGGGGATAGGCTACAACCCTGTCTCATTCCTTTCTCAATTGCTGCTTCCCTTTTGTGCCCCTCAACTCTGATAACTGTCATCTGGTTTATGTACAAGTTGTTCCACAAGTGCACAAATGCTATAAATGTAGATTTCCTTTTCTTTGAACTATCTTCTAAGATAAATTGTAGTGTCAATATTGTCTCATGTGTTCTTACATTTCTCTGGAATCCAGACTGATCTTCCCCCAGTCAGCTTCTACCAGTCTTTCTATTCTTCTGTAAAGAATAAGTGTTAGTATTTTGCAACTATGACTTATTAAACTGATAGTTCAGTAATATTTCCACCTGTCAGCACCTGCTTTCTTCGGAATTGTAATTATCACATTCTTCTTGAAGTCTGATAATATTTTGCCTGTCTCATACATCTTGCACACCAGATAGAAGAGTTCTATCGTGGCTTGCTCTCCCAAGGCTATCGGTACTTCAGACACGATGTCAACTAATACTGGAGCTTCTTTGTTTCGACTTTGGTCTTTTAGTGCTCTGTCAAATTTTTCTCGCCAGTATCATATCTCCCATCTCATTTTCATCCATGTCCTCTTCCATTTATATAAAATCATCTCTCTTGTCCATAGTCTATATACTCCTTCCACCTTTCAGCTTCCCTTCTTTGCTTAGAACTGGTTTTCCATCTGAGTTCTTGATATTCATACAGCAATTTCTCTTTACTCCAAAGGCATCTTCAATTTTGCTGTAGGTAATAGCTATGTTTCTTCCTAGTGACATGCATTTCTAAATCCTTACATTTGCCCTCAAGTCATTACTGCTCAGTCATTTTGCACTTTCTGTCAGTTTCAATTTTTGGGCGTTTGCATTCCCTTCCACTTGCTTCATTTGCAGCATTTTCAAATTTTCTCCTTTCGTCAATTAAATTAAATATCTCCTGTATTATTCAAGGGTTTCTACTAGGCCTTGTCTTCTTAACTGTTTGATCTTCTGCTGCTTTCACTGTTTCACCTCTTAAAGCTACCTATTCATCTTTTACTGTATTCCTTTCCCTTGTTACCGAGTGAGACGGCACAGTGGTTAGCACACTGGACTCACATTCAGGAGGATGATGGTTCAAACCTGCTCGGCCATCCTGATTTAGATTTTACGTGATTTCTGTAAATCGCTTCAGGCAAATGACAATATGGTTCCTTTGAAAGGGCATGGTCAACTTCCTTTCCCATCTTTCCCTAATCCAATGGGAACAATAACATTATTTGGTCCCCTCCCCCAAAATCAACCAACCAACTTTCCCCCGTTCTAGTCAACATTGCCTAATACTCCCTCTGAAACTCTCAACAAGCTCTGTTTCCGTGTTCTTAATTTCACAACTTTTTGCAATTTCTTTAGTTTTAATCTACAGTTCAATACCAATAAATTGTGGTCATTGTCCACATCTGCCCCTAGAAATATATTACAATTTAAAATCTGGTTCAAAAGCTCTCTCTTATCGTTATATAATCAATCTGAAATCTTCTGGTGTCTCCAGGTCGCTTCCTAATATACAATCTTCTTTCATGATTCTTAAACCAGGTATTAGTAATGATTAAATTAGACACTGTGCAACATTTTACATGGCAGCAACCTCTATCATTCCTTTCCCCCAGTCCATATTCACCTACTATTGTCGCTTCTCTTCCTTTTCCTACTACTGAATTCCAGTCCACCATCACAATTAAATTTTCATTTCCCTTAACTATCTGAATAATTTCCTTTATCTGACCACACATTTCATCAAGTTCTTCATCATCTGCAGAGCTAGTTGGAATATAAACTTGTACTACAGTGGTAGGTGCGGGCTTTGTGTCTGTCTTGGCTATGATAATGCATTCGCTATGCTGTTCATTGTAGCTTACATGCATTTCTATTTTCTTATTCATTATTAAACCCACTACTGCATTACTCTTACTTGGTTTTGTATTTATAACCCTGTATTCACCTGACCAAAAACTGTTTTCCTCCTGTCACCGAACTTTACTAATTCCCACTGAATTTAACTTCAATCTGTCCATTTCCCTTTTTAAATTTTCTAACCTACCTGACTCATTAAGGGATCTAATATTCCACACTCCAATCCATAGAATGCCAGTTTTGTTTCTCCTTGATGAACTCCTCCTAAGTAGTCCATGCCTGGAAATCCAAATGGGAGACTATTTTACCTCTGGAGTATTTTACCTAAGAGGACGCCACCATATTTTAGCCATACAGTAGAGTTGCATGCCCTCAGGAAATATTATGGCTATAATTCCCCCTTGCTTTCAGCTGTTCGCAATACCAGCACAGCAAGGCTGTTTTGGTTGGTGTTACAAGGCCAGACCAGTCAGTCATCCAGACAGTTGCCCCTGCAACTACTGAAAAGGCTGCTGCCACTCTCCAGGAACCACATGTTTGTATGGCCTCTCAACAGATACCCCTCCATTGTGGTTGCACCTATGGTATGGCTATTTGTATTGCTGAGGCACACAGGCCACCCCACCGACAGCAGTGTCCATGGTTCATAGCAGAGGGAGGGGGAGGGCTGGGAGGGGGGAGGGGGGAACATACAGATATGTTATGTTATCTAAATCATTTTCAAATTTGTTTTAATCTTCTGATGACTTTACTGGACAGTAAACAACAGCATCATCAGCAAACAATCTAAGATGGCTGCTCAGATTGTCTCGTAAATCATTTACATAGATTAGGAACATCAGAGGGCCAATAACACCTCCATGGAAAATGCCAAATATTACTTCTGTTTTAATCAGAGATTTTCCATGATCTTCTATGGACAAAAAATCAAAAATCCAGTTGTACAACTGAGACGGTATTTCACAGGCATGTAATTTGATTATAAGTTACTTGTGAGGGACTGTGTCAAAAGCCTTTTAGGAATTTAGAAATATGGTGTCAATTTGAAATCCCCTGTTGATGGCAATTATTACTTCATATGAATGATATTTTCTGAATCAGTGATGACTATATGTCAACAGATCATTTTCTTTGAGGTAATTCATAATGTTCAAACAGAGTACATTATGTCAGTGATATGAGTCTGCAATTTAGCAGATTATTTCTATTTCCTTTCTTGTGAACTTGTAAAACTAGTGCAGCTTTCCAGTCCCTTTGTTGAGTGAGTGTTTTTACATGATTGTTGATTATCATGCTCTGAAAGAAGCCTGGACTGGAGGACTTGCCTTTATTAGCTGATTTAAGTTTCTTCTCTACATCAAGTTACTCATGTTGGCAGCTGTTCTACATTAAAATTCTGTAATATTTTCTTTCTCTTCCTTGAAAAAGGAATTTTGGAATTCAGGCCACATCTGGCCTACACATACATACTTAGTTTGTTTGGTGTTTTTGGATGTTATGGTATTTAGTCTCACTACAATAACCTTGTAGTCACCAAACCCTGTTTCCATCAAGATTCTCACTATCTGCTCATGATAATTTGTTGCTAAGAGGTCAAGTATGTTACCACAACCATTTACGCTTTGAGTGGCTTCCTAAACTAACTGCTTACAATAAGTTTTGGAGAAAGCATTTAGAACAATTTCATATGATGTTTGATGGTGAAACTCAAGTTTTCTTTGAAGCTTGGGAGGGGGGGGGAGGGGGGGGGCATTTCTAAAGTGAACAAATTATTAATTTATTCTGGTTGTGAAGTATAACCTCACCCATACTAACTCCCATGAACTAACTACTTGCAATTTCACTACAAGATAAACTACTTATAACAGCAACAAACATGTCACCACCAACTGTATTTAATGTATCTTTTGTGAAGACCATTAGGTTGTTGGTAAAAAGTTTGGCTGAACTTATCTCTGGCTTTGTACAGCTTTCAGTACCTATAACAACCTGTTGTTGTTGTGGTCTTCAGTCCTGAGACTGGTTTGATGCAGCTCTCCATGCTACTCTATCCTATGCAAGCTGCTTCATCTCCTAGTACCTACTGCAACCTACATCCTTCTGAATCTGATTAGTGCATTCATCTCTTGGTCTCCCTCTACGGTTTCTATCTTCCACGCTGCCCTCCAATACTAAATTGGTGATCCCTTGATGCCTCAGAAAATGTCCTACTAACCGATCCCTTCTTCTAGTCAAGTTGTGCCACAAACTTCTCTTCTCGCCAATCCTATTCAATACCTCCTCATTAGTTATGTGATCTACCCATCTAATCTTCAGCATTCTTCTGTAGCACCACATTTCAAAAGCTTCTATTCTCTTCTTGTCTAAACTATTTGTCGTCAATGTTTCACTTCCATACATGGCTACACTCCATACAAATACTTTCAGAAATGACTTCCTGACACTTAAATCTATACTCGATGTTAACAAATTTCTCTTCTTCAGAAACGCTTTCCTTTCCATTGCCGGTCTACATTTTATATCCTCTCTACTTCAACCATCATCAGTTATTTTACTCCCCAAATAGCAAAACTCCTTTACTACTTTAAGTGTCTCATTTCCTAATATAATTCCCTCAGCATCACCCGATTTAATTCGACTACATTCCATTATCCTCGTTTTGCTTTTGTTAATGTTCGTCTTATATTCTCCTTTCAAGACACTGTCCATTCCGCTCAACTGCTCTTCCAAGTCCTTTGCTGTCTCTGACAGAATTACAATGTCATTGGCGAACCTCAAAGTTTTTATTCCTTCTCCATTGATTTTAATACCTACTCCGAATTTTTCTTTTGTTTCCTTCACTGCTTGCTCAGTATACAGATTAAATAACATCGGGGAGAGGCTACAACCCTGTCTCACTCTCTTCCCAACCACTGCTTCCCTTTCATGTCCCTCGACTCTTATAACTGCCATCTGGTTTCTGTACAAATTGTAAATAGCCTTTCGCTCCCTGTATTTTACCCCTGCCACTTTCAGAATTTGAAAGAGAGTATTCCAGTCAACATTGTCAAAAGCTTTCTCTAAGTCTACAAATGCTAGAAATGTAGGTTTGCCTTTCCTTAATCTAGCATCTAAGATAAGTTTTAGGGTCAGTATTGCCTCACGTGTTCCAATATTTCTACGGAATCCAAACTGATCTTCCCCGAGGTCGGCTCCTACTAGTTTTTCCATTCGTCTGTAAAGAATTCGCGTTAGTATTTTGCAGCCGTGACTTATTAGACTGATAGTTCGGTAATTTTCACATCTGTCAACACCTGCTTTCTTTGGGATTGGAATTATTATATTCTTCTTGAAGTCTGAGGGAATTTCACCTGTCTCATACATCTTGCTCACCAGATGGTAGAGTTTTGTCAGGACTGGCTCTCCCAAGGCCGCCAGTAGTTCTAATGGAATGTTGTCTACTCCTGGGGCCTCGTTTTGACTCAGGTCTTTCAGTGCTCTGTCAAACTCTTCACGCAGTATCATATCTCCCATTTCATCTTCATCTACATCCTCTTCCATTTGTATAATATTGTCCCCAAGTACATCACCCTTGTATAGACCCTCTATATACTCCTTCCACCTTTCTGCTTTGCCTTCTTTGCTTAGAACTGGGTTTCCATCTGAGCTCTTGATATTCATACAAGTGGTTCTCTTTTCTCCAAAGGTCTCTTTAATTTTCCTGTGGGCAGTATCTATCTTACCCCTAGTGAGATAAGCCTCTACATCATTACATTTGTCCTCTAGCCATCCCTGCTTAGCCATTTTGCACTTCCTGTCGATCTCATTTTTGGGACATTTGTATTCCTTTTTGCCTGCTTCATTTACTGCATTTTTATATTTTCTCCTTTCATCAATTAAATTCAATATTTCTTCTGTTACCCAAGGATTTCTAGTAGCCTTTTTACCTACTTGATCCTCTGCTGCCTTCACTATTTCATCCCTCAAAGCTACCCATTCTTCTTCTACTGTATTTCTTTCCCCCATTCCTGTCAATTGTTCCCTTATGCTCTCCCTGAAACTCTGTACAACCTCTGATTCAGTCAATTTATCCAGGTCCCATCTCCTTAAATTCCCACCTTTTTGCAGTTTCTCCAGTTTTAATGTACAGTTCACAACCAATAGATTGTGGTCAGAGTCCACATCTGCCCCTGGAAATGTCTTACAATTTAAAACCTGGTTCCTAAATCTCTGTCTTACCATTATATAATCTATCTGAAAACTGTCAGTATCTCCAGGATTCTTCCATGTATACAACCTTCTTTTATGATTCTTGAGCCAAGTGTTAGCTATGATTAAGTTATGCTCTGTGCAAAATTCTACCAGGTGGCTTCCTCTTTCATTTCTTACCCCCAATCCATATTCACCTACTACGTTTCCTTCTCTCCCCTTTCCTACTACCAAATTCCATTTACCCATGACTATTAAATTTTCGTCTCCCTTCACTATCTGAACAATTTCTTTTATTTCCTCATACATGTCTTCAATTTCTTTGTCATCTGCAGAGCTAGTTGGCATATAAACTTGTACTACTGTAGTAGGCGTGGGCTTCGTGTCTATCTTGGCCACAATAATGCGTTCACTATGCTGTTTATAGTAGCTTACCCGCACTCCTATTTTTTTTATTCATTATTAAGCCTACTCCTGCATTACCCCTATTTGATTTTGTATTTATAACCCTGTATTCGCCTGACCAAACATGTTGTTCCTCCTGCCACCGAACTTTACTAATTCCCACTATGTCTAACTTTAACCTATCCATTTCCCTTTTTAAATTTTCTAACCTACCTGCCCAATTAAGGGATCTGACATTCCACGCTCCGATCTGTAGAATGCCTGTTTTCTTTCTCCTGATAATGACATCCTCTTGAGCAGTCCCCGCCCGGTGATCCGAATGGGGGACTATTTTACCTCCGGAATATTTTACCCATGAGGACGGTGGTGGTGGTGGTTAGTGTTTAACGTCCCGTCGACAACGAGTTCATTAGAGACGGAGCGCAAGCTCGGGTTAGGGAAGGATTGGGAAGGAAATCGGCCGTGCCCTTTCAAAGGAACCATCCCGGCATTCACCTGAAACGATTTAGGGAAATCACAGAAAACCTAAATCAGGATGGCCGGAGACGGGATTGAACCGTCATCCTCCCGAATGCGAGTCCAGTGTGCTAACCATTGCGCCACCTCGCTTGGTCCCCAAGAGGACGCCATCATCATTTAACCATACAGTAAAGCTGTATGCCCTTGGGAAAAATTACGGCCATAGTTTCCCCTTGCTATAACAATCTAAGCTTTTATTAGTGATTTGAGGTCCAGCTCTTTTTCAATATAGCTATGACAATTTACAACTATATTGCCAATGATTCCTAAGTCTACCCTTGTTCTGTGTCTGACCTGCACCTTTGGAGACTGAAGCCCTGTTTATACTTTCTTGAGACCCTTTATTTAACCTAACAGTATTAGTGGTGAGCTGCTTGACACAGTCATGTCAATTAAATATCTAAGCTTAACATTGCAAAGCAATATTAAATAGAGCAAGCACATAAGGATGGTAGTACAGAAGCTGAATAGATGACTTCATTTTATTTGGAGAGTTTTAGGAAAGTGTAATTCATCTACAAAGGAAACTGCATAGAAAACACTTATGCGACCCATTCTTGAGTATCACACAAGTGTTACGAATCACCACCAGGTCCGATTAAAGGAATAAATCAAAGCAATTCAAACATGAGCTGTTATATTTGTTACCAGTAGGTTCAATCAACACATGAGCATTATAGAGATGCTTTGTGAATCCCTGGAGAGAAGACAACATTCTTTTGGCAAAAGGCTATTGAGAAAATTTAGAGAACAGGCATTTTCAGCCAACTGCAGAATTATTCTACTGCAACCAATGTACATTTCGCGTAAGGACTGCAAAAACAAGATACGAGAAATTAGGGCTCATACAGAGGCATACAAACAGTTATTTTTCCAAAGCTCCATTTGTAAGTGGATTAGGAAAGGAAATGACTAGTTGAGGTACATGGTACCCCCTGCCATACACCTTACAGCAGAAGCAGGTGTAGACATAGATGAACCTAAAAAAACTGCACAGACCACTCCATACATCCCCTGCTATCCATACAGACGCCTTCTGTGTGTAATGGGCACTGTGTGTAATAGACACATGACCTATTAAGCAGAACCCAGGACCAGTTCAAGAACATTCTGTCCCACAAGTGACTCATCATTTGGAACCCTCCCCTCCCTCCTTTCCCCTCGTACCCTTTTGTCCATGTCAGTTTTCACTACTAATTGTGAAATGTACCGTATGTGAATCTTGCACTTAGGTGCCCCTGGTTCCTTTCTCAGCTTGGCACCCAGAGTAGTCACTATTAATTGTCATATATCCAGTACAGATATCTTACAATTGTGCTGCATCTGACATCTCTCTCAGCTTGGTGCACAAAGCTATGGCTTGTGTCATTGTGCCTTAAACCACCCCTGGCAGAAACCTACCTTCATCAGAAACCTGCCTTCATCATGCAACCAAGACTGGCTATCTTTACCACTTCAGATAGCAACTGGAACCAAGAGGCCACCTCTTCCAGTCAAAAGCAACACACATCATTAGCACTGACATCAGCCACCACCTGCAATTGGCTGCACCCTGTGTACTTCGTGGTATCAAGAAGGACCCATTCTACATCTGAGGTGACTCCCCCCTGGTATCCACAAAGAGTGCACTTGGTTTTATTCCTGTCCTTGGCAGTCATATCCCTAAGATTCTTCATCACATGTCTAACAATGAAACTCTCAACTACCAATAATCCCCATAGAAGGGCAGAACTGAATATGTCATGTCTTTTTGAAACTGAGAGTGCAAACAATTTGCAGAAAATCACTCAATAAGAAGTTTAAGAGCATTATTTACCATTTCTTCTGTTGCCATGTATGTGTTTCAACTGATAATGATATCAGTGTGACAAAAAAAGAACTAATTTTGCTTGTTGTATAATATACAGATGCTTATTTACACATGCATGAAACAACAGTGGATATAAGATTTAGTCTTGTGGAACCACATAAGTGATTTCTTTCCACACAGAGTAATCTCCCCTGCTTGCATTGGTTGTATCCTTATATACAATTTTCTTTATTCTTTTGACAATATTATGAAAAGGAAAGTTGCTACTCACCACGTAGCGGAGGTGCTGAGTCGCAGATAGGTACAACAAAAATAATGTCAAAAATAAGCTTTTGGCCAGCAAGCAAACCACACACACACACACACACACACACACACACACACACACACACAAATGCAACTCAACACACATGACTGCAGTCTCTGGAACTGTGTGGCTCCAGTTGCCAGAGACAGCCTTGCTGGGCAAAAGCTTATTTTTAACAGTCTTTTTGTTGTGCCTATCTGCAACTCAGCACCTCTGCTATATGGTGACTAGCAAAATTCCTTTTCAAAATACTGTTACATTCCATCTTGGATTTTCCTTTATTCTTTTGGTTAGATATGGCATTATCCATTACTTGGCTGTACCACCAATGTCATAAAACATCAGTTTATTTAGAAAAATATTGTGATCACACAGTCCGATACTTTAGATAGGTTACAGAAAATACCAGAAGATGCTATTTTGTCATTTAATTCTTGCAAAATTTTGTGAGTAAATTTGTAAATGGCATTCTCTATGACTGTATGGCCCAATCCACACAGAAGTGGTATGGCAGAGATGCCGGCACTGGTGTGACAGGGATGTGGTGTGAGCAGGACTGAAATGGCACCGTCGGAGAGGCACATGACAGTCATGCTACCCTTGTCCTGCATTCTCCCAGTATTCCCAGAATTTATCACTTCCTGCATTGTCTTCCAATTCTTCTTGAACAATACCACTGATACACTAAACCTTAATCAAATTGTCACTTGAAGGCAGAGCACCCTTTCACCCTCCTCGCCATGAGCAAAGGCTCCACTACCGTGGTACTCGACAATGAGAAGTATGTGGCAGAACAGCAACAATCAGCTATTGGACACCTCAACATACCGAACTGTTCCTTGTGACCCTGTACCTTCCAGTGAGGCTGAGCTTCAGAAAATCTTTAAAACTCAACTTCCCTCACAACTGCATCAACAGAGGCAATTGACTCTTCCTCTTCCATGAATCCACACCTTCTCCATGGTTCCCAAAATATACAAAAACAACTACCCCACCTGTCATACTGTAGCTGGCTCCAAAGCAACCATCAAATGCCTCTCATCTCTCATAGACTAACACCTCCAGCTCATAAAACAGAGCCTGCCATCCTACATAAAAGACACCAACCATTCTTGGAACCTGAAAGTCTCTCTAAAATCTTGTTTATTATCAGCCTAGTCAATTTCATCCTTACCTGTCTACTTCAGTTTGAAGTGCAGATCTACAAAACCATCCCAGAGATTATTATGGGAATTACAATGTCCCTGTGACATGCTAACCTTTTCATGGGCAACAAGGAAAAGACATTCCTAAAGACTAAGAAGCTGAACCCTCTGACTTGGCACAGGTTTATTGATGACATATTTGTCGTCTGGACACACGATAAAAGAGAACTGCTCACATCCCGCAATGACTTGCCTCCCAACTCAGATTCACCTGCCTCTTTTCCAAAACCAAAGCCATCTCCCTTGATGTTGACCTCCATCGCATCAAATTCCACATCCAAACCTCAGCCCATATAAGATCTACCAATGAACAGTAACATCTGCACTTTACAGCTGCCATCCCTTTCACATAATCACTCCTCTCCATGGCTAAATGTATTTGTGCTGTTCACAAAACCCTCAACACTTGCATCAAGGGGCTACTCAAACTTGGACAACAAATAAGACCTGATAATTCTGCGTATGGGGAAGAAGACAATGTCATAAGAAGCTCCCGAGAAACTGATAGTGAATGGGAGGGAGAGGTAGTTGAGCGTCTCACAGCAACTACTTTTCTTTATTCTCGGTTGTAGTTTAAGTGCAGTTTTTAAAAATCAGTAATTTACATGGACTAATATTCAAATACTTAACACACTTTGAAATATTAAGTATTTTCAAATTTATAAGGCTCCATACAATTAAATTCCAACATTAAGTTAAAAACACAGAATTCCTTGAGATTCTACAAAATTCCTGAAATATCCTGAGATTTTCCTGATTTTTCCAGGTAAAATGTAATTTCTTGAGAATTCCAGGTTTTCCAGAAGAATCACTACACTGTATACCAACAATCTCCCCAACACTTTTCCTTCCTGCAACTATCCCACACACACCACACACACTGAGTGAGGCGGCACAGTGGCTAGCACACTGGACTTGCATTCGGGAGGACGAAGGTTCAATCCCGCGTCTGGCCATCCTGATTTAGGTTTTCCGTGAGTTCCCTAAATCACTACAGGCAAATGCCGGGATAGTTCCTTTAAAAAGGCACGGCTGACTTCCTTCCCCATCCTCCCCTAATCCGATGAGACCAATGATCTCCCTGTCTGGCCTCCTCCCGCATACAAGCCAACTATCCCACACATCTTATTCACTAATAAATCTCTTGAGCAGTGTCCTCCTCTCACTCTACAAATAATACACCTCCAACTCCTCAAATTACAAATTCTGCCTCCCTTCCCACTAAAGTTCCGATTGCCTCAATACTGTACTCTACCAAGACTATGACTTTCTCCGCTCAAGCCCTGTAGTGAGATACCTTCCTCCTCCACACACCAACCACCATACCATTCCGTCATCGTCCTAACCTCTTTAACAAGCTTACTGAACCATATGGCATTCCCACACCATTATCCCAAGCCCCAGGTTTCTATCTCTACAAATGTCCATGTTGTAAAACCCACCATTTACTACTTTCTCCATCTTCACCACTGGTAAATCCCACAACATAGCACACAGAAAAACATGTGAAACCATGCAAGTTGTTTACCATTTTAAATCCACTGACTGTGTTTTATATAAGTATGACCACCACCAAACTGGCTGAGCACATGAAGGGACAGAAATGTACTATTCATCTTGGAGACATCCAGTACACAACTGCAGAAAATACTCTGTAACATAACTCAAGAGACCTGATTGCCTGCTACATCACACAGCCTCTTTTGTTCCAGCAAGTACCAGTTTCCCTGAACTCTGGGGGTGGGGCTGTGGGGAGTTGCTGTATAACATCTCATCACCCTCCTTGACTTAACATATAATCAGCCCTGCTCCCTGCTTCATTTTCTTTTTTACTGGTTTGGCCTACTAAGGACCACAAGAAATAACTTAATGTTCTTTTTCTCCTTTCTTTCTTTCCAGTAATTTTTCATTTTGTCCCTATATTTTTCTCTTCTTTCTTCTGTCCACACTGCACCTAGTTTTACCTTTCTTTTTCTTTCTTTTCTCCTGGAAGCCCTTAAATTATTTTACTTTTGCTCTAAACTTTTCATTTTCTTCCATTTACTCCTCTGTTACTTCCATTTCCCTCAGGTCTTCTTTAACTTCTTTGATCCTCATCATTGATGTTTTTTGGTTTCTGTCAATAAGTTAAAAATTATATTTCAAACAATGGAAACCCCATGTACGAATATCAACAATATAGAAAAAGATAGATTGCTACTTATGTCAAGAAGACACCTATGATGATTACCTGTCATCATGCTCTGAAATGAGGGACATCCTATCTGAGATACTTCCCACCCCTCCTAAAGTGGTGTTCTGACACTTACCCAACCTCCACAACATCCTAGTCCATCCCTCCGCCATTCCCAATCCCAACCCCTAGCCACAAGGATCATATGCCTGTGGAAGGCACACGTGCAAAACCTGCCCAATCCTGTCCTGTCACAGGTTTAGCCTACGCGATCAGGGGCCAGGCCACCTGTGAAAGCAGCCATGTCATTTACCAGCTCTGCTGCAATCATTGCACAACTTTTTATATTGATATGACTACCAACCAGCTGTTCACCAGAATGAATGGCCACCACCAAACTGTGGCCAAGAGCAAAGTAGACCACCCAATGGCACAACATGCAGCTGAACATAACACACTTGTTTTTAATGGCTGCTTCACTACCCGAGCCATCTGGATCCTTCCCTGCACCACCATCAGCTTCTCTGAACTACGTAGATGTAAGTTATCCTTATAACACATATTCAGCTCCCGTAATTATCCTGGCCTCAAACTAGCATAACATACTGTCCCCACACCCTCCACCCAGCAGTTTCCACCCCCTATGTCCTATTATCTCCTCCCAATTCTCATCTCCTACCCTTTTTATTTGAAGCCCCCTGCTAATGCATCCACCCATCTTTCTCTGCTCCTCTCATTTTTTCTTCCTTTTTTCCCCACCTCCCTGTCCCACAACCTCCTGACACTGTGCCTGTTGGAGTCTAGTCCGTGAACACTCCACCAGACAGTGTGCATCTGTCTCCCCACCCGTACACTACTATCCCTTCCCCTTACCCATCCCCTCCAGATTACTGTTTGCATCCCACGTGATGTTGCATTCTGGCCTGAAATATAGCAGTTGGCAGGTGTGTGTGCTTGAAGTGTGCTTCGTTGTGTGTGTGTGTGTGTGTGTGTGTGTGTGTGTTTGTATGCCTCTCTCTCTTTATTGACAAATACTGTGGCTGAAAGCTACATGTGAGTGTCTTTTAATCAAGCCTGTTGACTTGATGTATCTTCTTTATGGCAAGTAACAATCTATTTTTGCCTACATTATTATTTTATATAATAATATAAATTATTTTTGTTATTCTTTTTTCATCTAGCCTTGTTGATATTCTTGTTGGGTGATTCGGGTGTGCCATTTCGAATTTAAAACTGAGATTGATACATCCCACAGTGTTATTTTTCCCCCTTTATTATTATGTATTTTATTTTTTACGCACTTAGTTAATCATCATTTCTTTATCTCAATTCTCTGCTCTCCCAATCACTCACTCTGTTAGCCCCCTCCCCACACCATCACTCTTCAGCTTTTAATTCCACTACTTATTTCACTTCTCACTTCCGTGTTTCATTCTCATCAAGTCTTTGTATCATCTCTGAAATTGCCCCCTTTATTATTATGTATTTTATTTTTTACACACTTAGTTACAACATCATTTCTTTATCTCAATTCTCTGCTCTCCCAATCACTCACTTAGTTAGCCCCCTCCCCACACCACCACTCTTCAGCTTTTAATTCCACTATTTATTTCACTTCTCACTTCTGTGTTTCATTCTCATCCAGTCTTTGCATCATCTCTGAAATGAGCTGCCATAGTGCTTACCAATATACTGTCTTTGACCTCTCAGTCTCTGTCATGCCTCCCCCTTCACCTACGTTACCCCTCATCCTCATAACAAGTCAGTCCCTCTCTTCTTTCCAACCAATACTTCCATCCTCCCTGAGAAAGGACCTAATTGCTGTGAGGGCTGGGGTTAGGGAGGTTTTTAAATGTCTATTGACATCATACACTGTCCTTCAAATGAATGGCGTTTTTGATGAGTATGTGTTCTCAGTTACCATTCACTTAATAATATTTCTGTTATTTGCACTCTTTTCACTAAATCATTATATGTTAATTACATACCATGCTACTTTACTTTTATGTTTTGAATTTTTAATGGATAGGTTTACTGACACGCCTTTTGGTTTTTTTACTAATTGCCTGTACTTCCAGTACTGTTCTGAACATGGGGAGAGAAAAATGATGTCTATGGGGAGAGAAAACTGGTGTAAAGACCAACTCTACTGCCTGACAAAGAAAGCGTGGCAACCAGAAGGAAAAGAGGAAACATAAAGAACTTTACAGGTTCAGAGGGCATATGAGGTTATTCCAGGAATTATAAAATCAAGTCAAAAAATGAGCACATTTATAAGTATGATGAATGACAATGCACCCCCCCCCCCCCCCCCCCTCCTGGCACACAACTGTTGTAATTGGGTTCTGCCACTGGGAAAGGGTTGACATCTGAGTTGGTCCCCCATATGGTCTATAGGAGAATGATATCAGGACCTCGCTGGCCGTGGGAGTATCCTCACATCACACAGACCATTCAGGTGTGAATGAACATTGTCCTGTTGAAAAATGGGTATCATGGTGCTGTCACATGAGAGGTAATGCATTCTCATAGGATGTCCATGACATTACATTGTGCTGTCAGAGTTCCCTCAATCACAACCAGCCGAGACCAGAAGTCATACCCAACTGCTCTCCAAACCATGACATCAGGAGTAACACTGCTGTACCCCTCCAAAACACTGGAAGATTGGGATAGCTTCCCAGGGTGCTACAATATTCATTGACAATAGTTGTCTGAGGTAGTGCAGAACCACGATTTATTGCTGAATACAATGTGGCACCATTCACCAGGTAGTCCTTGCTTCCTGATCACAGTACCATTCCAAATGCAACTGTGTGTGTTATGGCATTAACAGCAGCAGGACTGGGATGATAATTCCATAGTCAGATTGCTGCTAGTCTCTGAGCAACGGTGCAGGATGACATAGAATGTTGCAAGAAGTCAATTACTAAATCTTGGATGGCAGGCACAGATGTGAATAGGTTACTATGTGACTGGTGCAAATTGTGGTGATCATTCCTCATGGTGGTCAGATATAGTTGACTAGAACCTTGACGATGAGTATGCTTGTCCTCAGATTCCCATGGTATCCATCACTGGACAATTTCACCTTCAAAATGCCCATGAGTTTGGAAACCACATAATTCTACCCACTGATGAAATGGAGACCCACAATGAGGTCTTGTCAAATTGTATCAGATGCTGATAATCCTGTATCATCTGATTATGCTTCATCTCCATGCCTTCACAGTGATTATCCAACATATGACGCTGTTCACAACCCCTCATATAACCTACCAGGCCTGGCAACAACACTAATGCACTCTGGTGGCTGTTCTTCCTGTCACCCAGAGTAGCAAATCTTATCATTTACATATACATCAATGGTGCGTATGTGTACAAAGTTATGAGACTTCCTGTCAGATTAAAACTGCGTGTCGGACTGAGACCTGAACTTAGGACCTTTGCTTTCTGCGGGCAAGTACTCTACCAACTGAGCTACCCAAGCATGACTAATGACCCATCCTCACAAATTTAATTCCCCACCTTTCAGTACTGCCAGGAAGTTTCATACCAGCACACTCTCTGCTGCAGAGTGAAAATTTCATTCTGGAAACATCCCCCAGGCTGTGGCTAAGCCATGTCTCCACAATATCCTTTCTTCCAGGTGTGCTAGTTCTGCAATGTCTGCAAGAGAGCTTCTGTGAAGTTGGAAGGTAGGAGATGATGTACTGACAGAATTAAACCTGTGAGGACAGGTTGTGAGATGCACTTGGGTAGCTCAGACGGTGGAGCACTTGCCCACGAAAGGCAAAAATCCCGAGTTTGAGTGTCGGTCCGGCACACAGTTTTAATCTGTCAGGAAGTTTCATACCAGCACACACTCTACTGCAGAGTGAAAATTTCATTGTGTACAAAGTTACATTGACCTTGTCTTCTGGACACCTCACTTTCTTGTCAAGCAGTGTATAAGGCTATGACCAACTACATGTCCCATCCTTGCCAAACTAGACCTGTAAGTATGTACTTGCACATAATTATGATTTACACTTTTTGCTATTAAATTATCAATGTCTCCTAATAACAGTGATGCATGGACAAATAAAACTACTGCTACTATTTACTACTACCAGCTTAAATAATATGCTGCAAGATGTTATGGAGACATTCTGTATAAAAAGGATAGGTAAGCAATGGTAGCCAGTGGTATGCTTGAGGTGCAGTGGAGGAGGAGGGGTGGGGGGAAGGGTATCTGTTACAGACAGCTTCATAAGGCTGTAAACAGAGCCAGTGTTCACTTCAGTTTCATCCACAGAAGCACCTATTTTTTCCCCAGTATATAACCACTCTTACCTCAAATTTACTCGTTTGCATAATTCACATCATAGAGACTGCTTGAATTGTTGTATTGTGTATTGTCATCAGGTAAAAAGTATTGCCTGCCAAGGTCACAAATAGAATTATCTGTGTAAGGAGACAAAGTGTTTGTCTACCACACACTGTAGTCTATATTTCTCTACAGACTACATTTTCAGTAATCTTCCAGAAAACAGAAGGTGGATAGTAACAAACCACATATTTTCAAGGCCAATTTGAAAGCTTTTCTCTTGATAACCTCTCTTACATCTCAGTTAAATTGTGATTATTGTTATTGTAACTTACAAATATGAACAGAGTTTAGAAAGTAGTCTTATCACTATGCTTTTATTAATCATTGCAGAGCAGATGAATGCACTGTTCATAAGATGTGTGAAAAACATGGTACACGTCAAGTGCTGTCAATTTCCTTTTTGACACTGTATCACAGTGAACACCCTGAAATAATAGAATTGCTTTCTCTTCAACCTACTTATGATAACTGATGGTATTACTGACATACATATTTGTATGTGAAAAGTTGCCAAATTTGTTCCTGTTCTCCCTCCACCAAAGCTACAATGTAATTTACAAGCTATCGTATAAGAGTTCTTGCTTGTACAATTTGAATACCTCAACTGTTATAATGTTTGTTGTCCTTCAAAATCATACTCTTGCACTTTAGATACTATTATCTGTTATCTAGTGCAGATCCCACTATAGTGTTTGGCAATGTTTGAAAGTTGAACTATAATGTCAAGGATGTTATTTATGGGTCTATGCACTGTCAGATTTCCAAACTAAGTTATTCTTAATTAGCACCATACCCTAACTTTACATAGAACAGGATCATGACCTTATCCTGCTTTCAAAGCATCTGAATTTCATGCTTAATGTAGCTGAAGAAGGTGTTACTTATCAACAGACGTACAAAATTTATAACATATTTTACCTGAAGTTACTGTTTTAAGTAATAATGCTGTTGTAATACTTAAATATACATCTACAAATACACTGAAGTGCCAAAGAATCTGGTATAGGAATGGATATTCAAATACAGAGACATGTAAACAGGCAGAATATGGCACTGCAGTCACCAATGCCAATATAAGACAACAAGAGTCTGGCGCAGTTGTTAGATCATTTACTGCTGCCACAATGACAGGTTATCAAAATTTAAGTGAGTTTGAACGTGGCATTATAGTCAGAGCATGAGCGATGGGACACAGCATCTCCAAGGTAGCGATGAAGTGGAGACTTTCCTCTATGACCATTTCATGGGTGTGCTATGAATATCAGGAATCCAGTAAAATATCAAATCTCCGATATCACTGCGGCTGGAAAAAAGATCCTACAAAAATGGGACCAGCAATGACTGAAGAGAATCATTCAACGTGCCAGAAGTGCAACCATTCTGCAAATTGCTGCAAATTTCAATGCTCAGCTATCAACAAGTGTCAGCGTGGGAACCATTCAATGAAACATCATCAATATGGGCTTTTGGAGCTGAAGGTCCACTTGTGTATCCTTGATGACTGCATGAGACAAAAGCTTTATGCCTTGCTTGGGCCCGTCAACACCGACATGATGATGTTCGGATGAGTCTCGTTTCAGATTGTATCGAGCAGATGGACAAGTATGGGTATGGAGACAACCTCATGAATCCATGGACCCTGCATGTCAGCAGTGGACTGTTCAAGCTGGTGAAGGCTCTGTAATGGTGTGGGGTGTGTGCAGTTGGAGTGATATCGGCCTCCTGATATGTCTAGATACAACTCTGACAGGTGACACCTTCGTAAGCATCCTGTCTGATCACCTGCATCCATTCACAACCATCATGCGTACCAACGGACTTGGGCAATTCCAGCAGGACAATGAGACACCCCACACATCCAGAATTGCTACAGAGTGGCTCCGGGAACACTATTCTGAGTTTGAACACTTCCGCTGACCACCAAACCCATAAGACATGATCATTATTGAGAATAATTGGGAAGCCTTGCAACATGCTGTTCAGAAGAGTTCTCCACCTACCTTGTACTCTTGTGGGTTTATGGACAGTCCTGCAGGATTCATGGTGTCAATTCCCTTCAGCACTACTTCAGACATTAGTTGAGTCCATGCCACGTTGTGCTGCAACACACGGGGGCTCTACATGATATTAGGCAGGTGTACCAGTTTCTTTGGCTCTTCAATGTAATACAGACTGTTTCCCGTTAACAGCATACAATTCCACTGCTTACTAATGGGCAGTTAGTTCATTGCTGGAGCTAAAATCCTTACCCGAAATGGATTATTGAAAGTCAGTGAAGCACGTTCACAGAAATTAAACTGGTTAGTGATCTTCTTGGGTTTCATTGGCACAGGAGCTTCAACTACACTGTCCTTCCTGTCATCTCCTTCACCTTCTCCTTCAGGTTCTGCTTCTCCTGCTTCTTGTTCACCTTCTTGCCCCGCTTCCTCACCTTCAGGCCCTTTCTCACCACTTTCTCCAGCTTCTTTTTCCCTTGTTCGTGCACTTGCTCCATCATCTAAAACCGAAGCATTCATAAAAGTTAACATGTTTTATTTTGTCTTGCAACTTGAGAAAGAATTACAACATATTTATTCATTTTCCAAACAGGGAAGATTATAAGAATATCTAAAAGGGAACAAATGGAAGTGAAAATTATTCCCTTCTGAAGTGATTGTAAAACAAGGTCTACTGTAGTTTCTTATCATTATTATGAAAACAATCTCAAACATTTTTCTTATGGTAGGTAAAGAGGGTGCATGGGTGAAATGAATTTAGTTGCTATTAGATGTAATAAATGGACTGTGTCAATTATAATGAATCTAGTCATCAAAAACACATTCATTCATTCATTTAACAAAAAAAGTTTTTAGCAACACATGTTCTTTTCACCATCAGTTATTTTCCTTTACAGAAAGTATCCCAAGAGTTGCTTGAGTTAATGAGTGTAAGACTCCAATGCATTCCTAGTTACCTCACATAGGAAATTACATAGGAAGCTCCTTTACATTGCCTGGAGATGTTGCTACTTACTGTTGATACATCAGTTTAAGTACAAGACTTTTTTTGTATCTGATGGGCTTGGAAGCCAGTGGAAATGTTTCAGTTTGAGATACTGTTTGGTAGAATTTAGAAGCTCTATGTAGACTACAGATAATCTTTTAATGTATGGTAATTTCTTATGAAACAGCACAACTAAATGCTGGAAGTTGCTCACAATATCTCTCTATTCATTTCCTACAATTGCTTAGTGATAAATATTGCTGACCACTCATAATTTTCTTATGAATCATTTTCTGTTATGTTAGAATTAATATGTAAAATAATGAGCCACCTATGTTATACATTACAGAAGTGTCTGAGGAGTGACACCCTGTCCAATAGTGATAATAATAATAATAATAATAATAATAATAATAATAATAATAACAGTGTCATACATTATCAGTGCACTATTTGTGGAATATTCAGCAAAGAAGTAGCTGGCTAGCAGCAGGCAAGAGAAGAACACACAACAAATTACACTGAGTGTCCAAAATTCATGAGAATGCAATTGATGTGAGGAGTCAGTCATCCACTACTAAAACATATGCAGTGCATTTGTCTCCTTAAGGTTCTAATAAAAATAGACTCCTGATGCCCCACATTCAAGTCAACAATGGGCTGGCTAACAGTAAACTGTCAATGAACCCATATGACTCTACCAGATATTATGTGACATCCACCAAACACTTGTGGTTGTCCTGTGTGATGATTTATGCTTGTGGAAACATTGTCTCTGGGATACTGAAAATTCACTCCCATGTGCTATTGACCTCAGAAACCAGAATTCTTGTGTAAACTCTGATAGGTTGTGACCCATGCACCATTATCATCCCACATTCAAAGTCAGTTATCTCTTGATGTGTTACAGCATGCAATAGAAAACTATTCATAATCAGACAGTTCAGAGGTCAAGCACATGGTCTGATTCCACATGTATGCTTTGACCCATGATATCCTTTGTGATGTTATGAATTTACATTGCAAAGGATGTAAATGGCATGTTTGAAATGTTAAGTGTGGTGGTCAAAGTAACTGGTGTAAACTATTACGTTTGTAAATAATGCTGTTTATTCCGAATATTTCGTGATGTATGGAAGTGGTTAGAGTGGAACCTCAGTGCTTAAACCACTGTTAGAGAAACTAGTGGTGATTATATTTATATTCTTGTTTCTCACAAATATTTAACTGTTTCTTTCCACATCTGGCATGATTTCTAAGGGCAATTTCAGGCAGGAACCTAAGAGTGCAACTTAATTTTTGCAAGTGAAACAATTAGTGAGTATAATTGTAATGTTGTTTCTTACAATTATTTGCCTGTTTTTGTAATTTGGAATGTTTGTCGGGGATGAGTTTAGGCAGTAACCTAAGTGTGTAATTCAAATGGTTGCTAGTGAAGTGAGTCATGACCTTGTTTATAATCTTGGTTCTTACAAATATTGGGCAGGTTTTTTTTCCCCAAATGTGACACTGTAGAGATACAGGGTATTTCAAGTGGACTATTTTTATAGGGGTCATGCTGTCATGGGTGGCTCATTCTTGTGGTGGCTGTACTTGTTTGTGATGTACTTTGCAATAGTGGTTTAGCTGAAAGAGATCAATTCTTTGGTATTTATTGGTTATTTATTTGTCTTTAATTTTTGAGCTGTTAGTTTTAGTTCATAGTTTGTTGATTTTTTAGACTTCATGTTTGTGTTTCTTGTTTGCCTTGCAGTTATGCTTGAATATTTTGTTGTTTGCAGTACGGTTTGTTTGTTTGTTTGTGTGTGTGTGTGTGTGTGTGTGTGTGTGTGTGTGTGTGTGTGTGTGTGTGTGTGTGATTTGTGACCAACCTTCACTGATTTGGAATTCTATGATCTATAAGTACATTTTAAGAGCTTTTTCACTCATTGTAAGATTGTATTTTGTTTTTGGTAGGAAAATATCTTTGAAATGAGGGTTTTCAAATTTGTGTTGGTTAGTTTCATTTGTTGTGAAGAGGGAGGGTGGCTCTATAGATATGTGTGTTTTACCTTTATATGTGCAGTTAAACTTGCAGTATTGGTTTTTATGGTTGTGTATGGGGTTTTTGAGCTATATAGTCAAGTGAAATATTCTAGTCCAATTGTGTCATTTTTGGATTTTTTGTTGTTGTTTTGTTTGTTCTGGGGAAGGTTGAGTGTTATTTTCCGATTATGTAGTTGTTTTGTAGTGAGTGTCTGGTATCACTGTCTTCCTTTGAGCTATACAGGTCAAGCGAAATATTCAGTTCCAATTTTTGCTTTTCTGTATCTTTTCATTTGGTTTATTCTGGAAGGAATTTGTGTATATCATGATTTTCCAATTTTTTTGGTTGCTTTGGAACAATCTTAAGTTTGGTCTTTTTTTTATGTTTGGTTTCAGTCGTAATAGTCTATATTGTGGTCACCATGTTAAAGGGTGGAATTGGCCTCTTATTAAATGTATCTGTGATTGTCTTTGTAACACTTGTAAAGCTGTTTACTCAAAATATGACATCAAGGGGCAAAGCAGATGGCTGGAATCAGACCCTGCTCTAACCCCTGGACCAGATATTGTTTCTACACTTGTGCCATATGCCACATCTAGCTGCAGCACTGTACCTGACACCTCTTTAGATGTGGCAATCTTCCCGCGACTTTTGGCCATTCAGTTTACAAGTACAAGGTAAATGGATTTTTCAGTCTATTATACTTCTCCTCAATGGAATAAAATACATCATCAGCCACAAAAGTCGATCCCACCACAACTTCTATATTTACAGCAGTTACATGCTCCTCTGGGCAAATAAAGAGTGTTTCTTATAGTAAATATTACTGGTCAAAACTAAAAGAAAAAAATCCCATAAAAATACAGGAATTTTACTTGTGTTGCAAACAGACAGTATTCAGTGATGCAGGCTGACTCTCTGTTGTTCACTGCTCATACTGCTTTGATCATGTCTGTCTCTCTACTTAAGTACTCTTATTGTGATGCTGTTGTCAGACCTAACACTTGCAACTCACTGCCTCCAACATCACCCATTCCATACATATTGCTTGAGATTGTGCTGGCATCAGAACAGAATCAGTGGCTTCATGGAGTGTGTATGACATAAAAAGTGAGGTGCATCCTATTATATCAAATGAGAAATGGCAAACACAGTATTCTGTTATGAATTAACTGATGTGTTAATTGATAGGTTCGAATTGTGTATACTGAATGATACCTTTACTGTCACATTCCACCTGTAAATAATAATGATGATGATAATAATAATAATTAGTGTTGTTCTGGAAACTTGCAGGCACAAGATCATTCTCAACAATGAAAAGGGACTGAAGAAGACCTTGCACTGTGCACATACTGCCTGTGGAGGAGACAACATTGCAACAAGTTAAGGATGATCCTAAAACAAGTGGTGTAAAACATTCTTAAATTGCAGTATGTTTAAGATAGGAAAAATAAAGAACTGATATACAAAATAAACTGTGGAAGGTGGCCATCCAAAGAAGTATATTACATTTAATGTGTTTTTAATGTGTTTCTTGACGGATTTCTGTCAGTTTTTAAGAGCAGGTTTCCCAAGAAAAAAATGTAGTACAGCACTAATAAGACATCAGGAAATCTGCAGACTGCAATAGTATTTAAATATCATGTGCAAGGATAAAGGAAATTAAATGAAATGGTTAGGGCAAACAAGGAAGTAGAACTGATGCCATATTACAAGAAATACTGTGCTATCTTAAGGAAAGTGAACTGCATCAACCACTCAGACAATAATATTAAATCCATACAGGGAGTAAAACAAGAAAGCATGCAATAGCAGTTAGGTAGCTAATATACTTAACAATCGTTTCCTGGAAGTAGCTCAGAGAGTTCATGTGGACTGTTCAAGGGATAAAGCAATAAAATACATGAAAGAAGGAATGCCATATACAAAGCCAAATCACAATTACTCCATTCACAGCCAAAGATACGTACATGAGGGTTGTTATACAGAGGGTTGTTATACAAGTTAAGAATGTTTTGATCTGATGAGTCATGCATTTCTCTATCCAACCCCCGCTGCCCTGTCACAGACCTTCCTCGAACATTGAGCAAGAATGATTGTTTACTGTTGTGCAGTTTTGAAATGTGTCACAAAATTAATAATCCTGCCAAGGTTCATAGTATAAAACTCTTTCTGAGTGCTAAACTAGTCTGACATATGAAGTTTCAGTTCGAAGATATTGCACTATGTTCAATGGGAGATGAATTAATATTCATGATGAAGTATGATCAGGCTAACATTCATTTTTGACTGACAAAATCAAATCAACAATTGGGTGGAAAAATGAAGACAGCAGACATTTCACTACTGAAGTACTGAACATTTGCCTAGGGCATTCTACACACTAACTTTATGACCACAAGAGAGACCATAAATGCTATGGTCTTCACCAACTACACAGTACCATAAAATGCAGTTGGATTCTTGTCCAGGGGCATTGTGCTGCATGATAACACTCACCCATATTCTGCTGCATTGAAGAAGAATTCCCTTTGTCAGTTTAAGTGGTATGTTTTTAACATCCACATTATAGCCTGGACTTGTCCCTGAATGATTACCATCTTTACCATAAACGGAAAGATTTTTTGATTATTAAACTCTGTAGAGATGACAACAAACAGAAAGAGGACATTAAGTGTCTGGTTCAGCAACTTGGCAACAATTGAATATGAAGAAGGCACAGAAAACCTTGTGGAGTGCTGCAACAAAAATTGGCAAGGATATCAAAATAAGTTGTTCTTAAATTTGAACAGTGACTGTGAGAAGTTAGCTAAGAGATCAGAATTTGTTGTTGTAGAGACACCACCCTACACCACTATGGAAACTGAATAGCTGGCACAATTTTAATGTCGACTGCTGTGTTGCCAATACCCAGAGGGTGCTTGTAATTGGGACTACCCTCTGATGAGACCATTCCAAAATCAGAAATATAAGTTTGCCCACTATGGAGCACACAGAAAGTGTGCTATCATATGGCTATGGACTGGACTTTGCTTTGGAATGTGGGCTTAAGATAGCTTATATTGTTTCCAAGGAGTATTCTATATATATCTCTTCATTGTGAATAACCCAAGGAGAGCCCCCATCAATAGTGTGTATAGATCACTATTTACAGAAGTTGTAAAATAAGTTTTCTTTCAGTACCTTGAATAATGTCTGGGGAAACTAATCTTCGTTGCTTTTAGAATGACTCTCACAGTTGACAATCGAAAGCAAAATATAACTGGATTTATAACACCTTAAGTAAAGCAATAAAATCAAACAATGGAAACTCCAGGTAGGAATAGCAGCAATGCAAGAAAATACAGATTGCTACTTACCGTAAAGAGGAGACGTCAAGTTGCAGACAGATGCAATTAAAAGACACTTACATAGAGCTTTTGGAAACAGCCTTCACCAATAAAAGAGAGAGAAACACACCATTCACACACACAAGCACTCATACCTCATGCAAATGCAGCTGTCAACTCTAGCTTCTCTGGCCAGAATGCCTGTTACTAAAATTGGTAATGCACATGTATGCAATATATTCAGTTACATATATAATACATCACTATCAAAGAGTACATTCACAAAAATATACCTTTATAAGAAATTTAGTGAGGTAGATGATAACTGCTGACCAATTCCACTGCTTACCTTCTTCTCAAAGATTCTTGAAAAGATTATGTACACAATAATAACACAGCTATCTCAAAATACGATAGTTAGTCTCAGGATTAACTGAAGCATTCAGTACTGCTTCCTCAACTCACAACCAAACTGCGGCCTTTCAACAAAACTAACCAAACTGCCATAGACCTCAGGATCTACTAGAGATCATTCAGTCAACATACTCTATGTATCAAAAACTAATACAGCCACAAAAAAATATTGTCAGTGCTCTGTTTTTCTGCTTGGTTATATATGACATCAAATGCCAGACAATTCTGTTACTGGACAAAGTTGACATTTGGCATGACCCTAGTCTCTAGTGGGATTACAGAAGGGGGTCAGTCAGTTGCAATGGGCACACAGGCTTCGACCAATGAGGGTACTTGTCGCCCACTGTATACTTTGGTGTACAGAAGGTGTTCATGCCTTTTGGCACAATAATTACAGTTAATAGCAAGGTGTGTGGCTTGAGAATGGACATGTCAGACTGAAACCAGTAACCACTACAGCTGAATTTTATATCAATGCAACTGAGACAGGCAAAATAAAAAAGTTATCCAATTTGCTCACACTGTTTTTCAATTTACAAAACGATCATACCAAATTTAAAAGACAAATTACACTAAATGTTAGTTTCTTTATTTGCTAAAAAAATAGTGTGCAATTTACAGTATTCTCCTACAGAAAGTTAAATATTACAGTACTGGAGACCTTGTTGGTAACTGCCTTCGATTCTATCTAACTAAAAGGATGAATCACGTCACATTACGAAACCCAAGGAGTGCACACAAGGAAACGGCACCTTCAGAGTGGGAAATACTCATTCCATGTTTATGACAGGAATCAATACTGGATCTGTTCTAATTGTTGTGATATATATGATGTGCCACTTCATAGATAAGGGAAAAAAATAGCTCCCTTTTCTCTTGATTCAATTATAATCAAGCCTAACAGTCAATTCAACTCATCAAAACATTAAATGAATTTTTCTTGAAAATTATCAATTATTAGTTTTATTTTAGGCTTTGCCAGTGTATGATGATACTGAAGTGTTCTCAGGTACTCACAAAGATAATGTAACCTAAACGACTCAATATTTCGGCAAGTTGATTTGTTACTGTCTTGAGGGGCTCATGATGACTGACCGGATTGTCTTCCATTGGGTACCACCTTTATACAGGATGATTCAGGAGGAATGCCACATAACTTGTGAGTGATTCCACATGTGAAAATAAACCAAAAAAGTCCTATGAAGATGTGTCTGATCTATTATCATTATGGAACTGGAGCAAGCTGGAGACTACACATATCCACAAATGATCATGAAGACAGGTGCTTATATTACTTACCCAAATGCTGTGTAGGCACTGTGGTGGGCAGAATAATGGTGGGGCAGATGACTGATCCATCCCACAAGAGATGTGGGGATTCTCCAACAGATGGCAGGACTGTGACATTGCACCAAGGCAATAGCTGCAAGCATACCCAGTGCGCAATTACGGTGTGGATAAGTGAGCAGTCGTGAGGCCATGTAAGTGTCATGCTTGAGTGTTGTTTAATTGAGTGTATTGGGTTTCTGTCTTGTTTAATTGAGCAAATTCATAGTGTCCTTGAATACCAATATGCCACATATGTTCACCCATGCAGAATATGCAAACAAGTTGTTTGTGTACAGGTACAGTAATGGAGTCCCTGTGCAGCTGTGACAGAATAGCAGAGTCATTTCCCTGAACGATAAACCTCCTGTGACAGGGTACTTCCCAAGGTTTTTCAAACATTATGTGAATCCAGAACACTACACTGTGTACATATAACATCAGAACATGAGGCCATCCAGTCAGTTGAGGAAAGGGAAGATATTATTGCAATGGTACAATGGAGTCCCACCACCAGTACATGGTGCATTAGTTATCCGTTCGATACTTCACAAACGTGAATGTGACGTATGTGACATTCTGAAGGCTTGTACCCATTACACGTGCAGGCCGTGCAGCATCTGTATCCAGGTGACTTAGTAAGCAGACAACGATTTTGTAACTGGTTGGCTGTACACAGAGACATCATGTAGTTCACTACACTTTATTTTACAGATGAAGCTGAATTTACATGCAATGGTATTATGAACATCCAAAATTATTAGGTATGGGCGATGGAGAACCTACATGACTCTATGGAAACAAGATTCCAAGTTAGGTTGTCAGTAAACGTCTGGTGTGCTATGATTGATGACCTGATGATAGGGCCTGCATTCCTCCCAAAATGTATGACAGTTGCAGAATATTCACATTTTCTGATAGAAAACATACCTGCACTTTTGGAAGAAGTGTCATTAGAGCTACGATGGCAAATGTACCTGAAACATGATAGATCGCCAATTCACTGTACCAGACAAGTATTCCAGTATCTGAACAACATGTTTCCTCAATGGTGGATTGGCCATGATGGACCCATTAACTGGCCTGCCATATTACCTGACCTAACACCATTAAACTTCTGTTTATGGGGCTGGTTAGAGGGAGATGTATAAACTACAAAGGTGGATAAACATGAAGAACTTGTCACTCACAGCACTAACACATTAAAGCCCACTGAGATGATTTTTGATGAACAATACAACACACCCTTCAACGTGTTGACAACTGCATTGAGATGGATGGTGGATTTTTTTGAACACCTCTTGCAGAATGGATAGGTCTCTGTCCCACTATTATTCTGTCTAACACAGCGTCTACACAACATTTCAGTAAGTAATATTCACACTTGTCTTCATAATCATTCATGGATGTGTGTAGTCTTGAACCTACTCCAGTTCCATAATGGCTGAAAACTGGACACATGTTCACAGAACTTTTTCGGTTTATTTTCACATGTGGAATCACCTCACAAATTATGTGGCATTTCTCCTAAATCACCCTGTTAATCTTGGGCAAGTAGTGATTGTGCATGGCTATACAAGTGAGGTAGAGGGCAAAGTGCACCAGTGGGAGTCAAGTTGTGATCCTCAGTCACTGTACTGCAACCACCAAGCCCTTGATGCTGCCGGGTTCGATGACACACATCTACATGGTGTGCTCTCAGGTCATAGTTGGCATGGCACAAGAGGATCTTTCCAATCTTTTGACAGAATGTTGTCATGTTTTGAGCATCTTCAAGGGTGGGACCCAACTCTTACCTAGATAGAAACTGCTATTTTTATTTATCAGTTCATCTTGTAGGTGGAGTTCTACAGATTATTTTCAGTGCAACCTCAAAATGTTTCAGCATGTTTTAACAACCTGGTACTGTTGTAATTCATACTGTATCCTTTGGAGACAGAATCCTTTGTGACAGTTGAGGTTGTTGATTGTTCTTTATCTGTGTGACACATGCTTCATGCATCTTTCTTGTGCCATCTGGATTGAGGGACCAATGTACATTTTCCTGCACTGGCACCAGATGTGGTAGACTCCTGGTTTCTAGAGAACTAGTTTGTTATTAACAGACCTCCAACCATCTGCCATCTTTGGTGGCAGGCAGAACATGCATTAGAACATTCTTCCAATGTTCACCGATGTGTTATCAATGTACAGGACAGAAAATATAGCAACAGGTTTTCTTTTCCCTCTGCAAGTTGCCGACTAGACTTCTTCCATTTCATAGTATGCTGGTTGTAACTGTTCTCCATGAAAACTGTCTGCAGCTGCTGCAAATATGTTGCTGTACTCTCTTAGTCAGAGATTAGCAAGCTCTGTGCTCTATGACAAAGCATGAACTAGGATGCCACAAAACTGTTAAAACAGGCCAACATATTTTGGGATTGTGTTTTAAAAAGAATGTGAAGACATAATGAACTGATGAATAAAGACAGCAGTTTCCCAGTAAGTAAGGCTTCATTCCTATCCTTGAGTATTAACAAAGCATAACAGTGTGTCAGAGATGCAACTGGGAACTGTGGGCCTCAGATTGACAGCAGGAGAGAGGGAAGGATGTGACATGGCAATTTAGGAAATGACATTATGAAATTACCAATACGAGGACAGACAATTAATGTGATTCACTAGACATGTATAGCACACATACATTGTATAGGGTGGGCAAAATCAAAGTAGCCTGGAAAACAGAGTTCCAGGGTACAAAGAATCACAGCGGAGGAAAGGAAATACAGTACTAAGTTGGCTACAGCAGATGTTGAAAGTGACCACCACTCATCTGTTGGCACTTTTGAGCTCTGGCCGACAAGTTGCTGAAAGTGGATCAACACTGGACTGCCGGAACTGCTGCCATCTCATACGAAATGTTCTGCTGCAGTTCTTGAGGGCTACGAGGATTGTTGCGAAACACCTTAGACACACTCACACCAGAAATAATTCATGAGAGAAAATAAATAAATGAAATAAATATTCCAATTTCTTTTAAAATACACTAAAAGTGAGAGGAACTGATGTTTTCCATTACAAAATTATGTCTTAAAATGTATTGCCTTGTGATCTATGATTTTCAATATCAATGAGACAAGTTTACAGAATCTTGATGGTTAGTGTCACATGCCAAGAGATGTCCATTACATTTTTGTCTTCCTGCTTTTAAAATTGTAATATGTGTACAAGTTATTAATACCACCCTCTTTATTTGAATACTAGATTTTTACCTGCAGCTTCACCCGTGTACCTGTATGTCACATGCATTGCACACCTCTCTTCCTCCCCTCTCTCTCTCTGTCCATCTCCTCCTCCACCATCTCTCTGTCCATCAAGTCAACTCCCCTCTCCTCTCTGTCCAATGCCTCCTGCCCCCTCTGTGTCCATCTCCTCCTCCTTCTCTGTCCATCTTTCCCTCCTCCCTTCTCTCTCACTCTTTTTGTCTTTCTCCTATGTCAGCCCATTTTCAGCACCATCCCATCCTAATGGGAACTGATTCTTAACACCACAGCACTTCTTTGCAAACAATAGACCATATGTATACCAAGTTTGGTTGCAATTGGTCCATGGGGTTAGGAAATGTGAAAACTACATTCATTCATTCATAAATACATACATACGTTTTTATAATATATATAGATATGATCACTTTTTTTCAACTAACATATGAGCCTCAAAGTAAAGTTCTATTAGAGATATTAAACACAGATACTGCACCGATTGTTCCTCCTTCTGCAAGTATCTGATGACGAGCATCCTCAGAGTCCTTGGCCAGACACGTTCCTTCAATACTGAGGAGAAATATTGTAGGCTCTGGTGGAGGAACAGGAACAAAGGAACGTTCTTTAAAGCTGAATTGTACTACATTATCAGGAACTTTACTGGTTACTGCGGTCAGAACACGTGTAATATCTTCCTTCTGTTCCTGTAGACAAACATATAAAAACCTAAAATTGATATCTACAGTCATGCATGCATTGTATAGTAATGCCAATTCAAAATATGTAAGATAATACACAATATAATAGAGGGAAACATTCCACATGGGAAAAATATATCTAAAAACAAAGATGATGTGACTTACCGAGCGAAAGTGCTGGCAGGTCGATAGACACACAAACAAACGCAAACATACACACAAAATTCTAGCTTTCGCAACAAATGGTTGCTTCGTCAGAAAAGAGGGAAGGAGAGGGAAAGACGAAAGGAAGTGGGTTTTAAGGGAGAGGGTAAGGAGTCATTCCAATCCCGGGAGCGGAAAGACTTACCTTAGGGGGAAAAAAGGACGGGTATACACTCTCTCTCACACACACACACACACACACACACACACATATCCATCCACACATACACAGACAGAAATATGTCTGCTTGTGTCTGTATATGTGTGGATGGATATGTGTGTGTGTGTGTGTGTGTGCGAGTGTATACCCGTCCTTTTTTCCCCCTAAGGTAAGTCTTTCCGCTCCCGGGATTGGAATGACTCCTTACCCTCTCCCTTAAAACCCACTTCCTTTCGTCTTTCCCTCTCCTTCCCTCTTTCCTGACGAAGCAACCGTTTGTTGCGAAAGCTAGAATTTTGTGTGTATGTTTGTGTTTGTTTGTGTGTCTATCGACCTGCCAGCGCTTTCGTTCAGTAAGTCACATCATCTTTGTTTTTAGATATAAGATAATACACAGGAGGATATAGTGCACAGTCTTAGAGAAAAGTGAGAATCTAGTAATTTCAGTCCGTTAGACTGTTGCATTATACATATTATTTTCATTCATTAAACAAATATATATATCAAACAATGAAAACTACAGGTTGGAATATCAACAATATAAGGAAAAGGGTAGATTCCTACACTGAGTTGCAGAGAGGCCCAACGAAAAGACCGTTACACATTTAGCTTTCATCCAACATGAACACACATTCATTCACAAAAGTAAGCACATCTCATGCACAAATGATCATCATCTCCAGCAGATGAGACCGATCTGCCAGAGATGGCAGTCATGTGTGTGTGAGCTGTGCTTGTTTGTGTGAATGAATGTGTGTTTGTTTCCTTTTCTGAAGTAGTATTCTGCAGAAAGCTGCTAAAAGAGTAACACTCTTTTTGTTGTGCCTGCCTGCAACTCGATGTGCCGTCTTTATGGAAAGTAGCAATCTAGCCTTTTCCTTATATTGTTAAAAATATAACAAAGTATTTTAACAACAACCCACTTTTATAGTTGCTATAAACTACTTGATTTTTTAAAGCAAGTCAAATAATATAATGTAATGTGAACGTTTCACAAATATACACTCAACATTTGTGTGGCTGATCTAACACAAATGAATGATTAATATATTGGGAATCTAAATGATATATGTAGGACTGAAAGGGTTAAACATAATTAAAAATAAATGTAATTAGAAATAAGTAACTACAGAAATTCCTCCCTCTAAATATAATATTGAAGGCAGCTTTTTAAAATGTCTGTTACAATTCTAAGGGAATATACCAACAAAAATTATTCCATTTAGTTGTAGAGACGATCACAACACAATGAATTCTATAGAAAATCAAATAATTCTCTAAGCTGAAAGACTTCCAGATAATTGTACTGCTCCATTCTACACTGTATGAAGCATTGTATTGAACACAGAGCTTCAGCAGTCACTCAGCACAGAAGGACAGTCACAACTGGCGTGACTGATGTGTCACACCTCTCACAGTTGCCCCACACATGGACTGGTGTTTCCGAGAACAGATTACTTGCACAAATACTTTCCAGAAATTGTCTGTGTAACCAGTCCTTGTGATTTCCAATATTTTCAATGGGTGTTTTTTTAGATAAATCTTTCTCAGAGAGAGTGATGTTGAACAACTATAGACCCAGTTATGACAACCAGTGGAGAAAGCAAGAATGGCAGCTTGGACAGCAAAAAAGGGTGACAACCACCATAAATTTTGATTTTTTCCTCAGAATATATGTAGCTTGTTAAACAACAAATAAGAATTTTCATGTCACTAGAGGAAACTGAAAAATCTGTAAGTATTTCTACATAACAGAACATCATTTGGAAGTCACAGAAGCTCGGAATATACACCTAGATGGATACACATTAGTATTACATTACTATAGACACAATGTACACAAAGCAGAGTGGCTACATGGAATAAAGGATGTAATAAAGTCCTGCACTACAGGTCTACATGCTGTATTAAGCATCCCTCGAAGTGCTGTACTTCAGCAGTAAACAAGGAGACACGGTAGCAGTTCTGACAGTGTACAGGCACCAACAGCAATTGTTTTAAACTTCATCAAGCAATTAGAGTGGGTACTGTTATTTAGGGGTTTAGAGTCCTAAAGATATATCTACAAAACTGGCAATTTTGACATTTCTGCTTCACAACTGTCTTGGAAAATCAAATTATTGAAAGACAAAACAGTGGAACCTCTATCTTTAACTAATCTGGAGACAGTGTACAGTGCATCTACAAAATCACTTACATGTTTAATGTCACAGTAGCACATTGGCTTTTACACAATTTTGGTTCCTTTGCAGTACTATGGCATTAAATGGCATGACAAGTCAGAAGAGGGGTTTTAAGGGGAAGGAAGAGGGATGAAAAAAAAATACTGGCAAAGTTTAGGAAACAAAGAGAGTTTGGACAAGTTGATCAGAACCCCAGGTCACGAGAGACTTACTGGATGTGGTGACAAGAAAAGACTGACTGTTGGGGACTGCAGTGGGATGAAATTTGAAAACCTGAGACTTTAAAGGTGGAAGATAGGGCAATAAGGAAGACAGAGATTACTGACAAAATATAGTGCAAGAGTTAATAATAGTGGAAAGCTAAGTACATTTTAAGTGGTCAGGAAATAAAAGATAAAGAAAACTAAAGGGGAGTGAAGAGAGGATTGGTCATTGAGAAGAAATGCTGAGACTGAAGAAGGCTTGTAAGACGTGATTTTGAGGTGGTTGTATCAAGTTGAAATAGTGATTAGAATTGTTGAAGGCATAGTTCAATGTCAGGTTTGCTGTTGGAAAGGTTTTGGGATTGGGTTGCAGACAGATATTTGCAGTTGACATTAAGTGTGAAGAAAAGTAGGTCCTTCAACAAAGCAGCATAACTGAATGCACAGGTTTAGGACTGAAAATGAGACCCTTGCATAATACAGATAACTCAGGAGGGGAGGGTGCCTTAGATGAGAGATTGAGAACACTGTACTGATGTGGCTGGTTCTTGTGATCAGAGATATCATTCCTCTGGTGTAAGCTGGGGGATGTTAAGAGGCTGGCCAAGCACTTCTTCTCAGTAACTACTCCCCCACCCCCCACATCCACCTTATACAATGCACTTAGCTTTAGCTTTTTGCTCTTACTAACTCTCTCACTATGTTTTGTTAGTAATCTCTGTCTTGCTTACTACCCTATCTTCCACCTCTTAAGCTCTATGATTTTCAAAGCACATACAGTGCAGTCCCCAACAATCAGTCTTTCCTTCTAACCCCATTCAGTAAGTCTCCCCTGACCCAGGGTTCCGGGCAACTTTTCCATACTCTCCCCATTTTCTAAACTTCATCAGGCATGTTTCTTTATCCCTCTTCCTTCCCCTTCACCCTTTCTGCCAGAAGAAGGAGATACTGCTTCTGAAAGCTTGCACATTTCCTTAATCTTTATATGTGTGTGTTCTCCTGCCACCACGTGGTGAGTAGATTTTTTATCTATATTTTCAAAATTGATTATTTCATTGATGTAACAACAGCTGTTAATTTTGAAATATGTATCAAAAATCTGGAGCAGCCAGTACCCAACATATCCTTTATTGACATAACACTTGCAATAAATGTCTACAACACTGCATATCCATTATTGTGGTCCATGGAACATATCAATCAATTGTGAGTAATATGTCTTTCAAGCCACTGCTGTTGTGCTGTCTACATGTTTTCTAGTGGAAGAAAAATTCATAATTTGGGAAGACTCAAACATGTGCAAATGAAGAGAATTAAAGTTGACTTACTTACTATAATATATTTTCATCATCAGGCAGTAATGCTATTGCAGGCTGTGGTAAATCATCAACATGCGTGGGACAACATGTGTACCCAATGTGTTCCAAAATGCTACACGTACAAATGGCCATTTCTAGGGCTCATACTTCAGGTTCTATTGGTGAAAACAAGGCAGTGTCAAGTGTTTTGCATAGCCCTTGTACTACGGACCACTTGTATACCCAACAGAAAGATTGTCTTAGTGTCACTATCCTAAAGACAGAGTCAAGGTATGAATATCACATACTTTCTCCTGCTTCATGGGACTTATGGAGGCACCATTAGTACATGATCAGTTTCTGGGGAAACCACACAAAAAGGGTTTTTAAAAATATTTTCACTGCCCCCAACTAAACAAAGCCAAACCGAGGAGTCCAAGAAGCTATGCACAGCAGATGGCTGAAATTTTTGCAACATATACCTAAGATCCTAATTTGGAACAACTGTAAAAATTTTCTTTATATCTTTATCTGTTTCTAAGATACAGAGGTTCAAAGTAACCCTACTTCTACATGTAAAGTCTTGTATGAGGTGAAATCTAAATAAATGGTGTATTCCAATGGCAATTATCTAGAAGAGCCAGCTCCCTGTTTTCAAAAATCTTTATCTGTTTTCAAGAAACACACAAAAATATTGTTCTTCAGGTACCAAAACTCAGTCACGTATTTTGAAATGGCTATGCACAGTATATGGCTGTAATTTTTATGATGCATTCCCCGGATACAGATTTTGAAAATTTTCTTCATATCTTTATTTGTTTCCAAGACACAGAGGTTTAAAGTTACCCTAGCTGTAAATGTAAAATGTGCACATAAAATATGGCATGAGGCAACAACATACTTTATAAAGTGATGCAGCATGGAGGAAAATGCTGTAAAGTGTCTCTGTTATCACCAGAAGGGTTCTGGGAACTCCATTTTGTAGTACTCAAGCACACGAAAAAAATTTTGCACCTAAAATCTGGTCTGAGGTATAAAATTAGTTTTGTGTTTTTTAAATTTCACATAAGCAAAGTACCTAAAATTTACTGACCAATACATTTCTTTTCATATGAGTAACATGCCCTGCTGCAGCACGGAAAAGAAGGAAATCAATCGAAAAGTGCTCCTGTCAGAGCAAAAAAGATGCAAATATGTTCCTGTTTATTTAAGGGGATACGGAATCGGATTTTGGGTTAAAAAATCGAATTTTTTTTTTTATTGGCGTATTATATTCTGCCATGTTTCCTCTTTAAAATGACGTATCATACATAGCTCTACTACAATTATAACTATTTTATTTTTATATATTTGTGAGATCGGGTATTGCGCTTTAGTTATACACGTCTCTCGTGGCTGACCATGAACTTTTTGGCAGTACCTTTAAAGTGACATGAATTCAAATATCCCGGTTTCCAGCGACTATTTATACACTAGTTGCCCGAAAATGTTTCTCTCTGGTTTCCTCAAGTTACTCTTTGACTTTGTGGCGGGACTGTTTTGTAAACAGTGTGATATAAGAAAGTAGTTGTTGTTGAGTTATTTCGTATTTAGTGCTTCATTTTTCGCAGTGAAAATGCCTAGAGCTAAAGCAAAAGTATTTAAAAAGCGTGTGAACTGGCAAAAGAAAAGAAATAATGATTCATTAGCAAAGTAAAGCAGTTCATCATCATCACTGTTGGAAAATGTGAATCCACTTATTACTGATTTGCCGAACGAACTTACACCAAATGAAAACAGTGCTTCTCATAAAAAACTAAGAGATTTGGAAGAGAAATATAATTTACTTGATAGAGGGAATGAAGTTTTTGAACTCATTGATACGAATATATTGTGTGAAGCTCTTGAAAACAGTTTGTGCTGCAAAAAATGTCATGGAAACGTTTCTCTGAAAGTAGAATCCCATGTTGGCCTGGCTGCCCAGTTTAATTTAATATGCAGTGTTTGTAAATACAGCTGTAAGTTTCCAAGTTCGGTTTCAGTAACTGTAAATAATGGATACAAGAAAACTGAACTTTATAGTGTAAATATTAGGTTAGTTTATGGATTGCGAGCAATTGGTAAGGGCAAAGCAGCTGGTGATATGCTATGTGGTGTTCTAAATCTTCCAAGTGCACCTTCAAAGTTTGAAGCTTACAATTATGTACTAGGATCTGCAGTTGAAGATGTAGCACAGAAGTCAATGCAGGTTGCTGTGGAAGAAGCAGTGGAAGAAAATGACGGCAGTCGTGACCTCACAGTGGCGTTTGATGGCACGTGGCAGAAAAGGGGCCACACCTCCAACAATGGTGTTGTAACAGCAACTAGTGTTGATACTGGCAAGGTTATTGATGTTGCAATAATATCTAAATACTGTAGGTGCACAGGCAGGCTGAAAAATGAACACAGTGATGACTGTATTGCTAATTATTATGGTAGTAGTGGTGGCATGGAGGTTGCTGGGGTGAAGAAAATTTTTCATCGCTCTTCACAGTGGTATAATGTTCGCTATGTCAAATATCTGGGAGATGGTGACTCTAAAGCATTCAAAGAAGTTTTGGAAAGCAAACCATATGGGAACAGTGTAAATATAAGCAAACTTGAATGTATAGGACATGTGCAGAAGAGAATGGGTGCCAGGCTGAGAAGGTTAAAATCAGTTATGAAAGGGAAAAAACTAGATGATGGGAAAACCTTGGATGGCAGAGGAAGATTGACTGATTCCATAATAGACCACATTCAGAACTGCTATGGCCTTGCAATCAGGCAAAATACAGGCAATCTTGAAGAAATGAGGAGAGCTATATGGGCTTTATATTTCCACACCGCATCCACGGATGAGCATCCACAACATGGTTTGTGCCCCAAAGGTGAAAACAGCTGGTGTAAATACAATAGGGGACTAACAACAGGAGAGAAATACATTCACCACCACAGTCTACCATCAGCCATCATGGCAGAAATAAAGCCCATTTTCAGAGATCTGGCTGACAGAAGTCTTCTGATGAAATGTCTTCACGGAAAAACGCAGAACCCCAACGAGTGCTTGAATAGTGTGATATGGCATCGTCTCCCAAAAACAGTGTTTGTCGGAATTAATACACTACATTTTGGTGTGTATGATGCTGTGGCAACCTTCAATCTTGGAAATATAACTAAATGCCAGGTCCTTCAAAAGTTGGGTATGTGTGTTGGTTCCCGTACGGTACGTGCTATGTTCTTTTTAGATCAGCACAGACTAAGGCATGCTGATAATATAATCAAGACATTAGTGAAAAAAGCAAGACAGGTGCAGAGGGGTGCCAAAAGAAGACTTGAAGATGATTATGAAGACTGTGAAGGGGGTATTAGCTACGGATCAGGAATGTTTTAATCTTCTTTCTCCGTTTCCCGTAAGTTTACTTTTTACTTCATCTAGGAACATTATCTCAGGTACTGGTCAACCTAGAAGTCTGAAATTTTTATGACGTAGTGACATAGGTCCCTATTACATACTGAAACAACGATTTTTTAATTACTTGACTTACAAAAGACTTAGGGGTGATAGTCTAGTAAAAAGCGATGGAAAAAATTTACTTAAAAATAAATGTACAATATCTCTGTAAGAAAATACTTTGACAATAAACTGTTGTTTCAGTATTGTTGTAACATATGAATGCACATACAGTAAAATTTTTACCTCTCTGTCTCCAGTAGTTTGTGAGAAAATGTTCCCTATAGTAGGCATATATTAACATTGCGGGGATAGGTGATTCCGTATCCCCTTAAAAGACTCTGACTGAAAATTGGGGTACCAGCTGCTTCATTCTACCTTCCTCACCACTTATAAAATAATTTCCAAAAATTTTGGCATGTCAACATATTTGCATTTTTTTAATGCTGATGAGAGGAGACAACAGTGGCAGTGGCAAAGAGGTGGTGAAGTAATAAACACTGGAAGATAGCAGACAGTGGTTGTGTTGCAGAAAGAGCAAAGGAGACAATGGTCGTGTGATAGAAAGAGAAGGACACAGCGGCAGTGGAAGATAAATGACAGCAATGTAAAAGTGCTAGGCAAAGAGTGAAGGAAAGAGTGCTGGAAGGGGGGGGGGGGGGGGGGGGGGGAGGGCGGGGTAAAGAGAAAGTGAAAGTACGTGAGAGCCAGTGATAATGAGAGACAGAGTCTATGTCAATGATAATGAAGAAGAGAGAGAGAAAGAGAGAGAGACAATGACAGCGAGAAGAGATGGCAGAAGGAGAAAGAAGGAATGAGAGATTAGCAGTAAGAGAGGGCAAGAGGAAGACAGTAACAGTCAGAGGAGACTGTAGTAGTACGACAGGACAAAGGAGACCGTGGCTGTGACACAGGAGACAGACTCGAAGAGATAATGACAATGAGTTGGGCTGGATGAGTGTGTGAGAAAGAGCAACTGGGAGTGGATGGGTATGCCTGACTTTCAGTGATGGACTAGTGGGCACGATTGATTACAGTTAGGGGAGCTTGTGGGAGTTTGAGATGAGATGCATGTTAAATAAAAAGCAAATCTGTTTGCAAGTCACAATTTTTGGGAAAATTTTGAAAGGCCCTGAGGAAGGTAGAATAAGGTGGCTGGTACCCCACTTTTCAGTCAGAGTCTTTCAAATAAACCAGAATAAAATCATTTTTTTGTGCTGCAATAGGAGCACTTTTCCACTGGTTATGGTTCATTACTCACAGTGAATAGCCCATTACAAAATTAATAGATTAAATACAGAGATTTTAGTAGGTTACACATCCTAATTGGCAAGTTAAAAACATTTACTTTTCCATAATTTGGTAATTGTACTGCAGAAAATGACTGCCATCTTAAAGAAAGCACTCCTGCAAAAGCACTCTGGTGTTCAATGCTGCCAGTGATTCAAATCCAGAACTGTCATCTGATGACTCCTTAAAGGGTCCTAATTATCAGAAAAAAAGTGACAACAGTGATGACACTGATGGTATGTGTGCCTCATGGAGCATTTAAGCAAAGGAACTGACCTCAGATGGAAGTAACAATCATTTATAAATAAGTAAAAACCTACACAATTTCTCTTCTCTTATTAATGTTGTATTTCTCAGTAGTATGGAAGGGACTAATGTGGACATAAAGAGTCTGGAAGTTGAATTTTTACTTCTCTATAAAACTATCAAAATGGAAATACCTTTTAGCTTCAATTAATCCTTACCCCAAAAATTTAAGAATATTTATTTGTTTTATAAATTCTGTGTCCATACATTACATTCCCTTGGTAAATCATTGTTATAACTATTTTTTCAGTCCCCTTTGATTGTTCTCCAGAAATCTTTAAATATTGCATTTCTACTGTACACTGAGAGACAAACTAATGCAAATGACAATAAAAAGGTAATCTTGGAAGAAGGGAACAATCAAATGGAAATTTTAGAACCCGGTGGTTCAAAAATTGGCAATAATAGTAGAGAGCTGTTAGTAAATGAGACATTTAATGTAAGGGAGCTAAGACAACTTAGGTAAGACTCGGACACACAGCCCAAACTGAAACTAGAAAAAAAAAAGAAACAAAATTTCATAGAATAACCAAATGGCTATCAGGTAAACCATAACATTCTCACAAAGGCAAATACAAGGTGTGATCAAAAAGTAACGGGAATTATTGTTTTTCTTAAAGTATCTTTATTTATTCGTCAATATTAACTTTGTCCCCTTCACAGTAATCCCCCTTAGAAACAATGCACTTGTGCCAGCATTTTCTCCAATCTTGAATGCACTACTGGAACTTACTTTTCATTGTGGTGTTGAGCTCCTTCAGTAGTTCTGTTCTTATCTCATCAAATGATGTCCTTTCATGGTTTTCTTTAGCTTCAAGAACATGGGACCATGTCCAGTGAGTACAGTGGATGAGGCAACATAAAAGTTTTGTTTTCAGCCAAAAAATCATGAACAAGCATTGAAATGTGAGCAGGAGGATTATCATGGTGCAATTTCCATGAGTGTTTTTGCCACAGTTCTAGTCACTTTCTTCACAGAGCATCATGCAAATGGTGCATAATTTCCAGATAGGATTCGTTATTGACTGAACTACCATAAGGCAGGTGCTCATGATGCACTGTCCTATTGTAATCGAAGAAAACAATGAGAAGACCCTTTGCATGTGATTGAACTTGTCAAATATTTTTAAGTCTTGGCTTTTCAGATAGTTTCCTTTGGGATCATTGGGCCTTGTCACACCCGTATTCCCATGTTTCATTACTTCTTATAACCTTCTTTAGAAGTTCTGGATCATTGTAGATTTCTTTCAGCAATTCCTGAGCAATGTCCGCATGATGTCATTTCTGGTCGAAATTCAACAATTTTGGAACAAATTTTGCTACTACACAGACCATGCCCAAAATATCCCAAAACAAATTTCTTGGCTTGAGCCAAAGGATTTGGTGACATCATCAGCACCCTCTCTGATGGTGATTCGGTCGTTTTCCAGAACCACTTTCTTCAGTAATTCCACATTGTTGATGCTAGGCATCCAGAGCAGACGTTGTCTCCAACGTCTTCTCAAACCTCTTTGAAACCACTTGTAAACTCTTGTCTTACTCATAGTAAATTCACTTAAAGCCACAGTCAACAATTGGAATGTTGTGCTGCACTTTATCTCATTTTTCAAGCAAGATTTAATGCAAGTTCTTTGAGCCATATTCTTTGAAAGTAAAAATCCACCGACACTCAAAAACATGAACCCCTTTTTGTTTGTCAGCAATACACTAAATATTCAAAACAGCTGAAAATGCAAACATATCAGGAACATGTGTACCAATAAGATTAAAAGATTGATAATTGGATGTAGAAAAGCACGCAAATTTAAAAAATTCCTATTAATTTTTGATCAGACCTCATATACCTCTACGGGTTAGTTACACCAAAAGATTGGTCAAAATGCTTAACGAAATTCAGGTTAATTTCACTGAGGCTGACAAGACTAAAAATGCGTGAAGAATTTTGAAATTTAAGTAAGAAAGACAGACAGCAACTATACTTCAGTTCACTTTCAGAAAAGATGAATAAGCAAAGTTATAGAACATCAACAGGTTCCTCCATGAGAAAAATCACATATAAATACTTTTTGGCCAAAGATGATCAAAATGGTCAGATCTGAGAGACAGTCTCTCTTGCAGTGTTTGATTTGATTGCATCATTCATATACCAGATTTTGTTATAAGGGAATAGACACAACATAATTTCTAGAGAAAAAAAGGATTAGTGGGGGATACCTTCTGCTGTGCACTTGACAACTGTTTGCAAAGTATAGACACAGGAGTAGATGTAGATGTAAATGTAGATGTAGATGTAGGACGGGGCGTATGGTTTTGTTGAGTTTAAATAAAACAGAGGTGGGCAAGGCACCTAACTAGTTAAATGGATGGTAGGTGGACCGAGAAAATATTTTTGTGGATTATAAGAAATAAGAAAAGACTGATATGCTGTCTAATGGTAGCTGGGTGGATAACATTAGGAAGCTTGCAGGAGTAACGTGGATGTGAACAGCTGAAAAATTTAATGCATGTGCAAGTATAGAGGAGGCCTCTTTATCCAGCAGCAGATACCAGATATCTGATTATGATGATGATACTTAGCAAAATGCTAGAGCATACAACAGATCTCAAAGCAACACACAAATTTCATCTTAGAAGATGGTTTACTATTACTGATGTAACTGTGAAAAACACCTCTGCACATGTATCAGAAGCAAAGAAAGAAAGCCATATTGGCATCATTCACTAACAAAAAGCACTCAGTAGGGTGACACAGGGAAATTTATGCCACTTCTCAAAGCAGCTGGCTTTGATTGGACCTGTGTGTAAGAGACAAATTTATAATACATCTTCATTACTGGGACACTAAAGGTGTGTACATAGGAAAACACATATCATAGCACTGCTGCTTATCACATATACTGTTTAACCTACATCAAAGAGCGTTGGCAGAAGAAATGTGATACTGATGGCAAGTTAGGAATATATGTAATGTATGCTAAACACCCTGGAAAATACATGAACCTTTTTTTTTTGTTCATTTGAAATTAGGTCAACATAAATTCGCTGAACATGAGTAACTTGGCATCAGCTGTATTAGGTACAGATGTTCTACCTGTTAGTAACATAGGAAAATTTGTCTGGATCAGGACTCGAAGCCAGATTTCTACTTATCATGAGCAGTCACCTGACCATTAGGCTATCAGTGGACACCTCCTGGACTGACCCAAACTTCCATGTGTCACATTGCGTACATCCCTATACCATAGGAAGTTTGGGTCAGTCCGGGAGGCATGCACAATTAGCCTAACTGTAAGGTGATCACTCACATTCAGTTAATTTATTTCTAGCTAACATGAAAAGTATTTTGTTATAGGGATGAAGTTGTTGTGGGTCTCAGTCCAACAACTGGTTTGAAGCAACTCTCCAGGCTAGTCTCTTCGAGACAAATCTCTTCGCCTCTGCATAATAGATAATAGCTGTATCCTTTAAACATGCTTACTATAGTCAAGCCTTGCCCCCCCCCCCCTTATAATTTTAGCCCGTCTCCCTACTTTCTTGCATCACCAAATTAACTGTTACTTGGCGCCTCACAATGTATCCTACCAGTTTTTTCCTTAGTGGCATGGTGTGGACACCTGGTGGTGGTGTGGCAGACGTGGCACTGTTTTCAGCCATTTCCATGTTATTAAGTGAAACAAAACACACAGAGGTGAAATGGTGGTAACAGAACATGTCACTTCATGGTGTGCGCCACATCCAGTCATAGCCACAAGTGTCACTCCAAATTAACATGTGGCAGAGACTTCCAAGTGAGTCTGGTCCCTTCAACCCCTGCAAACCAACCAACCAACCAACCTTTCAAATGTCAAAAATAAATTCAAGATGATTTAGAGTTTAATGTAAAGTCCTGTTCACACAATGCTGCTGCCAGACATTTGTGCCATGTCACACCATTTTTGTGTGGACAGCAGCTAAGATAAGTCGAAGGGTGAACACTGACTAATGTGTTCCTAAGTTTCTCTTGAACCCAAATTAATCACCCCCTGGTCGACCACTACCTGTCGTTTCATTCTTCTATAGTAATGTGGGCCAGTATTTTGTATCCATAAATTATTAAACTGATTATTCATTAATATTCGCCCCTGTCAAGGCCAACATTCATTGGTACTGGAATTATTACATTCTCCTTACAGTCTGAGGGCATTTCCCCTGTCTCATATAAGTTGCTTACCAGGTGAAATAGTTTCATCATGGTTGGTTCTCTTGATGACACCAAATTCTGAGGAAATATTACATGCTCCAGGTGGATTTTTCACTTAAGTCTTTCAGCATTCTGTCAAATTCTTCTCATAGTATTCCATCTTCCCTCTCATCTTCATCTACTTCCTGTTCTACAAGTTACTCACCTTTGTCTAGACCTTCTAAATATTCCTTCTACTTTTCAGCCTTCCTTTCTTTGTTTAGTGCAGCTTTCCCCTCTGAGTTCTTGATTTTGATACAGTTGCTTCTCTTTCCTCTTTCTTTAATTTTGTTATATGTGGCATTTACATTGCTGAAAGTCAAATAAGCTTTTAACAACAGTGTTTCTCTCCTCTGGTTATTTATGATTCATTTTTCTGCAGCCTTTGTCAGTCTCATGTTTTAGAGATCTGTATCCTCATCTGTGTGCTTCATTTTCTGCATTTTTTATATATTCCCCTTTCATCAATTAAACTTAATATCTCATGTTTAATCCAACGGATACAGGGACTTGTATTTTTGCCAAGCTGTTACCATGCTACCTTCACAGTGTTACTTCTCATAGCTAACCGCTCATCTCCAGTTGTATTTCTTTGGCTTATTCTTGACAGTAGTAGCGTAAAGTTTTCTTTGAAACTCTCAACAATTTCTGGTTAATTCAAGTTTTCCAAATCCCATAACCTTAATTACCCACTTTTCTGAAATTTCATCTATATCTACATGATTACTCTGAAATTCACACTTAAATATTTGGCAGAGAGTTCACAGAACACTTTCACATAGTTCCTCCACCTTTCCACTGTCAAAAGCACATGGTAAAAAAGATCGCCAAAAATTTTCTGTACAAACTCTGAATTCTATTACTTTATCGTGAAGTTCATTTCTTCCTATATACCTGGGAGTCAACAAACTGTTTCGACATCTGGAGGAGAAAGCTGGTGACTGAAACTTCATGAAAGGATCACGTTAATGTCTAATTATTGCTACCCCAGCTCACTTATCATATCCACAATACTCTCTCCCTAATTTCATGATAATACAAAATGAGCTTCCCTTCTTTGATCCTTTCCAGTGACCTCCATCAATCCTATCTTGTAAGAATCCCTTATAGTGCAGCAGTACTCCAAAGAGGACAGATGAATGTAGTACAGGCTGTCTCTTTAGCAGACTTGTTGCATTTTCTAAGTGTTCCGTCAATAAAACACAGTCTTTGGGTCAACTCCCCCCCCCCCCCCCCCCTCAGCCAAAAAAAAATAAAAATAAAAAATCTATGTGATAGATACAGCTTAAGTTGTTTGTAATCGTAATCCCCAAGCATTTACCTGACTCAACAGTCATTATGTGTATGTGATCTACTGTGGCTTTATATTATTTATTATTCATGGATAAACTACCACTTTTGCACCACACAGTTACCTTGTGTAAATATTTTTCATGTTTTGCTAACTTGACAGTAACTAACAGCATCTGCACACAATCTAAGAGGGTTACTCAGATTGTTTCATAAGTTGTCTGTATAGATTAGGAATAGGAGAGGGCCCTATAACACTTCATTGGGCAACCCAAGACATAACTTCAGTTTCACTAGATAATTTCTCATCCGTTATTACGAACTGTGACTTTCCAGACCAGAAATCATGAACTGAGTTGCGCAGCTGAGATGACACTCCATGAATCAGCTTGAAATCACCTATCCCTAGCATTTATTATTTCATGTGAATAAACAGTCAGTTGTGTTTCACAAGAACAATAATTGCTGAATCTCTGCTAATTATAAGTCAATAGGTCATTTTCTCTTAGGTGTTTAAAAATGCTGGAACACAGTATACATTCCAACATCCTACTACAAACCACTGTTAATTACAGGGATTTATAATTTAGCAGTTTACTTCTATTTCTTTTCTTGTTGATGCAACCTGCACTGCTTTCCAGTCTTCAGGTACATATCCTCAGCATCAATCTGTATTTCAAAACTAACAGACTATAGTCAGAATACACATCTGCTCCTAAACAGGTTTTGCTGTTTAAAAATGTATTTCTAAAATGCTGTCTTAGCAATTGTGGCAGATATTGCTTTGGTTTAGCCATAAAATTTGTCATTGGAACACTGTGCAGGGCAAAGATGCGATGTAAACATGCCTGCACCAAAAAGAGGTACAAAAAGAAAGATGAGCGTATATCTGTATTCAAATGTTACCTTAAACCAATATCGAATTTTTCAGTCTTCAACTATCAGTCTCTTTGTGTCTGTGATTCTGGGCGGATGTGTATGTCAGAAAACAGTATGTTTATCTGTGTAAAATTTTTCGCAATATATCCTATGTGGAGGGAGGCAGTTTCTTTCACTTCTGAACTGTTCACCTGTAAATGATATCTAATTACACTGTGGCCCGCAATTTTCAGAAATAATGGTGACATTATTTATGATTGTATTATACTGCATCCTTTATCACGCAGATGGACAGCGCATCTTTTTTGTCAAGAAAGAAGAGGCAAATTCCACTCTGTTTGAAGGAATGTTAATACATCAATCAATTTAGACTGTTGTAGTGGTAACCGTAGCGAGAGACTGTGGAAGTGCGAACTCAGACACATGAACTGCTGCTGATGAAAGTATCTGGCAGCCACACACCTTGAAATAATCCACATTATTCACACATCCTTACAGCACCTGTACTTAAACACCAGTATACAATTTATAATATACATTAAACCCTCCACTGTCTCCAGGTCTTAAGAGATTAATTTAGATAATTTAAAAGTAATGAAAACATCCTTAAGTGAAAGATCACTACGAATTTTTGCAATAAAAAAGGGCTAAGAAATGCTGAACATTGTTTTGATATATTTATGGAGTCTGATTAAAAACACGCCTGTATGCCAAATAAATTAGATCATAAAATGTTAAGAAATTTTTACAAGTGTTTTAACCTCTTTTGCCACAGTATAGGACATTATTAGTTCTAACAAGTTAAGGATGAACTAGGTAAGCAGACAGTGGTGCCCATTTCCTCCATGTATTATCTATTCCCATAAACACAAAATCTATTAAATATTTGTTAGATCTGTTGACCATAGCTTATAACATTAAGTGGCATTATAAATCTGAAATGATAAGCTGCTTTTGGCCCTTATGATCATGATCAACTGATCAGTATATACGGTACAACTAATCAATATGTAGTTCATATATATTGATCACTTGATAATGGGGAGAGAGATCAAAACCAGCTAATCCACATCTATATCTGAACCCATACTCTGAAAACCACTGGCAATGGATATTCAAGATTATAGCACATATCAGGATTCCTTCTTCTAATATGGAGCACAGGAAGAATGATTGCTTAAATACCTCTATGCACACTGTAATCTGTCTAATCTTGTCTTTGTGGACATTATGGGAGGAATACCTAGGGACCTGCATCATATTCCCATATTTCTTGCTTAATGTTGATTAAAACTTTGTATGTAGGCTTTCATGGTATAGTTGATGTCAATTTTCAAGTGCCTGCCAGTTCAGGTTTTGCTGCATTATCATGACACTGTTCTACATGTCAAACAGGCGACAATTTGTGTTATCCTCCTGTGTTTGCACACGATACCCCCAGTCAATACAATGTGGCACCGATGAGGTCGACACCAGCATCGATATGCGTTCGTCTTTGGACTCTGAGCATCGTCTTTGGAATCTGAGCATTGTCTTTGGGCTGTTCCACCACGTTCAGTTCTTTGTGAGCCTTGCCTGTGTTTAGGTGAATAAATGAACTACTGCAAAATGGGTGTTGTTTGGTGTAACCAACCTGAACTTCCCCTCACTGGTGATCCCGAGTTGTAACGTCTTCTGTTTTCACTGTTTTACTGTGTCCACGACCTCCGCGTCGGTTATTTTCGCGTGTGTTACATCAACACAGCATTCGGACAATGACTTCGGCCCAGCACCTAACGCCAGATTTTGTAATCGACATGCATTGTGTTGCAGGTGATGTACACCCACAGGACTGCAAAACAAAGCCTCTCACTCGACAATTACACTGATTTCACTGGAAGTTTTCGAGCCTGCACCAACGAGTGACGTTAGGAGTGCGCATGACTTCGGCTATCAAACACCTTTGTTCCAACCACATGTGCCCTCCCTCATCGACTGTGCAGTTACCTCCTATGGATCTCCGGGCAGTGTGGGACCAATGCCAATTTCTGCAAATCCTTGGTTGGACAACCTACTACCACCAGGAGAACGATTTGCCATGCTGCAATCCATACAGTACCACATGGATACCTGCCATGTGGCTGGAACTGCTTCGTTCACAGGTCTACCTCCTTAACATCCGACCACGCCCGCGCCTGCCTCAGCACATGCCTTCCTACTTCGATACCTCGGCTTGCAACAGGAACAATAACTTGTTATCTGTGCCTGACCTCCATCTCCGTCCCACTGCTACACCTCAGTGTTTTGTGCCACGACATTCACCTTATCTGCACACCGTTTTGAGTGGAGTGACTATGAACAGTAAACATTCACACATTCCGTCCCATGTTCGACATCATTTCCCACACTGTGCTTCTGGACAGCCCACACCTCCACAGTCTCCCTGCAACACAGGTGGCCCTGGTGCTGATCATACGTCGAGCTTTCTGCAGACTAACACGCGTTCTCAAACTTTGAACTTTTTCTCACCTGTCGCCCCCGTGCCGGCTCCAGTCGAGCTTCCGCTACTGTTCTCGGCACATCTCGGTGCCTCATCCGTGTCGGTCTTCCGCGACGCGTCAATCCAAACACACCCGCAACATGTTGAGCTTCCGCAACCGCAATTGACACATTACGGTGTCTCACCCGCGTCAGCCTTCCGTGTCGTGACAGATCGTGCTCAACCACAACGTATCACCTTCAAGCTGCCACCCAAATAGCCGTCATTGCCACATCCCCTGGAGGCACACTCTCCTGAAGTACTACAGCAACAACAGCTCGATGCAGGCAGTGCCCCGACAAACTCAACTCAACCTGTTCTTCTGAACATTCTACAACACTTACCAACACTGCTGCCGTTTAATCCTGACAGAGCAACAACCTGGTTCAAAATTTTGGATGAAGTGTTCGGCCATTACAAACTCAACGAATCAACCAGGTTTCTGTGCCTCATCACCCACCTGCACGACCAGGACAACTTGATTGCTGACCTGGTCGACGCCCCGGACTCATCTACCCGGTAAACTCTAGCCAAAAAGACAGTTCTACATCGGCTTGCATTTTCAACTGAGGCAGCAATACGGCAAGTGCTCCACGTTGAGCAACTAGGCAACGACAAACCTTCCCAGCTCTGGAGACGACTATGTGCCCTAATTAGCGCCGATCTATTCTCTGACACAGCTCTCCTCGCCATCTGGTGAGATAAACTATCTCCTCACATACGCTTTGCTCTGGCTCAAAGGTCTTCTGAACCTCTCGAGCAAAGAATGACAATTGCTGACGAGCTACATGAGGCATCACTGCTCTTTTTCGCCAACCACTGCCTACCTGACAAGTCTCAGGTTTAGGCTCATCGCCCTGCAGCCGGACGTGGCCAGGGCAGTACTGTGCCGACCGTTCTGCTCACTCCGGGAAGCAGTAAACAAGCAACTGGGACATCACCGGCCCCACCCATGGTCACAACCCCTCCTGCAACTGAACCTGCTGCGGCCACCGAACCCCAGCCACCGCCACTGGCAACTAACTTTCCGCAGGAAATGCAACCGCACTACCAGTACTGTTACTTCCACACACCGTTTGGTGAGGCGGCATGGAACTGCAGACCACCTTGCTACTTCCCAAACGACAATCGGAGGTAGGTCCGGGTGCCGCTTCCTGCGCACAACATGACAGGCATCCCCGAGTGCTCCATTCTGTCCGGCAATGGCCGGATAATTGCAGACGACTTTACATTAAAGACATTTCATCGGGATACCTTTTCCTAGCGGACAGAGGCACCGATGTTTCACTGCTGCCTATGTCCTTAGCGTCGTCGAACATCCGTCCTCATCATACTTCACTGCAAGCCGTGAATTCAACTAAACTACAGTGCTCGGGTTCAACTTCCCACGTCATCTCACTCTCTGAAAACTGTAAACTCGAGTGGACTTTTTTGGTGTGCGAAATTGACAAACCTATACTAGGCATTGACTTCTTGCGACACCACAAACTTTCACCGGACCTAGTGTGAAACACCATGTTTCATCATCCGTCCAAGACTCATTTCCCCTGTGCTCCGTCGAGCAACCCCCCCCCCCCTCCCCCCCCGTGACACATCGGTCCGGGCTCATCTCATCCGTTCATGCTCATCTCTGTCGACGAGGTGTTACAAGAAACCATGCACAAGTGCCTTGTCAAGCTCGAACATGTCACTCGCCTATGCAAGGAAAACTTCGAGCTCTCCCTCCGGCTCCACGAAACACAGCTCCAGCTCTCTGATGCAGCAAAGGAATTACAGACACTACAGCAAGGACAAAGTACGGTCAGTAAGTACGCCGAATCTGCTTGCAATCCCAGCAATCGAGCCTCCACGTGTTTACCTCCCGCTACCCCTTGCAACTGTGCTATTAAGACTGCCATAAAGTGTACTGACACGGCAGCGTTTGACACTCGGTCAGACACAAGTGCACATGCGTGACTAGCGTCACGTGTTCCCGAACTGACGGCTCCTACCTCGCACCTCGTGGACAGCACCTCAAACGATGCAACTTCAGCTCTTGCTCGCTGCCATGTGACTGCACTGACAACACAAACAGTGCACTTGTGCCAAGCGTTTCACCCAGACTGTGCCACAACAGGCCGCGCCCTCAGACAATGGACTCACTAACGGCTCACGAACTCTCCCGAGCTCACCTGACCACGGTGCCACTGCTTCGGGCCGGCGGCCATCTTGCCGCGTTGACTCCTGGGACAGTTCACCACCTCGGCTCCTGTCGGATCCGCCGAGTGGCTCTGAACACCATGACCATGCCTCACCTGCCCCGCCCACCACACATTCTAAACAAACCACCTCCCGTGCCGCCGGCAACATTTCTGTGGTTACCAATGGCGCGGTTCACAAGCTTCGCCTCACGCCAGGTCCCCCGATCTCCAGTAAACCACGTCGACTTTGTCGCAAGCGCCTCTCCAACATTAAAAAATCAGATTTCTGAACTACTAAGCTACGGCATCATTGAACCCTCTGCCAGCAGCTGGTCTATGCCCATACATATGATGCCCAAGAAAGATGGGTCCTGGCACATGTGCGAAGACTACTGTCTACTAAACACACGAACAATTGTGGACACCTACCCATGCCAAACATTACCAACTTTACCAGTTCCCTCGCAGGTGCGACCACATTCTCTGTCATTGATTGCAAATGGGCCTACCACCGGATCCCCATGGCACCTGAAGACATGGAGAAGACAGCAATCACCACCCCGATCGGGTTGTTTCAGTTTCTATTCATGCCCTTCGGTCTGGAAAACGCAACCCAGACCTGGCAACGCCTCATCAACGAAGTGCTATTCGACCTAAAATTCTGCTTTGCATATCTTGATGACATTCTTGTGTTCAGCTCCTCCGCCGAGGACAACACTCGACATGTGCAAACTGTTATGAACACTCTTGCGGCAGCAGGCATTGAGACCAACCAGGACACATTGCAGCTACATCAACCTGCTGTCACTTTTCTTGGTTTTCGAGTCTCTGCCGACAGCATTTCACCGCCCCCTGAGAAAGTACAAACAATACTAAACCTACCCAGACCTTCGTCATTCAAAGAACTCCAGCACTTTCTGGGGATGGTTAATTATTATCGCCGACATCTACCTCAGGCTGCGGAGATTAAGGCTCCACTGATGTACGCCTTGGATCTCGGCCCGTTCCATGGCCCCTGCTATGACTGACTCTTTCAGTGCCCTCAAAAATTTTCTTGCTGAGGCCTGCACCATCGCGCATCCTCATCCCAATGCGCAGCTTTTCATCACCACAGACACGAGCGATACTGCCATTGGCACTGTCCTTAGCCAGACAATCAACGGCCAAACTTCGCCTCTGCAGTTCTTCTCGTCCGAGCTCACCAATGCATAACGGAAATATTCCACATTTGACAGGGAGTTGAGTGCAGTCTACAAAATGATCAAGCATTTTAAGACTGACTTTGAGGGACGCCCTTTCTATGTTTTAACAGACCACAAACCCCTGGCTGCGGTCGCTACAAATGTGCCACCTGACTCGCCTCCTCGCCGCTTCAGATACATGGACTTCATATCTCAGTTCACCACCGATGTCAGACACATAAAGAGTGCTGACAATATTGTTGCTGATTTCTTTTCATGAGTTGACGCCGTCCATTCGCTGTCAGATCTCTCTGAACTGCCTAACCTCCAACTCGCTGATAAGGAAACACAAAACCTGATTTCAGACTTTACTTCTTCACAACACTTCGTCTGCACCACCTCCCCTGGCATTTCTGGTGAGATCTGGTGCGGCGACAGTACAGGCACATTATGTCCCCTCATCCCAACCATGCTCCATCGAGCTGTCTTCAACGCATTGCATAATTTAGCCCACCCCGGTGTTCGTGAGTCCGCCCGCCTCGTAGCAGAGTGCTTTGTGTGGAGAAATGTCAACAAGGACTGCCAGCAACAGTCACGCTCCTGCATCGCGTGCCAACACTGCAAAGTACACAAGCACACTTCACCCCCCCCCCCCCCCCCTCTGCGCCTTTTCAATCCCTCCTGGGCGTTTCCAGCATATTCATGTTGACATTCTTGGCCCTCTCTCCCCCTCTAATGGCTTTCATTATATTCTCTCATCTATCGACCTAACAACTCGGTGGGTCGAGGCTGTCCCCCTCCCCAATATTACAGCAGAAACTATTGCTCGAGCTTTCGTCGAGTCATGGGTATCACATTTCGGATGTCAACTGACCAGGGCAGACAATTTGAGTTGGCCCTGTTCAATAAGATTTGTAACATTTGCGGCATCCGGCGCATCCATACCACAGCATATCACCCGCAAAGTAACGGGCTAGTTGAGTGCTGGCACCACACTTTCAATACAGCTCTCCGATGCCATGACTCTCTATGGACGGAGGCCCTTCCCCTTGTGCTACTCGGCATTCGTGCGGTCTATAAGAAAGACCTCAAAGGCACAATAGCCGAGTTCATATACAGCCAGAACATTGTTCTCCCTGGTGAACTTGTGAGCCCTTCCGCTTCACTCCCTCAGTCTGACTTACCTTCCTTCGTGGACCACGTCAGATGCCACTTCATCAACCTCCATATTCCTCCGCCCGCCATCCATTCCCTTCCTAAGGTTCACGTTCCGAAATCTCTGGACAATTGCAAGTACATCATGTTCCGAGATGATACTCTCCGTCTTCCCCTCCAACCTCCATATACCAGCCCGTACCGAGTTCTCCGACACTCAGCCAACACCTATGACATCCAGATGAAGGATTCAGCTGTTACAGTCTCTCTCAACAGACTTAAGCCTGCTCATGTCGAGCCTTCTTCTACCCCCCTTCAGGCCATGACCACGCCACTCACTGTCATGGCTCACGACGCTCCGACCGCTTCCTCCATGTCACACTTACACACTCCGTCGAGTGACTTCCACTTCCAATCATCAAGGTCTCCTCTGACCTCGCCCTCTACTCTGATTTCACGTACTCCGTCGAGTGACCACATGCTCCCTACGTTGAGCTTACCTACGATCACGCCATTGCCGCCGGCCCCTTCGACCTCTCCACCATCGCCTGCCTCGCCCTGTCGAGGTTTCTCATGCCCCCCACCTTGAACGTTCCCTCGCTCGAGATGTTTGTGCCTGTCCCCTCGGACATAATCCACGACATCTCAATAATACTGCGCGATGATACACTGTTTGTCGTGTGTTTCCCTTAATCCAGTGCTCATGACACAACCTCCGCCATTTCCTGCCACCTGGTGAAATGTGATCCCCTCCCGCCCGACGTCGACCTGGACATGCTTCGTGTGTTCGCCACGCCCTCCGGAGACATTGTCGTCGTCGCTCCGTTCCACCGCGAACAACCGGCCTACCTGTCGCCGCACGACCAGCATGCCCAGCACGCCCAGTACGACGCCCGGCTTGCTTCACCGACTTCCAGGTTTGGTGGCCGAACCTTCCTTCACGACATCTACCCACACAGCTCCCCAACGAAATGTCGAGCTGACTGTGGTCCGGCTCCGCGGACCACCCCTGCTGATGTCTTAGTCACCCCCCCCCCCTTTCGTCCTCTCAAGAGTACTCTGTACTGCGAGGGGGGGGGGGGGCTATATTGTGCCGATGAGGTCAAGGTCGACATCAGCATCGATATGCGTTCGTCTTTGGGCTGTTCCGCCATGTTCAGTTCTTTGTGAGCCTGGCCTGTGTTTAGGTGAATAAATGAACTACTGCAAAATGGGTGTTGTTTGGTGTAACCAACACGAACTTCTCCTCAACAATATAGTGTAGGTCCCATACGCCTAAGTAATATTCTAGGATAGGTTGGACAAGTGTTTTGTGAGCAGTCTCATCTGTAGACAGACTTCATGTTTCCAGTATCCTAACAATGAACCGAACTCTGCCACCTGTTTTGCTTATGACTAAGCCTGTGTGACCACTCCATTTTATATCCTCACAAATTGTTACATACAGGTATTTCTTTGAGTTTACTGATCCCAGTTGTGATTCGTTGATACTATAGCCATAATTTGCATGTTTCTGCACCACTTTGAAACTGTATTGTATTGTATTGAAAGCTAACTAAATATTTGTGCAGCTTCTTCAGATATTATTTCATTATAAACAACTGAATCACCTGCAAAAAGCCCCAGATTACTGTTAATATTGTCTTCCAGGTCATTAATATGTGACATGAACAGCAATGGTCCCAACACATTTCTGTGGAGCATACCTGACATTACTTCTACTTCTGTCAGTGACTCTCTATTCAAGATAACATGCTCCACGCTCCTTACCAAGAAATCCTCATCAAATTTCATTTGATATCTCATGTAATGGTTGCTGCCAAGTTCCTTGGCTTCCAGAAGTTATTTGATACATTTCTCACTGTTACCTAATTTTTTAAAAAAAACATGAGCTTACAGAATATTAGATCAGATTTGCATTAGGATTGAAGAGTTCCTAGCAAACAGAACACAGACTGTCCTCCTTACTGAAGAGAAATCTTCAGACATAGAAGTAATTCCAGGCATACTAAAGGGAGTTTTAAGGAACCATTACTATTCACAATATAAATAAGAGTGATTTCATCTCGAATCGTACAGGGCATGTCAACTCATGGCCTTTCTCAGGGAAAAAAAAATATATATTAGACCTCTATATCATAAGGGTTAAGAAATAAAGCATTTTTGTCTTATCTTAATTTCTGTAAATGGTATGCCCCTTTGAAAAATGTACATTTTGTAAATAATTCTTAAAACAGGAAGAAACTAATAAATCAAAAGTACTGGAGACCTGGCAGATGTTTTGCGTTAAAGCTCCCTCTTAGTGTGCTGAAATTTAGTTGACACCCATACATTTATGGGATTCCTTCAATTTACAAATTTAAGCAAAAATATAAAATTTAAGTTAACTTTTCCTTATAATTTTTTTTCTGCTTTGGAAAGTTAGAGAATGATATCTTTTCATCGATTTTACCAGATACTACTGACGTGACTATAAACAGTATCTTCTCTATTCCAGCTGTCTGTACTACATAAATATCTATTACTAAAAATGCAAAAAAAAAATGCATTTTTCAAGTTTTTATTAATTATTTACTCAAAAACCCGATCCAAAAATGTTAGGGAATTACACAAAATATTATTTGGTTAATATGTTAGTAGTTAGTGCAAACAAAGTGGGCAGTATTTTTATGTGTAAAGTGTTAAAAAATTTTCAGCACTCTGCATATTTCACATCACTGAATTTCTAGTGTAAAACATGCACGTTGGCAACATTGCTTCCAGTGCTCTTCTGTTTATAACAAATGAGTGAGAACTTGCACATAAACCATTCTGCATCAAGTTTTGTATTTGGTTTGAACTTTTTGTTACATACAATTTAAGTGAGGAAATACTGCACTGAAAGAGTGAAGTGGGTGGACTATGAAAAAAGACACAAGAAGATGGTGTTTAAGAAATGTGAAAAACACTTCATAGTTGTTGGAAATTAGTCAGAGATATTGCAGAAATGTCTTGGTCCTCAGGTAATGGTATTAGCATCAGATCCATTGTGCAGTAATTTTTACACCCACTAGAAGAAGAAATTTAGTGACAACCCGCCTGAATGATCAATATCATACAAATGTGAAACTGAAGAAGACAGTGCAGATGTTTATAATCCCGGGTGTGAAGTATGTTGAATTTTAGAATTTCTGCTGTGGTCCCTGATACATCCCCACTTAAATGTCCAGTAAAGGAAAAAAGCACAAGAAGAAAACAGTATGTAAAAATAAAAGTGAAAGAAATTGAATCAAATTTTAAGAAGCAACATGTTCAAAACTTTGTGAAGTGTATAATGTAGTTGTACTTGGTGGAGCAACAGAAGATAGTGATAGTGCATGATATGTGATGTGTGGTTTCAAAACCTAAATACTGCTATCTGCTATTGAGAAGGTACAGTTACTGACACTGACACCAGGTAGCTACTCACAGCAGCTGGTACAAAAATATATACCCACTTCCTCACATTATTTGATTTCAAAAGCTCATAAAATAAGGAATGAGAAAGGTATCTGGGCATGCCCAGATTCTTACTGTAGGAATCCATTGCAATATGATACACTTACTGTTGCTCTGGACTATTACCTAATTGATGACAAAGATTGCAGCAGGCAAAGTCCTAACTAGGCTGATGTAATCTCTGTTAGTGAAAATGGTGAAAGAGTTAAAAAGGTACAAATATATATGACAAGATCAGTAAGAGAAGCATATCTCCTAACGAAAAAGGAGAACCGAAATTTAAAAATTGGTCTTACAAAATTCTACTCCTAATGACCAAAATGAGTAAAATGCCAGCCAGTGAAGGAAGTGTGCACATGTATTTACTGAACTAATTTGAAACTTGTTTGTTTCCGCATAAGCAGTGTCACAGTAAAGAAGTATACAGAGATGGACCTGATGCTTTTGTGTATATGTCAAGCTGCAAGATAAATGTTGAATACAGGAGTGTGCAATGTGTCCTCGTGGTGAAGTGATTACTGCTGAAGCATTGCACCTTTAGGATACTGACAATGACATAATCTATGCACTGTGGGAGGGAGGAGAGTTGGCAAATTCAGCAGAGTCAAAGAAGTTTGTTACAGAGGTTAGGAGGCAATGGATCAGTGACGGGCCTCTGTACTTCCACCTCGACAGACATCTCTGCCCAACCTCTTTGCATTTACATATGTCTGCCTGTGTCTGTATATGTGTGGATGGATATGTGTGTGTGTGTGTGTGTGTGTGTGTGTGTGTGTGTGTGTGTGTGCGAGTGTATACTCATCCTTTTTTCCCCCTAAGGTAAGTCTTTCCACTCCCGGGACTGGAATGACTCCTTATCCTCTCCCTTAAAACCCACATCCTTTCATCTTTCCCTCTCCTTCTCTCATTCCTGATGAAGCAACCTTGGGTTTCAAAAGCTTGTAATTTGTGTGTGTTGTTTGTGTGTTTGTCATTGTGTGTATCAACATACCAACGCTTTCTCGCTTGGTAAATTACAGCATCTTGGTTTTACAAAAACAATGGTCTACATGACTTGCAATTATCTACCCCTTCCATTATTCTTACAATTTTTTTAAAAAATTTTGAATGTTTTGATGGCATCTCCAGAATTTCTCCAGAACATAATCCCATATCGGAGGCAAGATTGTACGACTGCGTAATATACACACTAAAGAGTTTTATAGCTGGTACAATTTTTTAATGTACGCAACACAGAACAAGAAGTACTCAATTTTTTGTTCATTTGCTCAATACGTGCTTTCCATTTCAAGTTGTCTTGCAGATGAAGTCCAAGAAATTTGGTACAGGCTGTTTTGATAATTGTCTGTCCATATAGCTCTAGATTGGGTGATATCAGATATTCTGTTTGTGCTGTGTGTATATCCATAGCTACAGTTTTTCCAGTGTTTATTATTAAGTCAGTGGTATCAAAGTAACATGTTAGCCTGTCAGTGGCTTCTCTTATGTTTTTTACAAGGGTTTCTACTGATTTTCCTGTAATTAGACCGCTTGTATCATCAGCAAATTGAAATATTTTATTGCTGTCATTGCTTATGTTTAGGTCATTTACATATAGTAAGAACAGAACAGGGCCCATTACTGATCCTTGTGGAACTCCTTATTTAACAGTCAGTAGCTTGAAATTATATTTCCTAATGACATTATCCCTTTCCTGATCTATTTCTACATATTGTTAACTGTTCTTAAGATAAGAGCTGAGCCAGTTGTAAGCTGTTCCCCTAATGTCAACGCCGGCCTTTGTGACCGAGCAGTTCTAGGCGCTTCAGTCTGGAACCACGCTGCTGCTACGGTCGCAGGTTCGAATCCTGCCTCGGGCATGGATGTGTGTGATGTCCTTAGGTCAGTTAGGTTTAAGTAATTCTAAGTCTAGGGGGCTGATGACCTCAGATGTTAAGTCCCATTGTGCATTTGCACCATTTTGAACCCAATGTCAAGATTTTCTAGCTTGTGTAGCAATTTGTCATGATTTATGGTGCAAATGCCTTTGACAAATCTAAAACTATGCCCATGGTAAGTTTTTTGTTGTCTAATGCCATCAGTGCCTCTAACAGAAAGGAGTGAACAGCTGATTAGGTTGAACGGTTTGCTCTAAATACATGTTGAGATTCTGGCAGAATGCCATTATTCTCCAAGGAGTCTGTTAGTCTCTTATTGGAGAGCCTGTCTAATATTTTGAGGAAACAGACAGAAGTGCCAATAGTCTGTAGTTGGCAATATCATCTTTGTTTCCTTTCTTGCACACCTGCTTTACTTTTGCTAATTTCAAACATGAAGGAAAAGTTCCTGTAGTAAAAGATAGGTTACATAGGTGATGTTATAACTTCAAGTTGAACAAATATATTTCAAGGACGACACAATACATGAAAGTCACAGATCAAGTAAACAGAGTAAGACGTGTGTCACTTTAAAAGTCAAATCATAACTGAGTCCGAGTCTTGCGGCCACTGGCTGGCTGGCTGCTTAGGTGGCGCTGCTGCTGCATGGCTGGCAGACAGCGCCGCATGTAGAGGATGTGCGTAACTGCGCGGCGGCACTTTGAAAGAGCGGCAAGTCACAACACTTTTCCCCCCTTGAAGTTTTTGCACAGGCCTTGATGGAGGTGGCCTGTAGATTGCTAACGTCCACAGGTGTTGTTTGACTGGCCGTAAAGTCTCGAGGGGGAGGCTTCCCGTACGGACGGAAGTGTCCCCAATGATAATGGGTCGAGATGACAGGAGACGTGGGGGTCGAATTTGCTGGGGCCCCGTGCCCCAATCTGCCCGTTGCGGCAAGTCCAGTTGTTATAACAGGAGACATGGGCGATGTGTCCCTGTCCGTAGGAGAAGGAGGCGAGTAGAGTTGTTCCGACAGATGGTGGTCATCTGGTTCCTGCATGGGCACGTCTCCTGTTGGTGTCAGTTCTTGTGCTGGCACCTATATGATGGCGAGAAGACTGTGTTGTGAGTAATGAGAGATTCCAGGATCCCAAGCGTCAGGTAGAGCCGAATGTGGTGTAGCGGCATCCAGAACAGGCGTTGCCAGCGCACGAGGCCGAAGCTGGTCCGAATGACGCACTGCAACACCCGTGTCCGTCTGGATTTCATAGAGGCATCGGCCACAGTGTCGTAAGATGCCGCTGGGGCTCCATTTTGGCCACCTGCCATATCCCCGTACCCATACAAGGTCACCGGCTGTGAACCGGCCAAGCGAAGGCACCCGCGGCCGTGAGGTGGAAGGCCACAGAAGATGAAGTAGCACGCGGGGCTGTCGCCCATGTAAGAGCTCAGCCGGGCTGTGGTCGCCCATGGAGGTGAAACGGTAAGAAGCCAGAAATTGGAGAAGCGCATCATCAGCAGCAGAAGAAGTCAGGAGTTTCCTCATCTGAGCCTTAAATGTGCGGACCAGTCGTTCAGCCTCAGCTTTGACTGTGAATGGAACGGAGGGGCCATGACATGCATGATGCCGTGACGGGCACAAAAATCTGCAAAATCGGAAGAGCCAAATTGCAGTCCATTATCAGTAACAAGAGCAGAGGGAAGGCCTTCCAAAGAGAAAATGCGTGCTAGAGCATTGGTGGTTGCCGCGGTGGTAGGCGACGAGCAACAGACAATGAAAGGGAAGTGAGAGTAGGCATCAATAACGAGAAGCCAATAAGTATCTAAAAAGGGTCCAGCGAAGTCAGCATGAATACGCTCCCAGGGCTTCTCAGGCAAAGGCCACGGTGACAAAGATGACTTCAGGGCAGCAGCCTGTGACACACAAGGGCCGCAGGCAGTGACCACATGTGCGATTTCAGAGTCAATGCTGGGCCAGTACACATGACGGCACGCCAGAGATTTTGTGTGAGAGACAGCCCAGTGTCCTTGGTGAAGGAGGCACAAGACCAAAGCACACAAAGACGCAGGTACCACAACACACGGCGAAGCATTTTTGGTGGAAAGGAGAATAACACCACCCCTAGCCGTGAGGTAGTAACGCAAAGCGTAGTAGTTCCGCAACGGATCAGAAGTCTTAGCGGATGGACAATCTGGCCAACCTTTCTGAATACAGCATAAAACCCGGTAAAGGGTAGCGTTAGAACCTGTAGCAGCCAGCAGCCGGTCCCCGGTGATGGGGAAACCATCCACAACCCACTGCTCGGCAACATCCAGGTGGAAACACAAGAGTTCGTCCCTATTGAATGCCAGATCAGGACCCATGGGAAGGCGAGACAGTGCATCAGCATTCGCATGTTGAGCCGTCGGCCGGAAATGAATCTCATAATTGAAACGAGACAAGTAAAGAGCCCTACGCTGGAGGCGGTGTGCAGCCTTGTCGGAAAGTGATGTTGATGGATGAAACAAGGAAACAAGTGGTTTGTGATCCGTAACAAGATGAAATTTGGATCCATAGAGAAAACACCAAACTTATGAAGAGCATAAATAATGGCCAAAGCTACTTTTTCAATTTGGGAATACTTTTGTTGAGCATCCGTGAGCATTTTGGAGGCATAAGCAATGGGTTGTTCAGAACTGTCAGGAAAACAGTGCGCAAGGACTGCACTGACCCCGTATTGAGAGGCGTCTTGGCAAGAACAAGATGTTGGCCAGGTCGATAAGTAGCCAGGCACGGGGCCTGTATTCAGCATAGTCTTCAATTTCTGGAAAGCCACATTGCATGACGCGGACCAGTGAAAAGGCACGTTTTTATGCAATAGGTGATGCAATGGCTGAGCCACCGAAGCAGCAGACGGTAGAAACCTGTGATAGTATGCTATTTTTCCCAAGAAGGCATGCAGTTCCTTAACAGATGTAGGGTGAGGAAGGGCATCAATCACAGCAACAGTTTGCTAAAGCGGACGAATACCATGCCAAGAGAGTTGAAATCCCAGGTACGTGATAGATGACTGAAAAAATTTTGATTTCTGAAGATTACACTTAAGACCGGCAGTCTGTAAGACATGAAAAAGTGTGCGGAGATTTTGAAGATGTTCGTCAGTGGTGGAGCCAGTGACAACAATGTCGTCCTGGTAATTTATACACCCAGGGACAGTGAGCAATAATTGTTCCAAGAATCGTTGAAAGAGAGCAGGCATGCTGGCAACCCCGAATGGCAATCATTGGTATTGATAGAGGCCGAAAGGCATGTTAAGGACCAGAAACTGCTGGGAAGCAGCCTCGAGAGGAAGTTGATGATAAGCTTCTGACAGGTCAAGTTTAGAAAAATACTGGCCTCCAGCAAGTTTAGTGAACAATTCTTCAGGTCAAGGCATAGGGTAAATGTCGATAAGGCATTGAGCATTTGCAGTGGCCTTGAAATCGCCACAGAGACGAATAGCACCATTTGGCTTAGCAACGACAACGACAGGAGAGGACCACTCACTGGAAGTGACAGGAAGCAAGACCCCTGAAGCAGTGAGACGATCCAGCTCCCGTTTGACCTGATCACGAAGGGCCACAGGAATGGGCCGAGCCCGAAAAAACTTAGGTTGAGCAGTGGGTTTGAGCATGATATGAGCTTCAAAGTTGTTTGCACAGCCTAACCCAGGAGAAAAAAGGGACGAAAATGTTGTTGACAAGGAATCCAATTGAGCATAAGGAATAGCATCAGAGACGATATTGCAGAGTCACCTATGGAGAACCCAAAAACGCGAAAAGTGTCGAAACCAAAAAGATTCTCCGTGTTACTATGGTCGACCACAAATAAGGGAACAGTGCAAATGACAGATTTGTAAGATACCTCAGCATCAAATTGTCCCAAGAGAGAAATCTTCTGTTTATTGTAAGTCTGTAATTGCCTAGTGACAGGTGACAGGATTGGAGAACCCAATTGAAGATACGTCTGAGAATTGATGATAGTGGCAGCAGAACCAGTATCCACCTGCATGTGAACATCTCGACCAAGTATTTGGACAGTGAGGAATAACTTCCCTGAAAGGGAAGAAGTACAATTGACAGACAACACAGAATCAAAATCAGCACCATGTTCATGAACATCATGTATGCGGTCAGATTTGCAAACGGATCACACATGGCCCTTTTCTTTGCATTTGTGACACACGGCCCAACGTTGTGGACAATCCTCTCGTGAATGTTTTGTAAAACACTGCGGACATGAAGGAAGTTGCCGGGGGTTCTGCTGCAGTTTCTTAGAGGTTTGTTTACGGTTAGGCCGAGGCTGCACTTGGGAGCACACTGCGGCCACAATGGCCGGCGGGGACACGCCACACGCTTTGTCAACAGCGCACAGAGGTTGTATTTCCCTGACGTCACCCCATGCCTCAATTTGCACTCCAGCGGCACGAGAAATTTCAAAAGACTGAGCGATGGATAGGACTTCATCTAGAGTCAGATTTGCCAACTGAAGGGCATGTTGCCTAACTTCTTTGTCGGGCGCCGACCGGATAATAGCATCCCGTACCATGGAATCGGCATAGGATTCTTTGTGAAATTCAGTAACAAATTGACACTTTCTATTGAGGCCGTGACGTTCAGCAGCCCAAGCGCGATAGGATCGATTTGATTGTTTTTGACAAAGATAAAAGGCAACACGAGAGGCTACCACATGCGTATGCTTTTGAAAATAAACGGACAGAAGTGAGCACATTTCAGCAAAGGACACAGACGCAGGATATTTCAAAGGAGCCAATTGCGACAACAACTGATACATTTGAGGTGAAATCCATGAAAGGAACAGAGACTTACATGTTTGGTTGTCCGTGACATGAAATGCCAAGAAGTGCTGTCGAAGACGTTTTTCGTAATCAGACCAGTCTTCCACCTTCTCGTCGTGAGGAGGAAAAACGAGGTAGAGACAACGACGAGAGACGTCCCACATTTGATACCGCGACGAAATCACGAATCGCATTTGTGAGAAGCGTTTGCTGTTCTATAAGACCTTGCAATAGTTGCTCTAAAGTAGCCATGGAAACACGTGGGTCAACGATGAAAAAGAAAAATTCACTACCTCTTCGCCAATTGTTATAACTTCAAGTTGAACAAATATATTTCAAGGACGACGCAATACATGAAAGTCACAGATCAAGTAAACAGAGTAAGGCGTGTGTCATTTTAACAGTCAAATCATAACTGAGTCCGAGTCTAGCAGCCGCTGGCTGGCTGGCCGCTTAGGTGGCGCTGCTGCTGCATGGCTGGCAGACAGCGCCGCATGTAGAGGACGCATGAAACTGCGCGGCGGCACTTTGAAAGATCGGCGAGTCGTAACAGGTGAGTTAAGGGCTCAATAATCAAGTCCCCACATTTCTTTATAATGAAATCAGGTATATCATCTACGCCTGCAGTGTGTGTCATTTTGAGACTTTTTAGTGTAACCTGAACCTCTTCTACATTTATTGGTTATAGAAACATTGATTTGCTTGAGACCTTTTTTCCCTGTTTCTGTGTGCTGTGTTCTATTGGAGGTCTGTTGTAGTAGTTTCTCTGTTACATTTATAAAATAGTTATTAAACATTTTAGCCACTTCCTCTGGGTTATTAATGTTTTCCAAGCCAGACTTCAATGTAATATTATTAACTCTATTTTTGTCAGATTGGGTTTCTTTCCTTACAACTAGCCAGACTGCTCTGGTTCTGTTTGAAGAATTTTCTATGTATTTGTCATTGTCTCATTTCTTTGCCTCATTTATTATTTTATTTAAGATAGATTTATATTTTTTGAAGTAACTATCAAACTCCGGAGCTGTGTAGATACTGTTTTCTAGCACAAGATTTCCTTATACCACTAGTAATCCACTTGTTGAATCTAGTGGTTTGGGTTGTTTTGGCTTTCGATGGAAAAGCAAGATCAAAATAATATTTAAATATATTCATGAATGTCTGAAACTTCGAAATATTTTCTGTACCATACACTAGCTTCCATGATTCTAGTTGGAGATAATTCGGAATGTTTGTACTGCAGCATTACTGAAAGTTCTGCCCATGTGTGTTGTCTTCCTCATATAATTATAGGATGGATTAGTGTTTACACAAAAGCTTATAGCCTGAGCATGATGGTCTGCCAGTCCAGCTTTAATTACAACTGATTTATATTTTGTTTTGGAGTTAATTATTATTTGGTCTATAGTAGTGCTAGAATGATTCGTTTCCATGCAGGGCAGTGGATTGTAATAATCATCTCCTTTATGACACCTCATGGTCCTGCTAATGTTTTCAAATGGCTATCATCAAAATATCAGTGTGCAATTCCCATTTCCCAAGTACTGCTTTTGTTGGATCATCCTTTTCCGTGGCCAAATCCAGCTCGGCTATACAAGTTTAATGAGAAGCATACTTTTCAACAGTGCAGTGTTAATTGTTACATTGTAGGCAATTTTCATTCACGGAAACTGAAGTATAATCATGACAGAAGATGATAATAATTTGTGAATAATACCACAAAAAGAAAAATAGGTATAAAAAATCTATTTATCTAATTTTTGTTATAAAATGCTTTTGACAAAAATATGAAGGGTTTTCCCCACTCACCTAAAATGCTGTAAAGTAGTTATTTTGCTTCAGAAATACCAGTTTTGCATGATATTTACTTAAAATCAGTGATCAATTTAAATATTTGAATGTCCACGATTTTTTGACCTTGAGAGTAGAGCTAGGTCTACCTAAAAAATTTCTCGCATTTGGTACAGACAAGTACTGCCCACTCTGACTGTACATTCCCTAAGTACAATGACCAACTAACATACCAAGAAATTTTTAGAACATTTATGATGGGGATTTTTGGTGAGAATAATTTTTAAGTAGCCAAAAAATTTCAGATTCTTTCATTTTATGTACAAATACTTTGACAGTTTAAGAATTTCTGGCATTAATGTCATAGCTGACAGTTAGCAGTCCTTCCACTTTATAATTTCTCAAGACAGTTAACATCCTGTGACTATTCGTATTTTCAAAACAATTTTGAAATTCACAAAAAGTTACAAATTTTTGTAGTTTATTTTTCCAAAAAGAAAAATGAAAAAAGGTCAGAAGTGCATATTTATTAATCATATCTGATAGTATTGGGAACAAAGTATTTATTTAAAATAAATTCAGATCTCTATCACAGTTGGTTTTTTACTGCAATTTTTCAATTTTTCCTTTTGTTATGACATTTTCACAAACACTCTCTTTTAGAGAGGTCTGTAGAAAATCAAAATATTGTAGTTTTGGAGAGGTGTCATGTGGAACTTCAAAACATATTTTTTTCAGCAAACTTTGAAATAGTGATGTATCACATTCACTCTTAAACTGTATGTTCAGAGATGAAATTGGCCAAAAACGGTCTCATGAATATCAACAGAAGCTCCCTGAGGCTCTTTGTGGGTGACAATGTTGTACACAGTGAAGTCACAACACCAGAAAATTGTAACAAAATGCAAGAAGTCACATCCAGTTAGCCTACAGAAGTTGAAAAAATTTTATAATTTGTGCTTGATTTTTTGGTTGAGTTGAGAGTTTAGTTTAATACAGACACTCACTAAACTTGAAGAAAGAAAGCTGCCATTCAGTAAAATAACATATGTGAATAAAATTGCAAGTATTTATTGCTATAAAATATTTCACTAACACGTTGCCTAGAGATCTTAGTTACAAAGTTAGCTTCAGAAATGCACAGAAGACTAGAGACAACTGTTCTCACTAGAGAGTACAGGTGGAAAGGTAGGAGGGAGGTAGGGGGAAAGGTACGTAGCAGCGATAGTGAGGTATCTTATGCCCTGGCAGTGCAGTGATTTGAAGAGTAAGTATACAGCTGTAGATTTAAATGAATGATAAAAAATAAAAGTGAAAAAATAAAGAAAAAATATAAATATATGAAATTTAAAATTTCTTTGGTGCATAGATTGTTCCATGAAATATCCGGTGAAATGGCAGTTGTCAGTAACTGACCAAAATTTGTGCAAAATTTCAAGGAACAATATAAACTAAACTGCAAGTTTCCTTATATATTGTTAGGAAACAATGAAGTTTCAGCTGGCAGAGGAATGAAAAGTTCATTGTATGCAAAACAGATTCAGACACTTCACTGTTTTAAACAGAAAACACATAACACTGTATAAGTGCAAGTGCTTCTGTCATTTACTTGTCATGACTGATACTTGCTTCTGCTTAAAAAATTCTTCAATATCAAATTAACAGGGATGCCTATAAAAAACTAATAGTATAACAAAATGGAAGCTTGCAGCATGTTAGATTTAAACTTTACCTGTTCAGAAAGATCCAGCTGATCATCTGGCCTGGCACACAGTTTCACTCGTGTGCATTCACCATCGTCCCCATTTGCCCCTCCAGCTTGATCTGTTCGTTTAGCTGTTCCAATTGCTGAACCTGATTGTACTTTTATTAGTTTGGACTGTGTCTGTAGAAAATCAGTCTCACTTAATTAGTGATTACAAAACAATTATCCTCAATCAGGGGAAAAAGAAAAGAGCTCACTCTGCAGTTCAAAACTGTTAGTTTAAGTACAACTGATAACTAAGTTGTGTCACTGAAGTCTTGCAACTTTTTAACAGTGACTACTAATAAATGCAGCTACTTCTACATTTATGGTGTCTTTAATCTGTCGATTCCATCTCAATGTTTAAACATATATGGACAATAAAATTACAATAATAATGTGCTGCTATATTTATTTTCAGTGCATTTTTGTTATATCTCTATTGAACATATACTACTGACAAGCATTAGTTACTTGGCAGCATATTAACTTGGATGTTAACTGGTGTGCTTTACTTCTATTGAATGAAAGCACCTTGGAAGTGTGCATAGCTACTCAGCTGAATCATACACGCCTGTCCACAAAAAGAAACATTGCATATAAATCCTTGAGTTATACAATATAAATCCAACAATTATACAGTTTCCGCAAGCTTTCAGGCATCTACACATTGGCACAGACAAACTCTTAAATAGCTGGCCTGTGTCAGTTCAAGAATGCAAGAAACATCTAATTTGAGAGGTATAATAAAGAACAAAAGTATGAGGCTGTGTGAAAAGTAATGCCTCTGAAATTTTTATGTGAAAACTCTTGCACATTCTTAAATAAAACAAACTTTATTCTTCATGTCTGCACATTTATTTCTCAACATAGTCAACTTGGTGATGAACATATTTCTAGCAACAAGGGACCAGTTGGCTGATACCATCACTGTAGAATGTTCAAATTTGTAAATGGAGCCTCAACCTCACCTCAGCTTGCACCTCTTTGACACTACCAAAGTGAAGTCTGCAAAGGCCTTTTTTAAGTTTTGGAAACAGATAAAAATTGGACGGTATGGAAAATGATCAATGACAATGAACTCAAGGTGTCGGATTGTTGCAGAGGTTGCAGCACTCGTGTGTGTTCTGGCAATGTCATGCTGAAGTAGGAGGGGGGACTCATGTGTGGACAAACTCTTTGAATTGGTGCTTTCAGTTTCCTGAATTTTCAATTTTCTCACTGACATAGTTATGTTACACAATGACATATTACACACTACAATTCAGAGCCCTCTAGTGGCAGAGGGTTGCAACTTGTTCAGCAAAAACATCGATCAAGTGACATGTAACACCTCATCCGATATTGACAACAGAATAAAAAATTTGGAAGCATTACTTTTCAGTATGCCCTCATAAATTGTCTGGCAAATAACAGATATTTTAGGTAATTCTCATTCACTGCACAGTCTCAGTTGCACATTTTTTATTAGATTGCTTGTTCTGATCACACAGGATCATCTTCAGATCATAAACAAAGTAAAACTAAATACATATAATCTAATATTTTACAATAAGTAGCAAAAAAGTATTGCACATAAATGAAGAATTTACTCGAATAGTTGCACCAGCAATCCATATTGTCTACTCAGAACCACAAATCAGAGCACTGTGTTCTGCAGCTGTCGTCAATGTTTTAAATAGGTACATGTTGGAGGTACAGAAGAGGGGAGTGGGGGAAGGAATGATGCTGGTTGAGGGGGAGCGGCAAGGAAGTTGGGGGAGTGGGTGGTGGTGATGTCATGACTTTAACAAAAGGAGTTTTGCTAAAAATACTATGAAAAGAATACTTGTTACTCACCATATTGCGGAGATGCTGAGTTGCAGATAGGCACAACAAAAGGACTGTTCGAAAATGAGTCTCACCAGCCAGAGACTGCAGTCATCTGTGTGGGTGAACTGTGTGTGTGTGTGTGTGTGTGTGTGTGTGTGTGTGTGTGTGTTGTGTGCGAACGTGCATGTTCTATTTCCAATGAAGGCCTCGTTGCCCAAAAGCTCATTTTCTGACAGTCCTTTTGTTGTGCCTGTCTGTGACTCAGCATCTCCTCCATATGATGAGTAACAACTATCCATATCATAATACTGTTACATTCCGTCCTGGATTTTCCATTGTTGGAGTTTTGATAAAATTATGGACTGTGTAATTCTGTAAAATTCTTGTTAAAATACTAATAATGCAGAACAATGGATATGTAAAATGTAAATGGTACAAAATTATAAATTGGAGTGAGAGGGATAGAGAGCAGGGAAAGAATGCAAGGGAGAAAGGAGAGAGGAATAGTGACAGGGGTACTATGCATTTAACACAGTAGGATCTTATGCTAAAATTTCAAAAAGTCAATTATGTAAAAAACCATATGTTGAAAAATCAGAATGCACATGTAAACTGTAAAATGGGATAAAACAGTAGATCATAACAGTGGAACTAAATCAGCAAATGCTGAACTAGTAACATAAGGTAATAAAAATGTGAAACTTTGAAAGTATAAAACTCTGAAAGTGTAAAAAATAAAATCATATAAAATTTTTTCATTGAAATATTAAAAGTATATGGCTAGCACAGTGAATGTATAAATAGTGAAAGGCATAAAAAGATTGTAAAATTACAGAAGTGGAACCATGCATACAACCTAGAATTGTATGAAGTGTCATTAAATATCATAAATGTTTAAAAACATTGGCAGTACAGAACACTAAAAGTATAAATTATAAAAGTGAAACTATGTACAGCAATTAAAGTTGCAGGAAACAGGGTGTGACAGTTATCATTAATTGCATTTGCTTCTGTATGGTGGTACTGTATGATGTGCAGTTTTGCAGTATGTACGGAAGCCAATCTGCACACTGGCCTACTGCTAGGACGGTTTGTGGCCCGATATGCTGCCATTGTCTCTTCTTGGTGAGTGGAGCTGCTGGTCATATGTGTATTTCAGTGAAGTGGACAATTGGAAGAGGCTTTCAAATTTTATATTTTTAACAGTTTTATACTTCCATTGTTTTTAAAAAAATTCATTATTTAAGGACACTACATGCAATTCTAGGTCCTATACATAATCCTCCTTCTGTAACTACATGATCTTTATGTCTTTCATAATTTATACGTCCATTGTTCTAGCCCTATACTTTTATAACCTATACTATTTTAGCCCCTTTAATAGTTTTAAACATCCATTCCGGTTTTTTTAACAGAAAGGTTTCTACATGATTAATGTTTTGCAGTTTTAATATAAGACCCTCTCTTGCTACACTCACAGCATCCCTGCCACTATCCCTCCCTCCCTCCTCCCTTGCCTTCTTTCCCCACTATCAATCCCCCTTGCACACTTTATAATTTTATTATTTTATGCCACTGACATCTTACATATCCACTGTTGTACACTACTAGTATTTTAATGAGAATTTTTACATAATTATATGTCTGTAATTTTAGTAAAAGCCTTTTTGTTGAACTCATGACATCCACATCACCCCCTCCCTGCTTCCTTTCCTCTCCCCCAACCAACCTCATACCATTCCTCACCCCCTCTCCCCTACCTCCAACATATACCATATTTTACAGACAATAAAATGTTACAGACTATAAGAGCACCTCAATTTTTAAGCAATTTTTTAAAATAACATTTTTACCACTTTTCTTATTAGACTACAAAGACAGACTACCGAAAATTCTTAATTAATAAAACCAAACAGATCTTTAAAATCCCTGAAAATTGTCATCTGAACTAACTTCTTCTTCTTCTTCTTCCGCCTCTTCATCATCATCGTTGTCCTCTTCATATACAATATGATCTTCAATGCTATTGGGAGCATTACTTATGCTGCACTTCCTGAAAAAATTTGTCAACAATGTCTTCTCTAGTTCTAGACCACAGCTGTTTTATCCATCAACACGCTTGTTTGATTATAGATCATTTTAAAGCTCTCTTCAGCATGAATTCATGTTGGGTTTCATCCTTCGTCCATTTGTTCCATTTCTCTCTCATATACACGTTGAATGGTTTATTTACCAAAACATCAAGATGTTGCAATTGTGAAGTAAGTCCTCCCAGAATAACAGCAAGCTCTGAATTTCTCTGTCATAGTTTCTCTTTCACAGAATTTTCCAAATGACTACTAAACTGATCTAGCACAAGAAGAGAACTCTTCTTTAATACAGCACCTTTCCTTCTCTCCCATACTCTCTTAATTCATAATTTCATACTAGCATCATCCATCCACCATTCCCATGTATGTGAACAACACCACCTGACAGCATTTCAGGTTTTGGCATTGCTTTGTGCTTGAAAATGATCACTGGATTGAGCTCAATACCACCAGCACAACATGGGAGGACAACAGTGTAGAGCATTTTTTCATGGCCACTTGTTTTTCTACTGCAGTTTTAGCACCTTTCACAGTAACAGTTGTGTTACACGGCATATCACATGTCAAAGCAGTTTTATCCATATTTGCTATTTCGTTCAATAATAAAGTGATGGAAAGATAATACTTTCTCCTCATACCCTTGTGGCATTTTCTGAGATATTTTGGTTTTGGTTCTCGTGCGAAGTCCATGATGCTTCATAAACCTATAGCACCAACCAACTCCATCCTTAAAGTCTGTTAAGTTCCACTGTAGTGCTAACTTACGACCATGTATTTGAATAATTTTTGTATTAATTATAATGCCATTTTGACGATGACCTTGAATCCATTTCAATACATCATTTAGTTTTGGCCATTTTGCATTCAGTCCTCTATTTGCACATTTAGTATTCCTCATTTTTTTCAGTTCTTCTTTACTAGCCTGCCAATCAAGAATGGTTTTTTCTGTTGGTGGAGGGTCAAAATACTACTCAGCAGCTCTGTTTCCATGTTTTTCTGCATATACTGTTACTTTTGACTTATAGCCCACATCATATGGATACCTTTTATTTTTTTCCATTACAAAACCAACCACTGACAAAATTATTGTACTGTTGCCGTTAACACAAATCACTTTCAATTCAAGTTCGCTGGTGTTGTAGACTGCAATGATGCATCATAGACTAGACAGTGTTGTGGGTTTGTGATGGCGGGGCTGGAGGGAGACTGTGTTAGCAAGCTTGTGAATCTCCACTACTCATGTTTGTCAAATTGGTGCACTGCTGCTGCCAGTTGAATTCAATGTTGCTAGATAGAGATTTTCCACAGCATCAGATATATGAAGTCTGTTCAAAAAATTCTGAAACTTTGTTCACAAACTTTTTCTATGCTTACCTTTTATTTATTGTGCATAGTCTCCTTCAAAATACGCTGCTCCACAATTGATACACCACTCTCAATGCCATTTATACTTCTGGAAGCATTTTTGGTAAGCCTCTTGCTCGTTCATGTGAAGCACCATCCCTGAATTCCCTTTTATCTTGTCTATTGTCACAAATCTTCGTTGCCCATAATGGGGTTTTCAACTTTAGTAATAAAAAAAAGTCTCAGTATCAGTCACAATTCTCTTAAGGATTCTTGTGATCCAAAAGCTCTTCACAGATCACAAGGTGAAGGTCTTTCTGGTCTTGATTCATGAGTCGTGGGACAATCTCGGTGGCAACACGATGCAGTCCAAGATGCTGTGTCAGAATCTCATGACATGATCCAACTGAAATGTTACATTCTTCTGCAACCTCTTGGATAGCTAGCCTTCAACTGGCATCCACAATTTTGTCGGCGTTCCTGACATGAGCATCGTAAGTAGACGTCAAAGGGTGTCCTAAACAAGAGTCATCTTTAACTTCCACCTGGTCATTTTTAAACCATGTGAACCATACACCGAGTACGGCTTAAGTACTCATCACTGTAGACTTCATGAATCATTTGGTGTGTCTCTGTAAAGGTGTACTTGAGTTTCACACAAAATGTAATGCAGACACGTTGCTCCTCTAACTCTGCCATCTCGAAATTCCAAAATGTGCAAGACAACAGTCTACTCAATGCAGCACTGAACAGTAACTGACAGACAAACAACAATATAACTTCTAGCAGTTATACATTAAACACAGGCGTGTGCAGTGATGCAAACCTCATTTTGCTCCTACACACCACTGGCATGAAATCATAAATGTTCCAGAATTGTTTGGACAGACCTCATATGGCCATTTTTAAGACTGGTGGGAATTTTAAATGAAACACAGAACTTTTTATATTAATTTTGAGTATAAGACAAACCTGAATTTTGGAGGCATTTTTCAAAGACAAAAGTAGTTTTTATAGTACCTGTTTCAAACACTGACTACAGTTGCAAACCACTGTGCTCTGATACGTGGTTCTGAGTAGACATAATGAGCTGCTGGTGCAACTGTTAGGTAAATTCTATATTTATGTACTATTCTATTTTTCTACTTATTGTAAAGCATTACATGATTCATATTTAGTTTTATTTGGTTTTAAATCTCAAGATGATCCTGAGTGATTGAAACATGTAATCTAATTAAAAATGTGCAACAGAGACTGAACAATAAAAGAGAATTTTCTGAAACATCAATACAGTTGGTGATTCTCACAGCATGAATATGTCAGCTCCTCTACAGCTGACATATTCATGCTGTGACAGATTCTTCAATTACGTGTAGGATCACCAATTATTTAGTTTATAAGTGTTCCATACTTATTCAGATGACACTCAATTTTGTAATTTTTCTCATCAATTTGATATGTGGAACAAATAACTAACTAACAATCAATTAAAATATCATTGTTATTACATACCATTCAAACATGTCATAATTATCTTGACAGACTAGTTTTATTTGGACGAATAAAAAGAAATGTTAATCTTTAGCGCACATAGTATACAACTCGAATTTTATGGCACTATTTTATATTAACTGACTACTAAACTTGAAGTAGCCTGAGTAGTATTTTCAAACTTTCATCATAAGTTCAATGGCGATTTCACATCCACCCTAATAGCCAAACACGTTAAAGTGCCTGCTTCTGGGACACAGGAAGATGTGCCAGCCCTGAATCGAATCTAATTCTGAGTATGATGGGCAAACATCTATTAGGTGCACTACGAATGTAGTGGTGTGGACATGTTGGGAATGTGGGTCTCACAGGGAGCGTGCAAGGGATAACTCCCTGCAGGCGCACTATCCTCTGTGCCCTTGGTGGCTCAGATGGTTCAAATGGCTCTGAGCACTATGGGACTTAACATCTTTGGTCATCAGTTCCCTAGAACTTAGAACTACTGAAACCTAACTAACCTAAGGACACCACAGAACACCCAGTCATCACGAGGCAGAGAAAATCCTTGACCCGTGGCTCAGATGGGTAGAGCGTCTGCCATGTAAGCAGGAGATCCCAGGTTTGAGTCCTGGTCAGGGCACACATTTTCAACATGTCACCAATGAAGTATATCAATGCCTGTTTGCAGCTAGGGTGTCCATTTAAGTATCATTTGAATCTAATTCAATGATTAACAACAGGGACCGGTGAGTCGGCCAAACTGGACATGAATTTTAGGCAGTTTTCCACATCCACCTAGCCAAATCTTGGGCTGGTTCACACATCCCACCATAGACAACCATAGACACATGATGCACAAACATTCTGTAATACAATATAACATTTGACAATGTGATTACAGTTCACACAGACAGAAGGGACATGTGGATTTCTCCATGAGAGGGAGCTAGCATTGTCTTTAAAATGTCTTTGGGGGTGGCAGCCCCATCTTAATAATAGCCTCTAATTGGGTATGGTCAGTTCTTCAAGAAATAGACGTGCCATACCTGTCCCAAACCAGCATTAGCTGCATAAAGGGCACTGGACAAGAAGGAAGGAACTGAAACAATTTCTCATCATTTTGAAAGCAAGTTAACTTGTTCTCAGTCTTTTTACCAGAAAATTATATAAAACAGAATGTATATTTTAACACATCACAATTTACTTCCCCATTTTTAAACAGGTAGATTTAAAAAATAATTTCAGATTGACTTTGATTTAAACAATAACAATAAACACAAAAATAATTTTTATGGGAAGTCTGCATCCTTGTCTAGGGTTCAGAGTGGTTTCTTTATTCTGGACCAAAGATCTTCAACTAGCTGACAACAGACATAAGGCAAGAAATTGAGAGTCTCTGCTAATTCAAAACTACATAAACATGAATCACTCTTCCTACAAAGTCTCATTATATGACTTATTCTAGCTAATAAGGAGGATATTTTAGCAACAATTAGAAATTTCAAATCCACAAAAGCTACAATCATAGATGGCAACCCAGATTACACTGCTAGGAACTGTGCTGACCTTAAACTAAATCCCTCGGCATTTATGCAACAGTTCATTGTCAAATGGAAGTTTCCCTAGCTCTTTAAAGAAAGGGTGGTAATGCAAAAACTAATATTCAAGAATAGCAAGAAAGAAATGTAGCAAATTACAGGCCTGGTGTACTATTATTTGATTTCTCAAAAGTGCTAGAAAAAGTTTTCCATAAGAGGTTTCCACATTTTCTTGTATAAAAAAGTCAACTCTTTTCCACAGTAGAACAAGGTTTCAGGAAATTCTGATAACAAAACACTGCTATTTTTTAATTTGTAACTCAAGTACTCCATAAGTTTCCAGTGGAAAATGTTAATAAACAATACTAGTTTTCTTGCTAGATTTTTTTCTTTGATACACTGGAGAATGTATCACTGGTATAAACCTCAATCTGTCACTGGCTTTTGATATCATTTATCATACCACATTAATTTACTAACTGCACAGTTTGAGCATCAGGAGCAAACCCAACAAATGTCTCATGCCATACTCATGTAGACAGAAGCAATAGGTTGAAATTTCAAATTAAATAAACATTGGTCGGGATATCAGAAAATTACATATGGCAATTTCCTTTTGTATGTAAATGACTTGATATCAAATAAATATTCCTAAAATATTATTTAGCTTGCAGGTGATACAAGTGATGTGAATTCTGAAACACTCCAGAAGTCTATAACAGAAATTTTAGGCAGTATGTAAAACTTGTTCAAAAAAATAAACTATTGTGAGTTAAAACAAAACAGTACAAAACAGTAACACTAAACTGATACAATTCAAAAGAATGGCCAGAATATGAAATAAATGTACAGTGGAATGACAAAAGCATTCAGCCAGTAAATGGTGTAAAATTTCTAGGAATTTGACTTCAGGTTATTATTAAATAGGAAACACACATTGAAAATTTCTCAAAGCTAAGTACTACATGTTACCTAAAGAGTCATCAAAAATTGCTGCTACAGACACTATCTTAATTGTTTTGGCCTACTAAGGACCACAAGAAATACGTTATGTATTCTTTCATTCCTTCTTTCTTTCTTTCCAGTAATTTTTCATTCTTTCCCTTAGTTTTTCCTCTTCTTTCTTCGGTCCATATTGCACCTGCCTTTTTCTTTGTTTTCTCCTGCAAACCCTTGAAACCTATTACTTTTTCTCTGAACATTTCTCTTTCTCCTATTTCTTCCTACATTATTTCCATTTCCCTCAGATCTGCTTTAACTTCTTTTATCCACATCACTGATGTTTTGGGGTTTCTGTCAAAGAAGTTAAAAATTCCTCCTGTTATCCTGTTTTCATCTAACTCTTTTAGGTGTCTACAGAACACAACCCTTCTCTTCCTCATCAGGTCTAATATTCACTCTATTTCTTCATAAACTTTTTTTATTACTTCTTAATTTCTATTTCCCGCTCTAGTATTTTGATTTCAAGATTTTTCTGATTATTCCCCTTTCCTTATTTTCCATTTCACCTGACTGTTTGGCTATCTTTAATGAAAGGTACTCTGATGCATAAAGGCATTCTGGTTTAATGACATTATTGTAGTGCTAAAGTTTTGCATTTATTGATATAGATTTCCTGTGAGAGTTTTTGATAGCTGAAGAGTCAGCTCTTTTTTGCTTGCCCTTGTCAGGTTAGATTCTTCACGTAAGCATTTGGTTGTATTATTTCACCTGGATATTTAAATTTTGTAGCCTTTTTTATTCTACCACAATCAGTTTCCATACATTTCGGTGCCTCCTTCAGATCGGACATGTATTCTGTTTTTACAAAACACATTTGTAGGCCTCTTTTTGAAGCTATCTCTTGTAGGAGATTTATCTGCATTGTTACATGTGCTACAGATTCAGCAAAGATGGCAAGATCATCTGAAAAAGCCAGACAATCAAAACTCAGGTTATCTTCTTTTCTCCCAATTGTGATTCTTCTAATTCCTTCTTCTTCTGTTCTTTTCCTCCATTTCCTGATTACCTTTTCTAAGACAAAATGGAACAACTGCCTTACACCAGTTTTGACCTCAGAAGCCTTGGATGATTTGTCTAAAAATTTAATTTTGCATTTTGTATTTGTTTGTGCATCTTTTATGACTGGCACTGATTTGTTGTCAGCTCCAAACACTTTAAAGGCGTAGAATATTGTTTTCTTGTCCAGTTGGCTTTCTAGCCGGTTTAGTAATGCTTTTGAAAGAACTTTGTAAGTCACTGGAAGGAGTGATATTCCTGTATAGTTGCTGGGGTCAGTTTTATAGTTTTATCTCCTTTCCTGTGGATTGGGTGAATTAATGGTGTTTTCTGATCTTCTAGCATAGCTTCTGTTTACCAGATTTTTGGAAAGACTCCATGTAGCTTCTTGATTGTTCCCGCACCTGCAATTTTCCATATTTCAGCAGTTACTGAATCTTCCCTGGGGGCCTTGTAATTTCTCAGATATTTAATGATATTTCAGATTTCATCCATGCTGGCTGAGTTGTGTGAGTGTATCCTGAATTTTGTTCTGAAAAATTTGCTCTTTGTGCCTCACAATTTAACAACTTATTGAAATACTTCGCTAATATTTCACAGTTTTATTTGTTGTTTAGGGTTAATTTCCCATCTTCACTCTCGGAGCACAAGGTATGTAGTTGGTATCTTTGGAGGCTTTGTTTAAATTTATAGAAGCTCCCAGTATTTTTCTTTTGGATGTCTTCTTCAATCAGTGAGAGCTGGTTTCTTTCCAAATTCTTGTGACTGCTATAATTGTTTTTGATGTTTGAGACCTTTGTTGTTTGAAGCTGATAAAAGTCTTCACTTCTTTTTGTGGAGTACCATTTCTGCCAGGCTTGTTTTCTAACTAGTAATGCTTTTTCACACTTTTCATTTGATCATCTGTGTTTTTTGTATCTTTTGATTCGTGTTATTTCAAGGGCTCTTTTGACCAATTTTGTTTTAATCTCTTTCCCAGTCTTCTGAGTATATATTTAGCTGTTCCTGCAATTATTCTTGTTTCTTCACTTTCAAAGTTTCTGTATCTATTTTATGAATCCTATGTTCTTGTCTTAGAATCCTTGTTTGTGGGATAAATCTCATTTTTATTGTGGATAGTTAGTGATCTGTTTCAATATTCACACCCTTTCTAACTTTTACATTCATGATTTTTTTTCACTCTTAAATGATATAGCTACAGGGTCAATCTGGAATTCTCCTAGATTTGTGTTAGATGATTTCCAAGTTTTTCATTTCTTTAGCAGTTTCTTAAAAATTTTGGACAGTAATTTGAGGTTGATGTCTCTCCATAGTTCTATCTTAAATTATTTATTTTCTTAATTTCTTATTTATTTTGATTTTATTCACTCTGTATTAAATTGTACTTTGGGACAACATAGTATATGGTATGAAGCTTTCTTGGCCGCCAAAAATGAATTTCAAGGCTATGAAATGACTTTGGATTTCGATAAAATAGGGAAAAATTTACTTTTTTTAAATCCTAGTGAAAATGCAACTCTTATCTGATGGATGCACATAAATAACTTCAAGAAATGTGAAAGGCTTTGTAGATGCAATGTAGTTCTAAACTGTATCATGTCAGGCTTACTTAATTACAAAATGCTTCCCTATAACATCATTAAATATATATTTACCCATCATATCACTTCTAAACTGTCTCATTCTAAATTGTACAGCACCTTGTACAACAAAATGTAATGAAACACAAAGTAGCACTGTTCACTGTAAATAGGTCTCTCTTTTCATTATTACAATTTGCCTCTTTTGACATCTACTTTAGCTCATATGTTGTATAAATGATTTACCAAGTGCTATAGATCATAAGCATCTGATTACCATGTATGCTGATGACATATGTGCTGTGTTTTGGGCAGACAGTGAGCCTAAACCTCGTGAGGAAATTCACAATCTTACTGGAAGAGCAAGATCTCTCTCTGAGAGAGATAACTTCAAAGTTAACACAGAAAAAATAAATATACAAAATTCTTTGAATGATGAGAATCTGCCAATTCTGAAACCCTAACAACTGTGTATTTTGGATTAATATGCTCTTTCTTGTCTGACAGAATAGTACTGTGTGGGAGGACCTGCCAAAATAATATGAAAAGGGTTGTGGTGACTATCAACCAAGTCGTGTATCAACTAGATGGGTGTGTGTGTGTGTGTGTGTGTGTGTGTGTGTGTCTATATATATATATATATATATATATATATATATATATATATATATATATATATATATATATATATATATATATATATATATATATATGCTTCGGACAAATAAAATAGTGCTTATTGCATGTGGTATAGCGTACATCATTGGATCTGGAAATTCTACAACACTAAACCCATAGGGTTATGATATCGTAGAAGAGAACATTGAAGATCATAGCCAAAACGAAACCTGAAACTTCTTGTGAAAGCTTATCCACTAGTTTTAATATTATCTCAATTTATGCCATGTATATGTTACAAATCATAATGTTAGTGAAAGAAGACTTGAAGGTGACAATTAGAAACATACAAATTCATGGCAATGGTATGATGTATAAAACAGATTTTCCCGTGCTTAATGGAAGATTAATGCTAACAGCAAAAAGCTTTACGTCAAAGGAGCTATTTTTCATAATTTGCTACCAAATTATGTTATGATTTTGACTTGAAATGCTTTTGAAAGGAGTGGTTTTGCCTTAAATGACCATATAATTAAGATCTAACTTGATAAGTAATAAAAGTAAAAATCCTATCCAAGCAATGAATGTAGTACTAAATTGCATAAAAACAACTGTTGCACAATTGAGAACATGATTGTCTAATTGTATGAATCAAATACCTGTACAATAGTGTACAAGACTTCTCTGTGTGCAAAAACAGCATAGCTGTTGATATTACCCATGCATGTAACATTATGAGTTATGAGCAGAAAGTAAATAAATTGCTGAATATTCTTCCACTTGGTGAGATTGTGGAACACAATGACTGGATGCGTCATGCATTACAAGCTTTCAAACAGTATCATCAGGTACAAATTTCTTAAAGCTCTGAATGCAAAAAATACACCGAAAACTATTTAAAAAATGGACTTAATAAGGTGTTTTAAAATTTTAAACTTGTTATAATTTTGCATTTGACTTGATATTTTCTTTAACATACAACATTTTCAACAACACAGGACAACCACTCCTTAGAAAACTGGAAATAGCTCATTCCTGACCACCAAGAATTTGAGAGTAGATTGTAGCACATCATCAACACTCTTGCACTTGAAGCTTCATTGTTATATTTCTTGTTTCCTAACAGATATGACACAAAGGAAGGGAATACTTACATACAGTAATGAATGACCAATTGTGGGCACAATCAATCACATGTTGCTAACATACAATAAAGTAAATCAGTCTTCTAAACTGGGGCTCCCTACCAAATCCAGTCTCCTCAGGTGCCAGTTCCACAGTACACATGGATAACCTTTGGTGAAGCAAAGAAATGGGGAAAAGTCTGTAGCAAGTTCAGGACCTAACTGGCTAAAATATGTAGATGTTAAGCCTCTATTCAAGAAAGGGGATAAAGAGATACCATCAAACTACAGACCGATTTCACTTTTGTCAGCATTCTCAAAAATTTTAGAAAAAGTAATGTACATACAGCTTCTCAACCATCTGACCACAAATAACATATTATCAAGAACACAGTTTGGATTTCTGAAGGGTTCTGATATCGAGAAGGCTATTTACACCTACAGTGATAATGTACTTAAATCATTAAATAACAAATTACAAGCAGCAGATATTTTCTGTGATTTGTCAAAGGCATTTTATTCTGTGAACCACAACATCCTTTTAAATAAATTAGAATTCTATGGTGTCACGGGCAGTGCTGCAAAATGGTTCAAGTCATACCTCACTAACAGGAAACAAAGGGTGTAAGTGCAAGGGACTAGTGAATTAAGTCATCAGTCATCATCAGAATGGGAAGAAATTACATGTGGTGTCCCAAAAGGATCCATCTTAGGGATATTGCTTTTTCTTGTGTACATTAATGATCTCTCATCAGTTTCACTGTCAGAACCAGAGTTTGTTTTGTTTGCAGATGACACAAGTATTGCAATAAATAGTATGTCGAGTGTAGTTCTAGAAAGATCTGCTAATGATATTTTCATGGATATTAATAAATGGTTTAAAGTCAACTCATTGACATTAAACTTCGAAAAGACTCACTATATGCAATTCAGAACCTGTAAGAGGTTTCCACTCAGCATAAGCAAAAAGTATGAAGAAGAGCAGATAGAAAAGGTAGACAGTCTGACAGTCTTAAATTCCTGGGATTACAACTTGATAATAAATTCAGTTGGGAGGAGCACACCACGGAACTGCAGAAACGCCTTAACAAATCTGTATTTGCAAATCGAATGTTAGCTGACATAGGCAATATAAAAATGAAAAAGCTTGCATACTTTGCCTACTTTCATTCCATAATGTCATGTGGTATAATATTTTGGGGTAACTCTTCAAGTCAAACAAAAGTTTTCAGAGTCCAAAAGCTAGTAATACATATTATTTGTGGAGTAAATTCACAGACAACCTGTAGAAACCTCTTCAAAGAACTGGGTATACTAACTACTGCCTCTCAGTATATTTACTTCTTAATGAAATTTGTCCTAAATAATATATCTCTTCTTCCAACAAACAGTTCAGTTCATACATACAATACCAGGAACAAAAATGATCTGCAAAAGGACTTAAAAGTACTTACTTTGGTTCAAAAAGGGGTCCACTACTCAGGAACACTCATCTTCAATAATTTGCCAGCAAACATAAAAAATTTAGTTACAAATAAATATCTGTTTAAGAGGAGCCTGAAAGACTTACAAGTGGCCAACTCCTTCTACTCCATTGACAAATTTTTTAATAGAAACAAATGATGTATTGTATATATTCATACTATTAGTATTGTTATATAATGGAGGGAAACATTCCACGCGAGAAAAATATATATGTGTGGATGGATATGTGTGTGTGTGTGCGAGTGTATACCCGTCCTTTTTTCCCCCTAAGGTAAGTCTTTCCACTCCCGGGATTGGAATGACTCCTTACCCTCTCCCTTAAAACCCACTTCCTTTCGTCTTTCACTGTCCTTCCCTCTTTCCTGATGAGGCAACAGTTTGTTGCGAAAGCCTGAATTTTGTGTGTATGTATGTGTCTGTTTGTGTTTCTATCGATATATATATATATATATATATATATATATATATATATATATATATATATATAATGGAAGGAAACATTCCACGTGGGAAAAATTATATATAAATACAAAGATGAGGCGACCCACCGAACAAAAACGCTAGCAGGTCGATAGACCCACAAACAAACACAAACATACACACAAAATTCAAGCTTTCGCAACAAATTGTTGCCTCATCAGGAAAGATGAGGCAACAATTTGTTGCGAAAGCTTGAATTTTGTGTGTATGTTTGTGTTTGTTTGTGGGTCTATCGACCTGCTAGCGTTTTTGTTCGGTGGGTCGCCTCATCTTTGTATTTATATATATATATATATATATATATATAAAAGAAAGATGATGAAACTTACCAAACAAAAGCGCTGGCAGGTCGATAGACACACAAACAAACACAAACATACACACAAAATTCTAGCTTTCGCAACCAATGGTTGACTCGTCAGGAAAGAGGGAAGGAGAAGGAAAGACAAAAGGATATGGGTTTTAAGGGAGAGGGTAAGGAGTCATTCCAATCCCGGGAGCGGAAAGACTTACCTTAGGGGGAAAAAGGACAGGTATACACTCGCACACACACACATATCCATCCACACATACACAGACACAAGCAGACATTTGAAGATATATTTTTCCCACGTGGAATGTTTCCCTCTATTATATATATATATATATATATATATATATATATATATATATATATATATATATATATATATATATAAAAAGATGATGTGACTTACTGAACGGAAGCGCTGGCAGGTCGATAGACACACAAACAAACACAAACACACACACAAAATTCAAGCTTTCGCAACAAACTGTTGCCTCATCAGGAAAGAGGGGAAGGAGGGGGAAAGACGAAAGGATGTGGGTTTTAAGGGAGAGGGTAAGGAGTCATTCCAGTCCCGGGAGCGGAAAGACTTACCTTAGGGGGAAAAAAGGACAGGTATACACTCGCACACACACACATATCCATCCACACATATACAGACACAAGCAGGCATATTTAAAGACAAAGAGTTTGGGCAGAGATGTCAGTCGAGGCGGAAGTGAAGAGGCAAAGATGATGTTGAATGACAGGTGAGGTATGAGTGGCGGCAACTTGAAATTAGCGGAGATTGAGGCCTGGTGGGTAACGGGAAGAGAGGATATATTGAAGAGCAAGTTCCCATCTCCGGAGTTCGGATAGGTTGGTGTTGGTGGGAAGTATCCAGATAACCCGGACGGTGTAACACTGTGCCAAGATGTGCTGGCCGTGCACCAAGGCATGTTTAGCCACAGGGTGATCCTCATTACCAACAAACACTGTCTGCCTGTGTCCATTCATGCAAATGGACAGTTTGTTGCTGGTCATTCCCACATAGAATGCATCACAGTGTAGGCAGGTCAGTTGGTAAATCACGTGGGTGCTTTCACATGTGGCTCTGCCTTTGATCGTGTACACCTTCCGGGTTACAGGACTGGAGTAGGTGGTGGTGGGAGGGTGAATGGGACAGGTTTTACACCGGGGGCGGTTACAAGGATAGGAGTCAGAGGGTAGGGAAGGTGGTTTGGGGATTTCATAGGGATGAACTAACAGGTTACGAAGGTCCCAAGTCCAACATAGCCCAGCTGTAACCAACACCTTCTCACCTTTTTTCACACCAGATCTCCAGTTACTTTCCAGTCCACCTTTATCTCTCCCCATATGTTTTTATTTTCATTTTCATTTCAGCCTCATGTTACACTTTCCACATTCTAATACCATGTCACCCTCACAACACCCTCACAACGACCCCATTAAGTTTTATTTACATTCCCTCCGCAAACATGCCTTCCCCCTAGCCAGATTACGCTCCCATATTCTATTTTCTCAGGCTTGTCTGACATTTGGCATTACCCCCAAAGGCCTCACACTTAAAGTTCCCATCTCTGGCTGCAACCCTTCTTTCCATCAGTCCCTGTACCAGTTCCAAACTGAACAATCCATTGCCCTCACCCACCTAATCCTTCACCTACACATCAACTCAGCCAATGAACACACCTGTCAACTCCTATCCTTAATAAAAGTCCTTAATCTTTCCTCTCCCACATCCACACCGGCTGTTCAGAGCATCCTCCTACAGGCCAACCGTAAATTAGAACAGCATGCCACCCTCCACCTCAAAAAACTATCCAATCTCCTGGTTTCCCACCTCCGGAAAGGCAACTCACTCACCCTTCACAACCTTTCCAGCAAACCTCAACCTCCTCTCATTGCACACCAACCCAGTCTCTCCCATCTACTCAATCTCCCACTTCCAGCTCCACTCCCTCCAAAACCTCAAAATTCCAATCAACACAACCTGGAACCACAACACCCTAATTCAGTAGTTAACCTTTCCTCCAAACCTCTCTCCCAATCCGAAACCTCTGTCCTATCCAAAGGCCTCACCTTCAGCCCCACTCCCAGATTCAACCAAACAGCCCTCGTCAAAGATTTACTGTCCTACACTCGTACTCTCTGCTGGAAATATCACATTGCCATGAAGAAAAATGATCCTAATCCTACTCCTAATGATCCAACTCCCCAAGACACCATCCAAATTGAACCCTGCCTGGAACAGTTCCGTCCTCCGTCGCAGCGGGACCCACCTCCTCTTCCTCAAAATCACCCTCTCCAAACCTTCCAGGAATTTCTGACTTCCAGCCTTGCATCTCAATCCTTCTTAAAAAACCTTAATCCTACTCCCAACATCACCACTGCTGAAGCCCAGGCTATCCGTGATCTGAAGGCTGACCGATCCATCATCATTCTTCCGGCGGACAAGGGTTCCACGACCGTGGTACTTGATCGTCGGGAGTATGTGGCTGAGGGACTGCGTCAGCTTTCAGACAACACCACATACAAAGTTTGCCAAGGTAACCCCATTCCCGATGTCCAGGCGGAGCTTCAAGGAATCCTCAGAACCTTAGGCCCCCTGCAAAACCTTTCACCTGACTCCATCAACCTCCTGACCCCACCGACACCCCGCACCCCTACCTTCTACCTTCTTCCTAAAATCCACAAACCCAATCATTCCGGCCGCCCCATTGTAGCTGGTTACCAAGCCCCCACAGAACGGATCTCTGCCTACGTAGTTCAACACCTTCAACCCATTACATGCAGTCTCCCATCCTTCATCAAAGACACCAACCACTTTCTTGAACGCCTGGAATCCTTACCCAATCTGTTACCCCCGGAAACCATCCTTGTAACCATTGATGCCACTTCCTTATACACAAATATTCCGCACGTCCAGGGCCTCGCTGCGATGGAGCACTTCCGTTCACGCCGATCACCTGCCACCCTACCTAAAACCTCTTTCCTCATCACCTTAGCCAGCTTCATCCTGACCCACAACTTCTTCACTTTTGAAGGCCAGACATACCAACAATTAAAGCGAACAGCCATGGGTACCAGAATGGCCCCCTCGTACGCCAACCTATTCATGGGTTGCTTAGAGGAAGCCTTCTTGGTTACCCAGGCCTGCCAACCCAAAGATTGGTACAGATTTATTGATGACATCTTCATGATCTGGACTCACAGTGAAGAAGAACTTCAGAATTTCCTCTCCAACCTCAACTCCTTTGGTTCCATCAGATTCACCTGGTTCTACTCCAAATCCCATGCCACTTTCCTTGACGTTGACCTCCACCTGTCCAATGGCCAGCTTCACACGTCCGTCCACATCAAACCCACCAACAAGCAACAGTACCTCCATTATGACAGCTGCCACCCATTCCACATCAAACGGTCCCTTCCCTACAGCCTAGGTCGTCGTGGCAAACGAATCTGCTCCAGTCCGGAATCCCTGAACCATTACACCAACAACCTGACAACAGCTTTCGCATCTCGCAACTACCCTCCTAACCTGGTACAGAAGCAAATAACCAGAGCCACTTCCTCATCCCCTCGAACCCACAATCACCCACAGAAGAACCACAAAAGTGCCCCACTTGTGACAGGATACTTTCCGGGACTGGACCAGACTCTGAATGTGGCTCTCCAGCAGGGATACAACTTCCTCAAATCCTGCCCTGAAATGAGATCCATCCTTCATGAAATCCTCCCCACTCCACCAAGAGTGTCTTTCCGCCGTCCACCTAACCTTCGTAACCTGTTAGTTCATCCCTATGAAATCCCCAAACCACCTTCCCTACCCTCTGGCTCCTATCCTTGTAACCGCCCCCGGTGTAAAACCTGTCCCATTCACCCTCCCACCACCACCTACTCCAGTCCTGTAACCCGGAAGGTGTACACGATCAAAGGCAGAGCCACATGTGAAAGCACCCACGTGATTTACCAACTGACCTGCCTACACTGTGATGCATTCTATGTGGGAATGACCAGCAACAAACTGTCCATTTGCATGAATGGACACAGGCAGACAGTGTTTGTTGGTAATGAGGATCACCCTGTGGCTAAACATGCCTTGGTGCACGGCCAGCACATCTTGGCACAGTGTTACACCGTCCGGGTTGTCTGGATACTTCCCACCAACACCAACCTATCCGAACTCCGGAGATGGGAACTTGCTCTTCAATATATCCTCTCTTCCCGTTACCCACCAGGCCTCAATCTCCGCTAATTTCAAGTTGCCGCCACTCATACCTCACCTGTCATTCAACATCATCTTTGCCTCTTCACTTCCACCTCGACTGACATCTCTGCCAAAACTCTTTGTCTTTAAATATGTCTGCTTGTGTCTGTATGTGTGGATGGATACGTGCGTCTGTGCGAGTGTGTACCTGTCCTTTTTTCCCCCTAAGGTAAGTCTTTCCGCTCCCGGGATTGGAATGACTCCTTACCCTCTCCCTTAAAACCCACTTCCTTTCGTCTTCCCCTCTCCTTCCCTCTTTCCTGATGAGGCAACAGTTTGTTGCGAAAGCTTGAATTTTGTGTGTATGTTTGTGTTTGTTTGTGTGTCTATCGACCTGCCAGCGCTTTTGTTCGGTAAGTCACCTCATCTTTGTTTTTATATATAATTTTTCCCACGTGGAATGTTTCCTTCCATTATATTGAATTATAATGTTGGATTTACAGATGTACATTTTGTGGAGCCTTTTTAAATAACAAGATATATTTACCACAACCACATTATACACACATTCCTTGACCAAATTTGTGATAAAAATTCCTTTCAGTTCAAGTTAATTGTAACACTAATAAATAAAATGCTAGCAATAAAATTATATCCGGTCTTTTACCAAGTCAGGTTGTGATCCACAGAAGAGTGAACTATACAGACACAAAATATAGAGAAACCAAATATCTGGCATACATCACAAATACATATGCTGTTTAAGGCCTTCCAACTATATAAACTGTTGCTGAGAGACTTATATTTGCACCAGATGGTATTGCTGGACCTTTCATAACACTTTGTCACAGTATATGTTGACCATCTTCAAGCCCTGACAGCAACTGTTTGTGGAAGACCCCAGCAGGATGTACAGAGTAATCCATCTGATGGTCTATGATCAACACCGTTCATCAGACTACACTGTTGTAAAGTGCAAGACAAAACATAGTTTGGCACGTGGGCATATGTGTTTCACCATGAGTATTAATGTTCTAGTGGAGTCTTCCTATACGGAACTTGTTAACTAAGTCTAATAGACAGACATTACCTGCCACATGGCCAGATTAATGCGTGCTGGAGAACATCCAGACAAAGCTTGAATGTTTACCAGAGACTGTGGTGAAAAGTATGGGGAGGAAGATATGTTAGAAAATGGTGCACCATAAACTTGGGTTAGGATATTACACAAGTAGATTGAGCATTTTAGTATCATTATGTGAGATCACAAGGCCTGCAGAGCTGAAATGGGGCTTGGTAAATTTTTGTGCAAGATGTTTATCATATTTGGAAGAAAGTATAAAAAAGCATAGCCTCAACTGACACAGAAGTAATCTCAAAATATTAGCATATTGTAAAAGTAAAGTTGTGCAGTTTTGTCAACTGATAGACCTCAAAGAGTCAACTGAACCACATCATCAAGTACATTAACACATTCTGTTTTTAAAATATGGGTTCTGTGTCTTTGTTATGTCTCTTTTGATGTAGAAGACTGTTGAGAATGGGTGTACAATGTAAAGTTGAACTTGCATAGTTGTTTACAATGGGAGAGAAGAGAAAGGGTTAATGTGATGACTGCACATAACTTACTCATCTTAATTAGTACTAAAGGGTCTACCGAGCTTAGCACTATTATTCAGTGGACAGATCACCCTCAACAGTATTACATGTCCTTGCTACATGAGACATAGTAGAGGGGTTCAGAATTTGACCACGAACACTTACGTGGACATCCCAAACTCTTCCTGTTGTTCTTCCTTGCCAGCCAAATTTTAGCAACGACTATTTTTTCTATGAGGAGTCAAACTGGCTATCTCTGAGTCAAGTGCCACACTGTTAGCATTTCTCAATAAGCTTCACTAGGAAGATGAATTTGTTGTGTGGTGAACAGAGGATCTAGGTGTCCAACTTTCTCACCACCTACCTCTTTCTCTCCCCCTGAATACCATCACATCACATTACTAATATGGCTTACTCTATACAGCGCATTCTCTTATAACAATCAACTTGCAGTGAGAAGGGAAAATTTGCATGAAGCACGGTGATATGTACAACAGAAAGCTTATGGTGTTGCCACTTCATAAAATAAGCAACTTATGTGAAGCAACCACACTTAACGCATTTATTTTGGAGCATTAATCTGCTCATTTAATGGAACACTGAGTCTATACAAAGCTTTAAGAATTTCATCTAATAAGTCTCACTAAAATAGCACATAGTATTTGCTTCTCTATTGCTATCATGTACATAACTAGATATACTTTTTGCTGTTGTTTTTGCAGCAGCTAGAGTACAGTGGCTTCAGAAATACAATACATGAACACTAACTCTTATAGTGGTCTATGAACACTAACTCTTATAGTGGTCTCCTTATAACTGCTTACTATAAAAGCACAGTTAGTTGCATAGTTCACTCAAACAGAATTTAATCTTTCAAAAATTTCTTAAATGTTTGTCTATCACATTTCTCAGTTCTCTCACTGTCATATGTAGGAAAGGATATACTATAAAAACTTAATTAAAATGTTATAAATATTCTGTAAAAATACTCAGCAAAATGACAATGTATTTTCAGACCATTAAATATCTTTGTTAATATTCATTCATGAGCAGCACAATTAGAGGTAACTGCTGTCTTGCAATAAAGTGAAAAAAGCTTGGAATGAAATGTGACTAGGATGGTGTTACATCTCACACTGGCCATTGGTACACCAGTTTGATAACGTAAGGACAAGACAAGTCACATTTTATTGTGGTCAGATCAGGGTACCCCACACACAAGATTCATCTCCAAGGTTGTGAAAGCTCTGGGATTTTTCATGTGCCACTGTGTCAGGGATGTATAATAATAACCTCGATTCATGGAAAATGTCTGGTGCCAAAGTCAGGTAAGTGAGCAACAATGTATCGATGAGGGTGCCAGAATGTATCACTCACCAAACAGGCCACTGTGCAGCAAATCATTTACCAATTTAATGCTGGACAACACCAAACAGTGGGAAATCTTGCCTCACAGATTTACCTCCTCCCTATGACATACAAAAGCCACCGCTCCTGACATACCCCTCAGCTCACATGTTTCAGAGCACAGAGATTAGTACAGGTGCAAAAACACATCCACATAATATTTCTGTCGACTGCAATGAAGACAACACCTCCTACGGTGTCTGATCTGTCTTTCCAATACACGTTCCAACCCTCACTAAATATTTCAGAACTTCCCATGTCAGGGTTCAGCCAGTTCCGAGAATAATTTGTGCGCCACACGCTTCCTGGAGGGCAGTAAATTCAGGAACTTTATTCCAAACACTCTGAAAATTTACTGCTAATATCTTGATAGCTGAAGTGTCTTTACACTGAACACGTCCTGATTTCCCTGCCTGCATGCCGACTGGTGAGTGTTCATCAGGACACCTCGCACTACTGCCTAGCCTAAAAAACCCCCATGTGCACGCCACAAGTACTCTGCTACCCGAGTAGCCGCTTCCTTTGTGTAGTGCACCCCCGACCAATCTAGGGGCATCCTACAATTCCCCACCCAATACCGCAAGTCTAGAAATCTACAGCCAAGACCGTCACAGAGTCGACGAAGCCTCTGGTCTCTTCTTCCTGTCGGTGTTCTCCATATATTCCTTTCCTCACCGATTCTGCAGAAAGTGCAAAGTGTTTGTCGCAAGAGCTTGGTAACACATGAAGTGAATCTAATACAACCAACTCTACAAAAAAATACACTTGGTAACTTTAATAACAATAAAAAACGTTTGACCCATCTGATCGCATGTTTCTGCTTTCTTCCGAGCTGTCCGTCCCAGCACCCCCTTAAAATCTCAGATACAGCCAAGAGGGCATGCCCCCAGGTTGATAACCACTGCTGTAATTCACCTGTTTGTGAACATATACTCTATTATAAGAAGGAAAGTTACTACTCACAATATAGCAGAGATGCTGAATCACTGAATTGCTTGAACATATACTCTGTCTTATTCACAGTTCAGAAAGTTCTCTTTTATGATGTGATTTATGGAACAAGATGAATGAAAGATAGAATTAAATGATAACAATAATTTATAACAAAGTATAAAGATAAAAAACTTTCAACACTGTAAAATGGGACAAGATGTTCGAAATCCTGAGAAAAATAGGGGTAAGCTACAGGGAAAGACAGGTAATATAGAATATGTACAAGAACCAATGGAAAACGAAGAATGAATTGCTCAAAATAAAAAAGTGCGTAACACAGGGATGTAGTCTTTTGATTATACTTTTCAGTGTATATGTCAAAGAAGCAATGGTGTAAATAAAAGAAAGGTTCAAGAGTGGAGTTAAAATTCAAGATGGAAGAATATCAATGACAAGATTTCGTGATGACATCGCCATCCCCAGTGAAAGTAAAGAAGAATTACAGGATCTGCTGAATGAAGCAAACAGTCTGAGTACAGAATATGAACTGACAATAAATTGAAGAAAGATGAAAGTAATGAGAAGGAGCAGTGAGAAATTCAACATTGGAATTGGTGATCACAAAGCAGATGAAGTTAACGAATTCTGCTACCTAGGAGGCAAAATACACCATAATGGTCAGAGCAAAGAAGACATCAAAAGCAGATTAGCACTGGCAAAAAAGGGCATTCCTGGCCAAGAGAAGTCTACTACTATCAAATATAGGCCTTAATTTGAGGAATAAATTTCTGAGAATGTACATTTGGAGCACAGTATTGTTTGGTAGTGAAACGTGGACTGTGGGAAAGTGGAAACTGAAGAGAATGGAAGCATTTGAGATGTGGTGTTACAGATGAATGTTGAAATTAGGTGGACTTATAAGGTAAGGAATTGGGAGATTTTATGCAGAATCGGTGAGGAAAGGAATATATGGAGAACACCGACAGGAAGAAGAGACAGGGTGATAGACACCTGTTAAGGCATCAAGGAATAACTTCCATAGTACTAGAGGGAGCTTTACAGGATAAAAATGTACAGGAAGACAGAGATTGGAATTTACTCAACAAATAACTGAGGACTTAGGTTGCAACTGCTACTCTGGGATGAAGAAGTTGGCACAGGAGAGGTATTTGTGGCAAGCTGCATCATGCCAGTCAGAAGATGATGGAAAAAAAAGAAAATAAAGAGGAAAGAGAGAGAGAGATAGAGAGAGAGAGAGGTAAACCTTCACTGTATGATGGTAGTCATACAGACCCATTATCAATGTTTCATTGGTTACAGATACATGTCTGGAGTCCTGGTACACCCAGAAATACCCACACCTCAGTACTGCAGCACACTGCTGGAGGAGCCACAGCAAAATGGTACACCCTCTTGGTAAGTGGAGATGAGCTTTGCCATTATGTTTTGGTTTTTCAAGCACTGTGCTGTAGTACTAAAGTTGGGGATTTCTGGGTGTACCAGGACTGCAGACATGTATCTGCAGTAAAGCAAAACGTTAATAATATATCCTTATTTTTTTAGGTAATAATTTAAACTTAATGACTTCCTCTCATACTAAACTGTCATAACCATAATACCTGCATAGAAAAATAGCTAATCATAAACAATTCCTGTGGTATCTCAAAATTAAATGCACTGAAGGCATTTAAAATACAAACACACTGCTGGAAAAAAATCGTAACCCCAAGAACGAGTTGTGTGATATAAGCAGAGGTTGGTAAGGGTATTTCTACATCTGAAAAGTGTCTATTCACATTTTACGTAAGCCCCATAAAAGTGATGCTAGCAGCACCAATGTGAGGATGAAAATCAGGTTTGCCTTAAATAAACACTGTAACAGTCATGAACATTAGTTGCCTTTGAGGTTGGGCATGGTACGTTGTTCTTAATCAAGAATGCATTTATGGTGACAAAGATGTCACTATCAACAACTCAGTTTTAACAAGGTTGTGCAACAGGGTTACAAGAGGCTGGATGTTCCTCCTGTGATACTGCAGGAAGACTTGGCAGGAATGAAGACCTGTACGTGATTGCTGGCACCAGTGGTCATGAGACCATTAGGTCAGAAGAAGAGCGGGCTCTGGGCAGACACGAGACACACCGAGTGGGAAGACCGTCATGTTCAGCATATGGCTCTGGTACATCACGCTGCAACTGCAGCAGCAATTTGAGCAGCAGCTGGCACCACAGGTACACAATGAACTGTTACAAATCAGTTACTTCAAAGACACCTCTGAGCCAGACGTCTTGTAGTGTCAATATCCCTGACGCCAAACCAGCGCCACTTGCGATGTCAATGGTGTCGAGTAACAGCTCACTGGAGGGCAGGGTGCAGGTCTGCCGTGTTTACTGACGAAAGCTGGTTCTGCCTCGATGCCAGTGATTCCAATGTGTTGGTTAGAAGGACGCCTGTTGACAGCCTGCAACCTACCTGTCTTGTGTGCTAGATACACTGGAGCTACACCTAGGGTTACTGTCGGGGCTGTGATTTCATATGACAGGAGAAACACTCTCATAGTTATCTCAAACACCCTGATTGAAAATTTTGTACGTCAAGCATTACAGGGGTGGAGGGAGTGCAACAGGCATGGATCTCCATCCATAAATTGACATCCAGCACCTGCAAAACACAATGCATGCAGGTTTGCATGCTTGCATTCAACATTTTGGCCGTTACACCGGTTATCATGTAAATATGTTACCCAGACAAATAAATTCCCAAAATTTCATTACTCTCACCCACCTACCACTATTTTAATCCAACATGCTCTACACAGTGTCGACATGTTACCTTGGTCTGCTTGATCACCAGATCCAATCGAGCATTCACAAGATATTATCAGATGACAGCTCCAGCACCATGCATAAACAGCACTAACCATCACTATATTGAGCAACCAAGTGCAACAGGCATGGATCTCCATCCATAAATTGACATCCAGTACCTGTACAACACAATGCGTGCAGGTTTGCATGCTTGCATTCAACATTCTGGCAGTTACACCAGTTATTAATGTACCAGCATTTCACATTTGCAATGAGGTACCTCGTGCTTGCATTAACATGTGATCTTCCAATATTAATCATGTAAATATGTTGCCCAGACAAATATATTCTCAAAATTTCATTACTCTACATTAATTATTTTTTGGCACTGCAATTTTTCTTACTGTCATTTTACAACTAATGAATATTTCTGCCAACAATCACATGAAGTAACAAAAATATTCCCTCCATTGTAGAAATTACCATTGTTTTCATTTCATGAGCAGCTGTTAAAGATGAAGTGTTATTTATTAGAGTGTCATCAGCGTTGTTGCAGCAGGCGGTGATTTGATATGAAAGATAAATAGTTTACAGATACGTGCCTCCCACGTGCTTTTCATTCAAAACTTTGTACCAACTGAAATATTGATTTCAGACCATTACCTCCTTATGTGAAAGTGCTGGCCAGTACAACCAACTGTTGCCATAATTGTGCTGATTGCAGCAACCAGTTGTCAAAGCATTTTGTCATCAAGGCAAGTCTTAGTATGCGGTTATGACCACCCAGTCAGCAACCGGTGTTGTTACCAAAATCCGGGACACGACAGCAGTATCACAACAGGAAGCACATGCATGTCAAATCACCTGGCGCTGCAACGTGTTAAGTACTGGGCACCTAGTCAGCAAAGGGCATGTAGTTGGTGACCACTGTGGATTGGGATGCTGCCATGTGCCCAGAGAAGCGTCACTGCTCTACCACAATCCGCTGGTGCAGTCGTTAATGTCTGTTATCCTATGAGGCTGCCTGCTATACAGTCCAGCATCAGCAAATTAGGACCCTTCTTGTCACCAACCAGCATAGCAGTTATTGTCACCAGGCACCATCAAGCAGACCTTGGGGGCTGAGGTTTGCTCACTGGATACCATCATTTCTGTCATCAGCTAATACTGGGGCAAGATTCCTACTTGTGGTAGATCCACGACGAACTGCATTGCCAGCAGCTTAGCTAACTCTGGCCTTTGGTTAGGAATGTGTATCTTCCACAGTCCTTCCACTTCCTTGCCATGCTGTGTCATAGCAGTTGCAGTGAGGATATGAAAATCCACTGTTGTCAAGGCCCATGTGTTTGACCCTCTCCCCCATCCACCAGCTGTACATGGGCACTGAATCACTGATGTTTGCCCTATCTGAGGAATAAGCAATTAGTTCCAACCTGAGTGGCTGAATTTGTCTTTGCTTCCCACTAGTGAACCCGCATATAACTAGAGAGCTTACAGGAGGGAACATTCCCCTCCAAATGTGTCCCTAACTATCCTTGACAATAGTACAGCCCCTTTGGTTACTTTCTTTTCTAGTATAGCAGAGGAGGATATGTTAGCTTTTGTGGACAACCTCATTATCACCAAAAAGCTGGGAGGTTGGAATGAGGAACAGCTTTTGTATGCAGCTAAGATTGAGAGGGGATGTGAGAGTGTACACGATGTTGCATGGGAAATTAATGGATGTTCATTCTTCATTATTATCATCATCATCATCATTATAGGAGAGAACAGTTAAACAGCATTGTGCAGAGGCAAGGGGAGATGACTGATAGTTTTGCAGATACCATTAAGAGGCTGAATTTCAAACTGTATGAGCAGACAGACTGCTATTGTATGAATAAAGCACTTTTGCATGATGTGGAATGGAGGGTGTTGGATGCATTCTCTCAGGGTTTACCCACCGATGTATCTCATAAAGTACAAGCCGCATCCCCAAAAATGTTGAACAAAGCAGTGGCAAGAACAATGGATCTGGCTGAAGTAAATACACTCACCAGACTTTAAAGACAGAAAAATAGGATTTAAAACAGAAGTCACATGTTAATGGTGAGGTCACCCTGGTCACATTCAGTCAATTGCAGGAAACCTCAGTGTGCGAATTGTTAACAGATTTGACATTCGGAAGAAGCAGTTTAATATTTGACCAAATATATAGGAGGTCCAATGTGCAAGTTTTTGCTGGATACAGGGTCTCAGGTACCCATGCCAAGTCAGAGGAGAGTGGAGGTAAGAAATTTGGATCCACCGCATTGTATTGGGGCTTGAACAAAAGTTTTCCCTTGACTTAGCAGCAGCTTTGTCATAAATAGGCTAGATTTTCCGTATACACATCACACTTAAGTTGTGAAGCCTGAAGCAATTAAAAGACTTATTGACTAGTGGTCTTGTCTTTGCTTTCTCAGTCTATCATAACCAATCTATATTATTGTTTGATCTTAGTAATCACACTTTGGGATGCAGGCTGAGTCAGGAGATAGACAGAGCACTGTACCCAATAGCCTACACTTGCAGACAGCTAAATAAGGAGCATGATAACTATTCCACCTCAGAGAAAGAGGCACTGAGCCTGATTTACAGACTGACTTATTTTCATTGCTACTTGTATGAAAGGGATTTTAATTTAATAACATAACACAGCACCTTAAAATGGCTTATGGGTCTGGAGGATCCGACTAGCCATCAGACTGTATGGACATCGCGACTGAATAAGTACAATTTTGAAATAATCCATCGAGCCGGGAAAACTCATGGTAACATTGATGGCCTGAGCCAAAAATTGTGCACAATGAAATGCATTCTGCAGGTGACAGATGAGCCCTGCAGGGCACTGACCCTGACTGTCACCAATTTGCAACACAAATACAGTTCGGAAATACGGAAGCGTCCGATCCCACCCGTCTGCTTTGACCCATGACGTCACAAATATGGCGGAAACAAAAACAAACACACACACTTTCCACAAGAAGCCTAATGACACTAACGGGACAAGCGCGGGAAATGGGGTGTTTTGGGTGGGGGGGCAAACTAAATATAAACAAATTTAGACGCCTTGCGTACCTACAACGTGTAAGTGAAGACAGCCATGCATGAATACCGACCCACCTCCCCAGGGGTCGTAACCCCTGCAACCCATAGAAGATAAAGATGCTTCAGTAGCTGATTAGTGTTTTTTGTCTTTAAAAAAAAAAAAAAAAAAAAAATCTCACGGGATAGAACGAACAGATCAAAGATAAATATAATAAACTAAAACAGAAACTCGAGGAAACAGATAATTAAAATAAGTGTTTTTAAATTTAAAAAAAAATCTTACGAGATAGAACGAACAGATCAGAAAAGAAAATAAAATAAGATAAAACGGAACTGGAGACAGCCACACTCAAACCAAACTCCGCGCCGTCATGACGTCACACACAACACCCTTACGTCACGGGTCAAAGCCGACGCGTTGGATCGGACGCTTCTGTCGACCCTACAGTTCCACGCTGATGACAAAAAACTGTATCAAGAGATCCAGCAGGGCCAACATATAGTCATCTTGACAAGTTTGCATGAGGTATTGCTACAGTAAAATGCTTCACGGAGACCTATTGATAGCAGAAATGCTAGCGGGTAGGAAATCAATATGTGTACACTGAGCAGAAAGACCAGAGCTTAGCCATCAGTGAATACCATTGCAGAGATTGCTAGAGGCTAACTAACCATTTCAAATGATTGCTGTGGATATTCTCGGACCCTTTGCACAAATACCAGTACTTTTTATAATCATAGACCATATCTCACATATATTGATCTACATCTACATACATACTCCACAATCCACCATACGGTGCGTGGTGGAGGGTACGTCGTACCACAACTAGCATCTTCTCTCCCTGTCCCACTCCCAAACAGAGCGAGGGAAAAATGACTGGCTATATGCCTCTGTACAAGCCCTAATCTCTCTTATCTTGTCTTTGTGGTCTTTCCGCGAAATGTAAGTTGGCGGCAGTAAAATTGTACTGCAGTTAGCCTCAAATGCTGTACCAAATTACCAAGCAGAGACAATGCCCAAACAAAAGTTAACCACTGGATATTGACGTTTGAGATACCAGAAACCATCCTACTGATCAGTGGATGAAGCAATAATGCCAGCTCCAGCAAGTTTGCAAGTTATGGACAAGCACACTGCATCTGCAAGCCAATGGAAGAACAGAACAGATGCACAAGATCTTAAGTGAAACACTGATCTCCGGGAACTGCTGCCATTGTAAGTGGAACATTTTGCTGCCATATGTTGTAGCATCATTCAAATCAAAGATGTATGAGAGTCCAGGACTTTTGCCATATGAGTTTATCTGTGGGCAGAAAATGCCTTGTCTTTTCAAGATAACTTAACTGAATTCTGGGGAGGAGGTGTCATCCGTTCATGGTTTTGCAAAATGGTTATGAGACATATGGCAGCAGGTATGGATGGCAAATATCAAAACTCTAGAGGCACAAGAAAGAGTACAAAAACTGAAAACCAAACCACCTTAATTCCACATCGACAATGGGTGAAGCTAACCAACCCTTACATTTCTAAGAGTAAAATTAAGAACCAAACCACCTTAATTCCACATCGACAATGGGTGAAGCTAACCAACCCTTACATTTCTAAGAGTAAAATTCAGAAATTCATTATGCTGTATCAGGGGCCAAATCAGATGGTCAATCTGATGTCCCCTGTCAATGTGAAGTTAGAGCTCCCAAAGCACCACGGTGAATGTGGAATAAGTCCATCCAGTGAAATACACCCAGAGGCTCTTCCACAGTTGCTGGAAGTTTCCTTGAAGGGAAGTAGTGAACTGGTAGGAAGTGAAGATAAAGATAAAAGTATATTTTCATGTAGAAGAAGGTGTAATTAGATGAATGACTAATACTAACTTCACTTAAGAAAGTTTTATTCAGCACTTGCACATACAAGAGCACAGAGCGAACTGCCTCTGGCCAGAACACATGTGGTACACATTCAGTTACAGAACATTCCATTACAATGATTCTTGACATTTGTGGATACTTCTACGATGTACTTGAACCAAATATAGAAATTAAAATTTTACAGTTCAGGTGACTTTTTAAGTCACGACCCTCCACGCAACAGTCTAGTGTCACAATCACCACACCACAGTGACTGTGCTACTCAGCTTCTTCTGTGACATTGCTCCCTCCTCAAGAGAACAGCATATCGCTGTTACGTCCTCTTAGTCCAGAAACGAGTCATCAGTCCTGCATACTCCGACTCCTGATGACTGATGTCTAACCTGGTAGTGATCTTCTTAGAACTTTCTTTGCCACTACACTCTTCAGCACCTTTCCACTTATTGCCTGTCACTGGAGCTTCGAATTTACCCTGGGTTGCACAATCCTTCTAGGGCTTGATTCGAAAGACATGGACTGTATCTCTGATCTTTCGTCATGTTGTGTCAAGGTCAAAAACTTCAAATTCATAAGTAACATCGGACAACTGTTTTACAACCTTATAAGGTCCAAAGTAGCGCCTGAGGAGCTTCTCAGAGAGATCAACCTTCCGAACAGGAGTGGAGATCCAGACGAAGTCACCAGGCTGGTAGACAACACGGCGGTGGCTCGCCTCATACCTTCAGCGATCGTTTTCTTGAGCCTGCAGCGTGTGAATTCGAGCTAACTGCCAAGCTTCCTCAGCTCTGGTTAACACCTAGCCGATGCAGTCGTCGTCCACGTCAACAGGATGTAACAGAAACACAGTATCCATCGTCCTAGTTGCCTCATGCCCATGCACCAGGAAAAATGGCGTAAATCCTATGGTGTCTTGTTTGGTGGTGTTGTAGGCTAACGTCACGAAAGGTAGCACCTCATCCCAGTTGCTCTGCTCAACATTGATAAATATTGATAGCATGTCATCCAAGGTATTATTAAGGTGTTTAGTAAGCCCATTAGTTTGCGGATGGTAGGCTGCCATCATGTGATGAGTAATGTTGCACCGATGGTTTATCTCTGTCACAAGATTCGTTTGAAAAACTTTCCCTTGATCCATAATTAACAACCTTGGGGCACCGTGTTTTAATACAATGTCTTCCACGATGAATTTGGCTACCTCGAATGCTTCAGCTGTTTTCACAACTTTTGTAATGGAATAGAGTGTCAGATAACCAGCGCAAACAATAATCCATCTATTGCCACTAGCAGACGTTGGAAATCGCCCGAGGAGGTCAATCCCAACAACGTTTCAACTGGTGGAATTGGTCTGAGTCAGCCAGGTGGTTTCTGAGGAACTGCCTTTCTCCTCTTACACTCTCGACAGTGCGACACATAGTGACGGATACTCCTAAGTAAACCTGTCCAGAAAAATTTCTTGCGGATTCTGTCGTATGTCTTAATAATTCCTAGATGTCTGGCCTCAGGTGTATCATGGAATTTCTGTAGAACATCTAAGAGCATGTGTTTAGGAATCACTGGTAGCCACCTCTTTCCCAATGGATCAAAGTTTTTCTTGCAAAGTAATCCATTAACTACCTTAAATTAATCTTTCACATCATCTGACCCATTTAAGGCAAGCATAATTAGAGATATTTTGGTGCCCTTCTGCTCGGCAGAGAGATCCTGGAGTGAAGTGAGACAGTCACTATCTTCAAAAAAGTCTTTGTGGTCTTGCACAAGGTTTCCTGAGAGACAGTCAGCATCTTGGTGTTTTCTTCCACTTCTGTACACTATGGTAATGTCATACTCTTGAAGATGTAGTGCCCACCTGACGAGTCGTCCTGTTGGATCCTTAAGACCTGTCAACCAACAAAGTGAATGGTGGTCTATAAAAACTGTGAATGGCCTTCCATAGAGATACCTGTTGAAATTTGCACATGGCCCAGATAACAGCAAGACATTCTCTTTCTACTGAGTAGTTTCTCTTGGCTTTTGTAAGTGTCCTAGAAGCGTAGGCTATAGCCTCCTTTTTTTCCATCCAAAATTTGCACCAGAACAGCACCGATCCCATACCCACTGGAATCTGTGTGTTCTGTAGGTGCTCTCTCATCATACAGAACAAGTACAGGGTCAGTTGTCAAAGCTTTTCACAGCGCATCAAAAGAATCTTGTTGAGCACCACCACAGATAAATTTAGCATCAGCTTTTAAGAACTCTTGGAGTGGCCTGGCTTTAATACAAAAGTCTGATAAAGCGACGTTAATAAGAACAGAATCTGAGGAAGCTTCTCACATCTCTAATACTTTTAGGAATACGAAATTCCATTACAGATCTCACCTTTTCTGGGTCTGGCCACACACCTTTGTTTCACACAAGGTGTCCAAGTATTTTGATTTCTTTTGCTCCAAAGAGATACTTTATTGGATTAAGTTTCAGTGCGGCTTGTTGGAGACACTTAAGAACAGCTCTCAGTATTTTGTGTGTTCATCAAATGTCTCTGAGAACAATATAATGTCATCTAAATAACAAAGACACATCGACCACTTCAGGTGACTTGGAAGATTATACATCATCCGTTCAAAAGTTGCTGGTGCATTACACAAACCAAACAGCATTACCTTAAACTCATACAGGCCCTCTGGGGTGATGAATGCAGTTTTCTCATGATCAGCCTTATCTGCTTCAATCTGCAAGTATCCCGAGTACATGTCCATGGTTGAGAAAAACTAATCCCCCTTCAGATGATCTAGTGTATCGTCAGTTCGTGGAAGGAGGTAAACGTCCTTTTTAGTTATCTTATTAAGCTTCCTGTAATCAACACAAAAGCATCAACTTCCATCCTTCTTCCTGACAAGGACCACTGGTGACGACCATGGGCTCTGCAAAGGCTGAATGATGTCATTCTTCATCATTTTCTCTACCTCATCGCAAATTATTCGACATTTCGTTGCTGACACATGGTATGCTCTCTGGCTTATTGGTTGATTGTCTCCAGCATTAATCCAGTGCTTCACTGTCAATTTGTCTAATTTGCTCTTCACCTGTGGATTGAAGCATTCAAAGAACTCTTGAAGAATGGCAAGTAGCTTCTTCTGTTGTTCCTTAGTGAGATGTGGTGATAGTCAAGCTAGAAGAACTTGTCTCGTATTGGTAGCGCTAATTTTGCCCACAGACTTGGCATGGGAGGTTTCTATGATGATCAGCTGTTTACCAATTATCAGCTCAGCATTTGCTACACACATGCATCTTGGAAGGATCTGTGGTTCTCGGCGACAGTTAAACTATCCACAATTCACTGAATCCATTCTTAAACGAGATGACAGAGGCTGGGATGACCAAGTTATTCTCCTTATTCTTCAGTGGTATGTTTCTCTTACATTCAACTACAAGATCCATTGGTTGATGCATGACATGACACATGATAAGTTACCTTTCTAGTGCTGACTGCAGGAATGATCACTTCATCCAGCACACGTAGTCTCCACACACTCAGATGCGCATCTTCCTGTTCACAATATCTCTTCTCATCTAGCATAATTTTCGAGCAACCACAATCTATAACTGCCTGAGAAGCTCTCAAAAAGCCCTATACGAGAATGACATCAAGACTACACTCTTGTAAGACGATGAATTCCAAGGGCTGTGCACTGCCACTTATACCCACACGAAAGACATATTTCCCATTAGCCACCTTCAGCAGAGATGTTTTGTTGTCGATGAATACGGTTTTTTGCAACTGGCGATGGTACTTCTCTGAAATGACTGAATAAGACGCTCCAGAGTCCACAAGAGCTTGGGCTGGCTGGCCATCCATGAGGATATCGTCATAGTTTCCTATCATTTTTGTAGTGATCGATGGCGGAGGATTTTTCTCTTTGGCAGCCTCATCTCCAAGGAAGGTCGCACCCTTTAGTTTTCCAGGTTACAGTGGCTAGGTGATGGAGACCTTGATCAGCGTGTTGGGGAGCGTCCTCTCCAGTGGCTAGCTTGCAGCGATGGTAACCTACGTTGTCCTGCACCCACATCTTCTTGTTCATCTTCGGCGTCCCAGAGTTGGCGTCAGCTAAGACCGGTCTGCTGTCTTCTGGTGCGGGCATCACCAAATATCCACCGCCTTTCTCGACAATAGTGCAACACATGTCCCAGTCGTCTGCAGTGGAAACATACTGGTTGGTTATCCTGGGTCCTCCAGACGTCACGTCTTCCTTGGTGCCCAAACAGGTTCCTCATGCGGCATTGTAGGAACATAACTTCGCCTGGGTCTCGACTTTTTCACCATTTTAAAAGAAAATGAAGGAAGAGAGATTGGGTTCAATGTCTGTTCCACTTCCTCCCTTATGACCTCTTGAAGTGTCTCAGTTTTTTGCTCGCTGTGCAATCCAAGTGCCTTCTGAACTTCCTCTCTCACTATCTGACAAAGAACATTTGTGAAATCAATTTCTTCCTCCATTACAGACATCAATATGACATTTGGAAGCTGTTCAAACTTCTTGCCTGTAATTCTTTTTTCATGCATTGTCTCGATATACTGGCACCATTTTATGAAGTCGTCTGCTGTCGAAACCTCCTTCACGAGTAGGGCTTGATACATGTCCTCAGCAACACCCTTCATGAGATGTGCAACCTTATCTTCCTCCTTTGTTCTAGGATCCACTATTTTACACAACTCCAAGACGTCTTGAATGTAGGATGCTGTAGTTTCTCCTAAATGCTGGGCCCTGCACTTTAATGTATCTTCAGCCTTGCACTTCTGTCATTGTGTGTCGCCAAAATACTTACACAGTTCCACCTGGAATACTTCCCAGCTTGTGAACTTCTCCTCGCTGCTCTCATGCCATTGCTTGGCAGTGCCCTCCAAGTAGAAAAATACATTAGCTAAACACATGGTGTCATCCCATTTGTTAAATTTGGCTATACACTCATATACCTTCAGCCACTTTTTTGGATCTTGGCCATCGTCACCAGAGAACCTTGAAGGATGTCTCATGTGGTGGCACACAGCTGCTGTCATCGTAATGTCCTTTTCTTCTTCTGTCTCCAATAGATTGCGATCTGTTGAATATGGCTCGAACTTGAGTTTCTCGCCACGCAAATGGCGGCTCTGTTGTGGCCTGATGGAGCCACTGGGTCGTTGATAACGTGCACTATCACAAGTTCCAATAACCAGCGCCTCCACCAGAATAATGCCATGTAGAAGAAGATGTAATTAGATGAATGACAAACACTAACTTCACTTAACAAAGATTTATTCAGCACTTGCACATACAAGAGCATGGAGCAAACTGCCTCCGGCCAGAACACACAAGGTATATATACAGTTACACAACATTCCAGTACACTGATTCTTGACATCTGTGGATACTTCTGGAGTATACTTGAACCAAATATAGAAATTAAAAGTTTACACTTCAGGTGAGTTTTGAACTCAAGACCCTTGATGTAACAGTCTAGTATCGTAACCATTACACCACAGTGACTGCACTACTGAGCTTCTTCTGTGACAATATATCCAGGAGAATGAACAAATTTCACTTAGGGCTACATCAGTCTACCCACACACACTAAGTTCACAAGATAGTGCATCATAATAACTATGAATTTCCTCTCCACCTAGGGCATGATTCAGACAGAAACCATAGACAATCCTAAGGGGCTGACAGCAATTACTTATACTATACAGTTAACATAACTTTAGTCTTAAGGCCTTTCAATCCCCTACCTGCAAACTGATGAACAATATTGGTTCACTTTATTTTGTCAGCCTGATCATCTCACTCTACGAATAAGACTGAATTCACAGATTATAATGGTAATAAATATCACTTAGTACAACACATGCTGTACAATAGTGGCAGACATTGTGGTATTTGCATCACTTTGTAATTCCAATGCCTCATTACTTGGCTCTCTCTCTCCCAATTCTAACCTTTGTTGCAGACCCCTGTTTTACATTTTCACTACATCTCCTCCTTTTCTCCTCTCTGCTGTTTCATTCGTTTTTCTTGCACTTTCAGTTTCTGTTGCTGTCTTTGTTCTTTTTGCCTCTGTCTTTCACTATGCACTATTACTTTTATACTTCATTCAAATTTAGTGATATGTGGACAGTCCTCTCTGCCACTTATACACACATCAAAAAAAGTTTTGCCTCACCCCGGTTACCAGAACTCCTGAAGACAGACATTGACTGTGGATATTGTATCACAGACACAGTCCCTTTGGCTGTTCAGAGATGTCACTAAACCGACCCAAAGATGTAAACAACCATGTGTGAGCAGCACCTATTAGACATAGGAGGTACAACAGCCGATCAGTTTCAGTCATTCCAGCAGGAAGGAGGTGCATGGTTCGTGTTGTCTGCAGTTCAACCATGCCTAGATGGTCAATACCATTGTGCTATCGCATCTGCATTGTTATTTTGTGCCAGGAAGGGCTCTCAACAAGGGAAGTGTCCAGGAGTCTCACAGTGAACCAAAGCGATGTTGTTCAGACATGGAGGAGATACAGAGAGGCAGGAACTGTCAATGACAAGCCTCGTTCAGGCTGCCCAAGGGTTAATACTGCAGTGAATGACTGCTACCTATGGATTATGGCTCAGAGGAACCCTGACAGCAACGCCACCATGTTCAATAATTTTCGTGCAGCCACAGGACATTGTATTATGACTCAAGCCTGTGCAATAGTTTGCGTGATGCGCAACTTCAATCACGATATTCATGGCGAGGCCCATCTTTGCAACCACGATACCATGCAGCGTGGTACATATAGGCCCAACAACATGCTGAATGGACCACTCAAGATTGGCATCATGTTCTCTTCACTGATGAGTGTTGCATATGCCTTCAACCAGACAATCGTCGGAGATGTGTTTGGAGGCAACCTGGTCAGGCTGAACGCCTTAGACACTCTGTCTAGCGAGTGCAGCAAGATAGAGGTTCCCTGCTGTTTTGGGGTGGCATTATGTGGGGCTGACATACGCTGCTGGTGGTCATGGAAGGCACTGTAACGGCTGTACTATACATGAATGCCATCCTCCGACTGACAGTGCAACCATATCGGCAGCATATTGGCAAGGCATTTGTCTTTATTGATGACAATTTGCATCCCCATCGTGCACATCTTGTGAATGATGTCCTTCAGGATAACGACATCACTCGACCAAAGTGGTCAGCATATTCTCCAGACATGAACCCTATCAAACATGCCTGGGATAAATTGAAAAGGGCTGTTTATGGACGGCGTGACCCACCAACCACTCTGAGGGATCTACGCCAAATTGCCATTGAGGAGTGAGACAATCTGGACCAACAGTGCCTTAATGAACTTGTGGATAGTACATCACAACGAATACAGACATGCATCAATGCAAGAAGGCGTGCTACTGGGTATTAGAGGTACCGGTGTGTACAACAATCTGGACCACCATCTCTGAAGGTCTCGCTGTATGGTGGTACAATGTGCAATGTGTGGTTTTCATGAGCAATAAAAAGGGCAGAAATGATGTTTATGTTGATCTCTATTTCAATTTTCTGTACAGGTTCCGGAACTTTCGGAACTGAAGTGATCCAAAACTTTTTTTGATGTGCGCACTTCTTGTTCTGTTTCATTGACAAGTTTTGTTTTGTAGAGTCCACATGTGGAAGCTTTCTTTTCTATACTCCACATTTAGTTTATCCTTTTTTTTCAACTGTCATAGTCATTATTGTACTTTCTATTAAATATACTTATTGCTTTTGTGATTCTTTCATTTACTGAATATTACCTTTTCTAATTTTAAAACATGAAGGATCATTGGCTCCTAAAACCTGTGAGTCAGCAGTCTTTCTTAGCCTCTATCTGATGATCAGCTGCTATTGATAAGTACACTTACTGCTATACCTTAATTTTGTCATAGTTTATTTGGACGATATCTTGTTGATCACAAGTTACTTCATGTGCTTCATGGGTCCAAGTGACATTTAATTTTTTTTAATGTCAGTGATCATGTGCTATAAATATCTAGATGAGGATGTATCACCAATCACTGACCAAATGGGGCAATGAGTAGAAGACAAATACATAGAACAGTATGATTCCTAGCAAAGTTTTTAGATCTAGTCTGCCTGCATGTGCTACAACCCAAGAGGAGTGAACACGGATCATGGCTGGAGCATGTGATGAGGACATAGATACCAGTTTTTTTACTTGGCCCCTGACCAGAAGATTCTGGGAGCTGAAGCTTGTGATGAGCTCGTAGCACACTGGCTGCAGAGACAAACATTGAATCCTTTTCTTGGAGCAGCCAGCTTATAGCTTATAAAAAAATGAACATGTAATGAATTAATGCCTCACAGAAGTGACACAAAACTTGATGGAGAGTTGTTAGATGGAACAGGTACAGCTTCTTTGCTCATTTTTGTAAATAATATTGACACTCGTGCTCAACAATGCACACCGATCAACACTATATTCACAACAATTAGTTATTATCATGGCATCCAACACCATTACAAAGCTAAGGTTGGCAACAAGCAAAAACACTGTGGAGTAATATGAAGTCAGCTGACTTCCATTGATCACAGATGGGCCAAAGTGAGTTATCAGTAGGTAGATAGATAGATAGATAGATAGAAAGAGAGAGAGGGAGGGATGGGGGGGGGGGAGTGGCAGAGGGCCAGAGAGAGGATTATCAAAAGAGACAGTTCAGAAAAATCATGCAGGTATGGACCATGTAGTGGAAGCAGTTGGCACTTTCCCAAAGTCACAGTGTGCACAGTGGGGGAAATGCTCGGAAAATAGAACAGGCAGAGAATTTGGAATATGAGAATGAGATAAGGAAAGTGGATGCCTGGAATACTATGGGAATGGGAGTGGAGATGTAGGTAGGTAGAGAAAAAATTATAGCAGAAATTAAGGCCATGTGTTTTATAGAAACTAAGGATGTCTTGGGAGTCCCATTTCCATAAAAGATGAAGAACATGGGGCATGGAGATGACATCAGTTGTGATGTCGGTGTTGAGGACATAAATATTATGTTGGGTAACATGTTCTACAGCTCAATAGTTGAGATATGTAACGGGTTCTTGGGCACTGTTAGGTGCTGGCCATTCATCTGTGTAGTTTATTGCCATGTTGTTGTTGTTGTGGTCTTCAGTCCTGAGACTGGTTTGATGCAGCTCTCCATGCTACTCTATCCTGTGCAAGCCTCTTCATCTCCCAGTACCTACTGCAACCTACATCCTTCTGAATCTGCTTAGTGTATTCATCTCTTGGTCTCCCTCTACGATTTTTACCCTCCACGCTGCCCTCCAATACTAAATTGGTGATCCCTTGATGCCTCAGAACATGTCCTACCAACCGATCCCTTCTTCTGGTCAAGTTGTGCCACAAACTTCTCTTCTCCCCAATCCTATTCAATACTTCCTCATTAGTTATGTGATCTACCCATCTAATCTTCAGCATTCTTCTGTAGCACCACATTTCGAAAGCTTCTATTCTCTTCTTGTCCAAACTATTTATCGTCCATGTTTCACTTCCATACATGGCTACACTCCATACGAATACTTGCAGAAATGACTTCCTGGCACTTAAATCAATACTGGATGTTAACAAATTTCTCTTCTTCAGAAACGCTTTCCTTGCCATTGCCAGCCTACATTTTATATCCTCTCTACTTCGACCATCATCAGTTATTTTGCTCCCCAAATAGCAAAACTCCTTTACTACTTTAAGTGCCTCATTTCCTAATCTAATTCCCTCAGCATCACCCGACTTAATTAGACTACATTCCATTATCATTGTTTTGCTTTTGTTGATGTTCATCTTATATCCTCCTTTCAAGACACTGTCCATTCCATTCAACTGCTCTTCCAAGTCCTTTGCTGTCTCTGACAGAATTACAATGTCATCGGCAAACCTCAAAGTTTTTACTTCTTCTCCATGAATTTTAATACCTACTCCGAATTTTTCTTTTGTTTCCTTTACTGCTTGCTCGATATACAGATTGAACAACATCGGGGAGAGGCTACAACCCTGTCTTACTCTCTTCCCAACCACTGCTTCCCTTTCATGTCCCTCGACTCTTATAACTGCCATCTGGTTTCTGTACAAATTGTAAATAGCCTTTCGCTCCCTGTATTTTACCTCTGCCACCTTTAGAATTTGAAAGAGAGTATTCCAGTCAACATTGTCAAAAGCTTTCTCTAAGTCTACAATGCTAGAAACGTAGGTTTGCCTTTCCTTAATCTTTCTTCTAAGATAAGTCGTAAGGTCAGTATTGCCTCACGTGTTCCAGTGTTTCTACGGAATCCAAACTGATCTTCCCCGAGGTTGGCTTCTACTAGTTTTTCCATTCGTCTGTAAAGAATTCGTGTTAGTATTTTGCAGCTGTGACTTATTAAGCTGATAGTTTGGTAATTTTCACATCTGTCAACACCTGCTTTCTTTGGGATTGGAATTATTATATTCTTCTTGAAGTCTGAGGGTATTTCGCCTGTTTCATACATCTTGCTCACCAGATGGTAGAGTTTTGTCAGGACTGGCTCTCCCAAGTCCGTCAGTAGTTCCAATGGAATATTGTCTACTCCGGGGGCCTTGTTTCGACTCAGGTCTTTCAGTGCTCTGTCAAACTCTTCACGCAGTATCATATCTCCCATTTCATCTTCATCTACATCCTCTTCCATTTCCATAATATTGTCCTCCAGTACATTGCCCTTGTATAGACCCTCTATATACTCCTTCCACCTTTCTGCTTTCCCTTCTTTGCTTAGAACTGGGTTTCCATCTGAGCTCTTGATATTCATACAAGTCGTTCTCTTATCTCCAAAGGTCTCTTTAATTTTGCTGTAGGCGGTATCTATCTTACCCCTAGTGAGATAGGCCTCTACATCCTTACATTTGTCCTCTAGCCATCCCTGCTTAGCCATTTTGCACTTCCTGTCGATCTCATTTTTGAGACGTTTGTATTCCTTTTTGCCTTTTTCACTTACTGCATTTTTATATTTTCTCCTTTCATCAATTAAATTCAATATTTCTTCTGTTACCCAAGGATTTCTACTAGCCCTTGTCTTTTTACCTACTTGATCCTCTGCTGCCTTCACTACTTCATCCCTCAAAGCTACCCATTCTTCTTCTACTGTATTTATTTCCCCCATTCCTGTCAATTGCTCCCTTATGCTCTTCCTGAATCTCTGTACAACCTCTGGTTCTTTTAGTTTATCCAGGTCCCATCTCCTTAAATTCCCACCTTTTTGCAGTTTCTTCAGTTTTAATCTACAGGTCATAACCAATAGATTGTGGTCAGAGTCCACATCTGCCCCTGGAAATGTCTTACAATTTATAACCTGGTTCCTAAATCTCTGTCTTACCATTATATAATCTATCTGATACCTTTTAGTATCTCCAGGGTTCTTCCATGTATACAACCTTCTTTCATGATTCTTAAACCAACTGTGAGTTATGATTATGTTGTGCTCTGTGCAAAATTCGACCAGGCGGCTTCCTCTTTCATTTCTGTCCCCCAATCCATATTCACCTACTATGTTTCCTTCTCTCCCTCTTCTTACACTCGAATTCCAGTCACCCATGACTATTAAATTTTCGTCTCCCTTCACAATCTGAATAATTTCTTTTATTTCATCATACATTTCTTCAATTTCTTCGTCATCTGCAGAGCTAGTTGGCATATAAACTTGTACTACTGTAGTAGGCGTGGGCCTCGTATCTATCTTGGCCACAATAATGCGTTCACTATGCTGTTTGTAGTAGCTTACCCGCATTCCTATTTTCCTATTCATTATTAAACCTACTCCTGCATTACCCCTATTTGATTTTGTGTTTATAACCCTGTAGTCACCTGACCAGAAGTCTTGTTCCTCCTGCCATCGAACTTCACTAATTCCCACTATATCTAACTTCAACCTATCCATTTCCCTTTTTAAATTTTCTAACCTACCTGCCCGATTAAGGGATCTGACATTCCACGCTCCGATCCGTAGAACGCCAGTTTTCTTTCTCCTGATAACGACATCCTCTTGAGTAGTCCCCGCCCGGAGATCCGAATGGGGGACTATTTTACCTCCGGAATATTTTACCCAAGAGGACGCCATCATCATGTAATCATACAGTAAAGCTGCATGCCCTCGGGAAAAATTACGGCTGTAGTTTCCCCTTGCTTTCAGCCGTTCGCAGTACCAGCACAGCAAGGCCGTTTTGGTTATTGTTACAAGGCCAGATCAGTCAATCATCCAGACTGTTGCCCTTGCAACTACTGAAAAGGCTGCTGCCCCTCTTCAGGAACCACACGTTTGTCTGGCTTCTCAACAGATACCCCTCCGTTGTGGGTGCACCTACGGTACGGCTATCTGTATCGCTGAGGCACGCAAGCCTCCCCACCAACGGCAAGGTCCATGGTTCATAACTGTATAGAAACTGGGCAAGTTGTCCAAGATAACCTCGGTTAATGACACAGCCAAGAGAGTGTGACACAGCCGAGTGAGCACTTGTCCACAGCCATGCAGATGTCATGCGTTTGCACTCACTTGCAAACAGGCCGCACACCCACAGTGTGCGCATGCACTATGACTTCCCTTATAGCCAGAGTTGGGCAAAATTTATTTAAATGACACATAACAAATACTTGTAACAACTTGTATTCAATATCAAATAAAATTTGAAACATTATTCACTCACATGGATCAAAATACTTAACATCGTCTGTGAAGAAAATACATTACAAATAATATACAAGTTCAAAATACAATGAAACCTATTATTCCAATTTGTTGTCATATATTAAGCAATTTATGTATTTTTTGTTGCTTTTAAATTAATTTTCAGAACTTGACATAAAAAAAAGTTCATCGGAAAATTTATTTGACTTTCAATTTGCAATTGTGATACACTAAAGAAAACGCATTGTACGCATGCGAAGAGGATATCAGTGCATTGTATCTCCTAAAATCTTCTTTATTTCAGGATAATGATGGAAAATTTTCAAACCACAATATTCTCCAGCAAAAACTGGGAAACATTAACTGCACTGCAGTTTTTGGTGAATACCTTTTTTGTGATTCTACATTAGCTGTAACCCCTAAATAATGTTCAAAATAAAATTTCTTTTTATGTCATAACATCATTTCGATCTCAGGCCCTGATAGTCTTTGAGATTTTTTGGCCATTATTTATCTGTAGTTTTTCTGAACCTCCCTCATGGACAGCAGAACAGCTAAACGATTTGTTTTTAAACCTTGATAAACATCTTTGCCAACTTGCTACAATATAATGAGCACTTTTATATACTCAAATTCAGTATCTCTCCCAAACTTTTTCAGTCTCAAAGATCTTGAGCTCCATTTTAGAGCCCATGTTTACTGGGCTTTTTTTATTTAAAATGAGCATTCCTCTTGTATCCCTGAATACAGACCATTCCTCTTGGGATATCCTGTATAGGACACCAAAAAGAGTGGAGCAGCAGTCATCAGATGTCAACGAATCTGTTTGCCAAACTATAATGGAGAATTTACAATGTGACCTGCACAGACACTTGAGAATTCTACAAGTTAGAGATATGTCAGCTAAACATCTAAACATTAGATCACATTTCAAGTACCTTTTTTTTAGGGGGGGGGGGGGGGGGAATGTACTTCAACAAATGAAGATGTTGGACAAGATGCAGAACAAGGGGGAGCAGCTGCTCTACTCAATTGCACTCCTGCTCAGATGTCGAGACAGTACTTTGATACCACATTTCACCAAGGTATCTCACTACATAATGATTGCAGTGGCCATTTGCATCATAAATTGAGCCAGCTTGGCAGCTGGCAAGAGAGTGAATCCACTGTACTTGTCACTGCCTGGATTCCACCTCTAAAAAAAACTATTGGATATCCACCTCAGTTTGGCTTCAGCACTTTCTCCCACTTCAAGGGAGTGGGATGACACTGTCATTGAGCAAAGGCAGACAGCACATGAGGAAATCTACAACTAAACAGGTGTCAAAGTAGAACATCTTGCAGCTTCATGAAAAATCCTGCAAGGACCATCTAAGTGAATTGCACTCAACCTTACATGGAGAACGACCAAGAATGCAGCAGTGTTGGTTCTCAGGGAAGGACTCAACTTCACCTAGACTCCAACATCCCTACCAATTGTGAACATCATTCCACAGCATCCCATAGTCAGTAACATAAGAGCAGCAACATATGGCTTTGCTGAATGCTCAACTGCTCCCACGAGTCCATCTGTGAGAAATGCAAACACCACATCTGTAATTCCATTCATTTCCTACAACATCTACAAGAAATACACTTAGTGAATAGTGACCTGTTGTTGAGTTTCGACACTGTGTCCCTCTTCTTCAGGTTACCACTAGAGGACTCCATGGAGCTGGTAAGCAAAGAATTCAAAACCAATATGACAAGACTCTTCGAGTTTGTGCTAAATTCAACATATTTCCCGTTTGAAGAAAATTATTACTAAAAAAAGAAGGAAGATTAGGTTTAACAGCCCACTGACATTGAGTCACTAGAGATGAAACATAAGCACGGATGGTGTCAAGGATGGGGAAGGAAATCGGCTGTGCCATTTCAAAGGAACCATTCTGGCATTTGCCTGGAGCAATTTAGGGAAATCACAGATAACTTAAATCAGGATGGCCGGACATTGGTTTGAACCATTGCTCTGCCAAATGCGAGTCCTGTGTACTAACCACTGCTCCACATTGCTTGGTGAAATTAATATTAACAGATGTCATTGCCACGATGTCCTCTGTTGCCAGTTGTGGCGAATTTGCGCAAGGAAGATTTCAAGGAGAAGCCAGCTTATTTTTACTCTTATATGGATGACACATTTGTCGTGTGATCACGAAGATGAAGTGAATTTCTCGTCATCTCAACTCGCTTCACCCCAACAAACAGTTTATCATGGAGGTGGAAAAGAATGGTACCTTCCTGTTTCGTGACATCTTGGTGAAATGGAAACCAAATGACAAGCTGGGACACTGTGTGTACAGAAAACCTACACACACTGGTTTGTATTTACATGCCTCCAGTAGTCAGCACAACTCCCAGCAAGAAGGCATTTCACACGTGCTTGTTCACAGCCTTCCAACTGAGCTGAAGCACCTGGAGATAACATTCTGAAGACATGGGTACAGTAGCAAGCAGAGAAGGCATGCATTTAGACAGGTTGTATCTAGGCAACAGCAAGAACAAAAAGCACAAATCACTAGTATGAATCCCATTTGTTGGCAATACCTGCAACAAAACTTGATAGAATCTTTGGTGACACAATGCTAAAATGTGCATTTCGTCCAACTCTGTAAGACCATGACACTACTAGATTCAGTAAAGAAGGATCTAGGCCTTCACAAACCAGAGGTCCACGAAATACTCTGCTAGTGTCAACAAGCAAAAACTGTGAAACTGTATGCATGGTAATAGAGAGGTGCCGTGAACATAAATTATGTCAGAGCCCCAAATCAGCCGTGGCCAATCACAGAAAAAAATCTGGCCATATCACAGATTATGATAAAAACAAGAGACTTATGCATTCTTCCTCCTTCTGGGACTGCGTTATTAAAGAGGCCACTGGAATTAGGATCCAACATGGTCTAATTAACAAACATAGTGCTAAGTCTGGTGTGGAATCCTGCACTGAGACTAGAGAAAGAAAAGTGTTCCTGTACATTGTGATCTGCATATGACAGCAATGGGCTGGACAATAGAGATCACAGTTCGCAGCTGAGCACCACTATCCTCACCATTGCCACCACCATAGCAATGCCTGCACAGATAGCAACAGGAGTGGAATGATGGAAGCAGTAATGGCCAATGTATACAGGATGCCAACAAGAGTGGAGCAGCAGTCATCTGGAACCACTTGACGATGACAGTGAGTCAGATTGCCAAAATATCATGGAGAGTTTATGATGTGACCTGAGTAGACACTCAAGAATTGTACAAGCTAGAAATATGCCGGAAAAACATCAGATTGTAATGTCTTACTTTATATTTCCCAGTCTAAAATAATAGGTGTGCTCTATAATGTTACACTCCAAGATTCATATGTGACTATTGGCATCTTAAGCATACAGGAAACTGCACACACAAACACTGTATGACTTTGAAAGTCCATTCTTCACCATATTCTTACACCATAAAGAATAACAGAAAACAGTAACTAAATTCTGTAACTTCTTTGCAGTTTTCCTACATTGTTGTTCTTTAAGGTAAGTAGCAAGCTGTCTTTACCTACATTGTTGAAATTGTGTCACTTGTGATATTATTGAATACTGAGTTATTGCAGACAATGTTTTAACTTTTCTTATATTCTACATCAACATAAACATAGGAACTACACAAAACACACAACTCTTCCATCAAATTATGTGAGGTGAAGAAATAAAAGCTCAGTTTTTTACATTCTACCATTTTTTATGTAACCGTGTGAAATGAAGTATTTGTTACAATCATAGCTACAAAAACAAAGGTTTTGTCCATGTACATTCATCCTGAAACCACTTCACAACTACACCAGCTTTTGTCTAGTTGTCGGGCTACCACTCTCTAGCAGAAGCCACATAAAAGTCTGCATCTAGATTCATTCTCACTAACTTACTCTTCTTCATCAGCTCCTACCTTAATCAAGGCATGCAGACGCTTGTCTTTGGTTGAGGCAAACTGTCCATGCAATAGAAAGTGACATGTTATGAATCATATTCTGAATGTAACAACACTATCCATTAGCAAATAATGAAAACAACTTGAAAAAATGAAGAGAAGAAGTTGCTCAACTTCACCTATTGTTCATAGTGCAATTATCCTTTTTAACTCAACAGGCAAACATTAAGTATGAAACAAATAATCTTGTTTGTTATTCTGACATATCTCCTCACACGAACACAAACTGTATTCATGTGTTAACAGTTGCTGGAATTAAACATTAAAAATATTTGTGTATTAGCATAACTCCGTTCATGCTTTAGGATAGTGCTTCAATAGACATTTAAACTAAAACGTAATACAATCATATCTCAATTATATTCAAACTTACCCAAAATCACACACAGAACTTGCTATACCATCTGTCTTACCAAAATTTCCAAATGCATCTTCTCTTTTCATATCCTTTTCACAACATTCTTCACTTCTGTTTAAATCTGTGTTATTAATTTAGATCTGAAATGAGTTGTCATATCGAGGAGAACATTGGGGTTGAAATAAAAAATTTATTACAAAAATGTTTCCACATTCTAATTAAGAACAATGATCTGGCAAGCTGAAGTAGAAACGTCTCATTTCTGTAACTTATAACTGCTCCTGCAAATGTACAGATTGACAGATGGCTAAAACAAACAGTATATTTATTGTTCAGAATTTTAGAAATAATTAGAAGAACTCTCAAACAGATATTGCTGTGTGCTATGCAGCTTTTACTGTATCAGTGTGCATATTTAAATTCACCATGTGCAAGCAGGCATGACAAATCATATCACAGTATTATCAAAATGTCCACCACTCGCAGTATGGAGTTGGTGCAAATGAACAATAAAATTTTCAATCACATCCTGTAGTGTCTCAATGGAAATAAATTCAGATGCTACACAAATTGCTGATTCAAGCTCATTCAGCTTGGTGGGATGGTTTCTGTAAACAGTGTCTTTGAATGTGCCCACAAAAAGTAATCACAAGCCTCTGATCGGGCAAATATGGAGGCCAATCCATCCCTGTACTAGTAAATTTGCAATAATCCAACACAATTACTGTATTTTCAAAGTACTCATCAAGAAAGTGAAATGCCTGTTTGGTGTGATGTGGTGAGGCCACATTTTGCACGAACCACTCGGTGTCCCATCATTCCTCAAACACTAGCTGTATGGCACCAAATTGTTCCAAAATTGCAATGTAACATTTGTTAGTGATTGTTTCTTACATGAAAAAAGGTCTAAAAATGAATCTGCTGTATACCACAGCCCAAACACGTAACTCTGGGAGAATACAGCAGTTTCGCTTAACACAAATGGGGATTTTCAGAACGTGAACATTCACTTTACACTCAGGTGACAAAAATTATGGGCTAACACGGCATGGATTCCACAAGTCACTGGAAGTCCCCTGCAGAAATACTGAGCCATGCTGCCTCTACAGCCATCAATAATTGTGCAAGTGTTGCCAGTGCAGGATCTTGTGCACACATTGACCTCTCGAGTACGTCCCATGTCAAGCAATCTGGATGACCAAATAGTTTGTTCGAATTGTCCACAATGTTCTTCAAACTACACTACTGGCCATTAAAATTGCTACACCATGAAGCTGACGTGCTACAGACACGGAATTTAACCAACAGGAAGAAGATGCTGTGATATGCAAATGATTAGCTTTTCAGAGCATTCAAACAAGGTTGGCGCCGGTGGTGACACCTACAACGTGCTGACATGAGGAAGGTTTCCAACTGATTTCTCATACACAAACAGCTGTTGACCGGCGTTGCCTGGTGAAACATTGTTTTGTGCCTCGTGTAAGGAGGAGAAACGCGTACCATCACGTTTCTGACTTGGATAAAGGTCGGATTGTAGCCTATCGCAATTGCAGTTTACCGTATCGTGAGACTGCTGCTCGCGTTGGTCGAGATCCGATGACTGTTAGAATATGGAATTGGTGGGTTCAGGAGGGTAATATGGAACGCCGTGCTGGATCCCAATGGCCTCGTATTACTAGCAGTCGAGATAACAGTCATCTTATCCGCATGACTGTAATGGATTGTGCAGCCACATCTCGATCCCTGATCGTGCAGCTCGGAGACAATGGCTGCGGTAACCCTTGACACTGCATCACAGACAGGAGCGCCCACGATGGTGTAGCTACTCAACGACGAACCTGGGTGCACGAATGGCAAAACGTCATTTTTTCGGATGAATCCAGGTTCTGTTTACAGCATCATGATGGTCGCATCCGTGTTTGGCGACATCGCAGCGAACGCACATTGGAAGCGTGTATTTGCCATCGCCATACTGACGTATCACCTGGCGTGATGGTATGGGGTGCCATTGGTTACACATCTCCGTCACCTCTTGTTCGCACTTTGAACAGTGGACGTTACATTTAAAATGTGTTACGACCTGTGGCTCTACCCTTCATTCGATCCCTGCGAAACCCTACATTTCAGCAAGATAATGCACGACCGCATGTTGCAGTTCCTGTACGGGCCTTTCTGGATACAGAAAATGTTCGACTGCTGCCCTGACCAGCACATTCTCCAGATCTCTCATCAATTGAAAACGTCTGGTCAATGGTCGCCGAGCAACTGGCTCGTCACAATACGCCAGTCACTACTCTTGATGAACTGTGGTATCGTGTTGAAGCTGCATGGGCAGCTGTACCTGTACACACCATCCAAGCTCTGTTTGACTCAATGCCCAGGCGAATCAAGGCCGTTATTACGGCCAGAGGTGGTTGTTCTGGGTATTGATTTCTCAGGATCTATGCACCCAAATTGCATGAAAATGTAATCACATGTCAGTTCTAGTATAATATATTTGTCCAATGAATACTCGTTTATCATCTGCAATTCTTCTTGGTGTGGCACTTTTAATGGCCAGTAGTGTAATTGCAAACTACTGTGACCCATGACATGGTGCATTCTCACTCATAAAAATTCCATCATTGTTTGGGAACATTAAGTCCATGAATGACTACAAATGGTCTCCAAATAGAGGAACATAACCATTTCCAGGCAATGATCGGTTTAGCTGGACAGAGGACCCAGCCCATTCCATGTAGCTCTTACCAATTGAAATCAAGACTCGTCTGACCAGGCCATGGTTTTCCAGTCATCTAGAGTCCAACATATAATGTCACGAGCCCAGGAGAGTCACTGCACGTGATGTCATGCTGTTAGCAAAGGGACTAGTGTCGGTCTTCTGCTGCCACAGCCCATTAAAACCAAATTCACTGCTCTGTCCTAACTGATACATTAGTAGTATGTCCCACACTGATTTCTGTGGTTATTCCATGCAGTGTCAGTCATTAAGTGAAGACCATTGGCCACTACATTGTCCATGGTAAGAGGTAATACCTGAAATTTTGTATTCTTGGCACACTCTTGACACTGTGAATCTTGACTACTGAAATCCCTAATGATTTCCAAAATGGAACAACCCATGCATCTAGATCCAACCACCATTCTGCATTCAGAGTCTGTTAATTCCTGTTGTGTAGCCATAATCAAGTTGGTAATCTTTTCACATCAATCACCTGAGTACAAATGACAAGTCTGCCAATTCACTGCCCTTTTACAAGTATACCTTGTGTATGCAATACTACTCCCATCTGTATATGAGCATATCGCTATCCCATGACTTTGTCACCTCAGGATATATAATTTTGGTAGTTGCATTCCCAGTCAGACAATCATCCCCCATAATTTCAGTCTATAGCTCAATGAATAAAAGTATATTTTCTATCTTTTTGGAGATTTGCAAATTCTGTGCACAACATGTATTGAAGTATGAAAACATTTACAAGTTACAGTCATGCATTCTACGAATCTGAACAGTATGTAGTTGAAAAATAATTTTCAGCATAATCATAATATTTGTATTTATGGGATTAGTGCTTCATTTCCATCTTTTTCATCCAGTCATTGACCAATTTCTTTCACTAACCAATTTCTCCTAAGGAACTGTTTCGATGGGTGTATGATCATGATGTAAACATAGCTCTTATAAAGTCAACTGCTATAAGATAATAATATGATTTGTGCATATTGTAACAATATATTGTGCTTCATTTAGTTTCCCCCTTTCAGCAGCCGAGTACATTGTCTGCATTTGCCAAAAAGGAAAGACCCTCCTTTCCTTCCCGTACGGTAAGTCTCCCATGATCCATGGTTCTGGGTGACTTTCCCACAATGTATCCCCTTTTCTAGACTTCTCCAGTTCTTTCCCTTCACACCTCTTCCTTCTTTTTCAACCGTCCTGCCTGCAGAAGGAGCCACTGGCTCCAAAAGCTTGCCAATTACAACCATCTTTTAGGTGTGTTTTCTGCTGCCTTGGTGAGTATATATTTTTATCCATCCAATTAAATAATTTTGTCAACACTTGATTGTTTTCATTATTATACAAGGGTTTAAGAAATATGCAAATTTTTGGAGCCAGTGGCACCTTCATTTGGCAGAAGGATTGAAGGTGGGAGGAAGAGTAGTGAAGGAAAAGAACTGATGAGAGTTCGGGAAAGTTGCAAAGGACCCCAGGTCAGGGGAGACTTCCCACACGGGATGAGAAGGAAAGGCAGATTGTTGGAGACTACACTGGACGAGATTTGAAAAACTGGGATCTAAAAGGTGGCAGACAGGGTAATATGCAAGACAGAGATTAGTGCAAAATATCATGCGTTAGTTAGTAAGAGCAGAAAGCTAAGTGCATCGTACATGGTAGACAGGTGAGGTGTGGGAGCAGGGAAAAATAGACAGGTCAGAAAATAAAAGACATCAAAAAGTAAAAGGAAGTGAAGAAAGGAACAGTTATTGAGAAAAAATAATGAGACCAAAGAAGTTAACATAAATTAAGGCCAAGTGATTGGTGAGAAACGAGGACATGCTGTAATGCTAGTACTGTATCAATATTGCTGGACTGTACATCAAACAAGCTATCACAAAAATAATGACATAAAGAATATAATCTGACAACTACATAAAGTAATATGTCAGATAAGGTGGTAACCAACCAGTACTACTACAATAACACCAACTGAATGTAACCAACAAGCAAATAGAAAGAAACAGAACACGCAAACAGAATATAACAGAACCACCAATACTGCATGGAGGGACATCAAAACTGTCAGACACAACATAATGATGGCAATTCAGCCAAAATAGGCCTGTTGTAAAATAAAAGCAACCAAACTTAGCAAAACACTTGGAATTATAATTACACAATGTTCTTGAAAGTCGTTTGCACAGTGGGCATAGAAAAATTTGATATTATTCTTGACTATTTCAATGCTGCTTCCCCAGAGTTTGAAACAAGAAATTCAAACATAATGGAAACATGGAGTGACAAATATTTAACACATATTAACACAGACTTCTAGCGTTGCCTTTTACCATCAGCATAAAAAAGTATAGATCTCCCTGCAGGTGTACAATTCATATAATATCCACCTAAGAGTTTATGGCATATTAAAAGTGTGAAGCCACCCCCAGAAACTTCTTAAGAATTATTTAGTGCAAAAAATTTATAGTAAATATGTAAATGAATGAGAATATTTTATTAAGCATGTATACATACCAAGATAAAATTTCTTTTGAATTTCTAAAATCATTGGAGTAAGTGGCAAGAAAATGGTTATTCAAGTTTGTTCATAGAATCTTTGAGTCTGGAGAAACATCATCATACTTTTGGAAAAATATCAAGCACACAATCCCCAATATAGCACGGGCACATAACTGCAAGAACTACCACACAATCAGCTTTTTGGCTCAAACAATAAAGCTGCTGAAAAGAATACAATACAAATGAATGAAAACAAAAAATAAGGGTCTGCTAAATGATGATCAGTTTGTCTTTGGGGAAGGCAAGGGGACCAAGACAGGCAGCTCCGATGTGCTTGATAATGAAAGCACACCTTAAGAAAAATCAAGGCCCATTCAGTGAATTTTTTGAAGTAGAAAAAGCATTCAACAATCTAAAATGGTACAAGATGTTCCAAATTCTCAGGAAAATAGGTTCAACCTATACTGAAAGACAGGCAGTGTACTGTATATAGAAGAACCAAGAGGGAACAATAAGAATGGAAGACCAAAAATGAAGTGCTAGAAATACATAGGGTATAGGACAGGGACGTCATCTTTCACCTCAACTGTTCAATCTATACACTGTAGAAGCACTGATGGTAATAACAAGCCTGGCATGGGATTAAAATTCAGGATGAAAGGGTATCAATGATAAAGTACGCTGATGGCATTGCTATTCTAAATGAAAGTGGGGAACAATTGCCAGACCTGTTGAATGGCATGAAGTCTAATGACCACACACTATGGATTGAGGGTAAGCCGAAGAAAGACAAAAGTAATAAGGAGGAGTAGAAATGAGAATACCGACAATCTTAATCAAAACTGGGGACTACGAAGTAGACGACATTGAGGAACTCTGCTAGCCTTGAAGCACAGTAACACATGACGGATGAAGCAAGGAGGACATGAAAAGTAGCCTGCCACATACAAAGAGGGCATTCCTGCCAAATGAAGTCAACCAGTATCAAACATTGGCTTTAATTTGAGGAAGACATTTCTGAGAATGTATGTCTGGAGTGGAGCATTGTACTGAAGTAAATGATTGAGTGGGGAAAAAAAGGAAGAAAAGAGAACTGAGATGTAGTGCTATACAAGAGTGCTGAAAATTGAGGTGGACTGATTAGGTAAAAAAAGAGTAGGTTTTCCAAGGAATTGGCAGGGAGAGGAACATATGAAAATATTTACAAGGAGAAGGGACACGATGACTGGAAAATTGTAAAGATATTACGGCAAAACTTACATGATACAAATAACTGAGGAAAAAAAATTCTTACCTATTTGAAATAGCGTACGAAAATAACATTAACTTATATCTGAATATAAAACTACATACACATACATATAATTTATTGTGTGTGTGTGTGTGTGTGTGTGTGTGTGTGTGTGTTTGTGCAGTAGTCACATGATTCAAAGAATAAGTATTTAAACAAAATTTTAAGACCTACATGTAAATGCGGTAGTAAATTATAAAAAACACTATCGTAAAGGCTACATATTGTAAGGCATTGGATAGGCTGTCTTTTCCTATATTACAAGCACTGTACAAAAACTTTTACTGGCACTATTCACCTACACATTATTAACACATAAAACATGATCTCGCTTCCATAATCTTGCCAAATGAGTCCAAAAAAAAAAAAAAATCACTCAGTCGACCTAACTTTAAGTACAGCATTAGCTTTGTCAGTGTTGTTATTAGAATGATATTTAAGTACCAATCATGTTCACAAGAATTTTACTTAATATGATTTGCGTATGAGACTTAGCACATAAAACGTGAAGATCTCTGTCTTAAGAGATCAATTTTTGCTACAGTCGCGTTTCAGTACCGTATTTCACTCTTTGCAATTCTGTACTGCAAAATTATTACTTTTTACAGACCATACGAATTAAAAATCTCGTGTTTATTAATAATTGCCGATGATGCAACATTCGTTCTGGTTCACATTTGTTGTTAAATCTAAAATGTCTACTCCCATTTACAATTTTTAAGTGTGACGGTACTCAGCTGTACTTCAGAAATGGCAAAAGTTGACTAATGCTTTCTTTTTCTTTATTTACTTTGGTTTTTCAGGATCTTTCTTAAGACAAAACAGCGCAATCTTAGCTCCCAACTCTAGTCGGATTTGAAACGTTAACATGTTCTATTTATAAGATTCGTTTTCGGTACCCTGCTTCACAGTTTCTAATTAATTCTTGTCTAAACATACAAGGAAATCGAAACTGTGAACAGAGATACAGTATGTACTGATGTTTACACAATGAAGATAAAGTTTGTTCAGTGCACTATGGCATCACTGGCTTAAAACTAACGTCACAATGTTGCAGTGCACAAAGAAATCTAACATTTTCAAAAATGGAATTCGCAATTCTATATACCGCACCTTGGGTGAAGCAGCCTGTACAGTTTTCTTGCCTGCTGCAGACCTCATACCTTCAGCTTAAGATGAATAAACCTGACTGCCCTGGTACTCCAATATATCTACGAAAACATCTCATGAGATTATTCAAATGCGCAGGTGCCATTATTGTTACTATGACAATAAACAGGTCGAACCCGCCGCACGTAATCACATCGATTTGTCTTCGAAACGTACGGATACTTTGGTATTAAAGGAAAAATATTATCTGAATATCAGCCGTTAAGCTTCGTTTGAGTTGGCACTTTCATAGCCTGATGAAACGCGGGAAGCAATATCAGTGCAAGCAGGACCGATGGAGCGGTAGTGCAAAGTTGGAGCCCATATGTGTGCTGCACCTCCAGGTTGGCGCCTAATTCAGCCACCTCGTGTTCACTCTCAATTTCATGTGTGCTTCGCAGGCCACAGTTATTATTGTTTGAATTATCTCATTACAACGCCATGTATATCTTACCCTTGGAATTAAAATAAAAAAAACATCTGCGGTTTCGAACCACTATAACAAGTACCGGTATGTACTTGCAAAGGGACTTCCCCATGTTTCCAAGTAGAAAGAAGACGAGCCCGTAGCGAAGTATCAGTTCCTTTTTTCCCATACGGGGGAATTCCCGTGACGTCTCGCCCTGTGAATTTGACGAATCAGATTTCGTTTTCCACGCTATTGTAATGACTTGTTTGCGCACTTAGTTAGTCTCCTATTGACGGTTAAATGTTTGTAGATACGAGGCACTGTAACAATTGTGATGTAACTCGTAATTGTTCGGTGCAATATTTAATTCTCTCTCGACTAATAATTGACGTCAGAAGTGTACTATTAGTAATTGTTTTGTAAGTTTTATAAAATACATGTGGAGAAAGAAGCGTAAATATGGGAAGTGCAGTTTTCTTTTGTAATATTTCTAACTTCTGATACTAAATAGCCCCTGTTTAACATATTATCTGTTGTTACAAATACCTATACAATCCATTGCTCTTTTAGACAAGTGGTCCCAAACCTTTCTGAGACTATAATCCCTGCCTGCAATCGGATATTAGCTGTTGCCACTCTCCTACCTTACCCTCTTCCCATTTTCAGCATTAGCACTCAACAATGGACTGAAAAAGAATTTTCTTCGAATACTTATTTGTAAAATGACCAATATAAACTACATATAGCTTTATTAAAACACAAAGTAATAAGTCAGTGAGACAATTGGTACTGCTTATTTCTAACAACCTTAATTTATAAAATGGCGAAATAATTCTCAGTACATCACAAATGCAGATTAACCCACATTGCGATAGACATTTCTTACAAAACGTGCTTCCTGTGCTAGAGTAGCCAGATTTCAGTGAGGGAAAGTAGAAACACATTTATTAACACTGACATTTTTTTCACATTTTCTGCATAATACACCCAATACAATGAAGAGAAGTACTTTTCAGTGGAGCGTGCAATTCTTCACATTTTTTTTTTCATTAAGGGAGCAATATTTTACAATTCTCTGCCAAACAACCTGAAACAGCTTAGTGGTAGAATTTTTAAAAATTAGTTAAAAAATGGCTTATATTGAAGTGCCCATACAGTATGGTGCTGACATGATTTGACCTCAGGAATGCTATGTTAAATATACTTAAATGATCTTTTACTTAATAGCATGTAATATATTTATATTGTGTATCAATAATCTAAATGTAATCATTATAACATTTCCCATGCGTGTTAAATACATGTTTCGAGCTGTAAGATAAATAAATAAATAAAGTACTGTCTTATAAAAATCACTACAACTTCCATCATAATTGGAATAAGTGTACGATTCATTTTTTATTAGATCAGCTGAACATGTTTTGCTCATCCTTCCATTTAATGTTCATAATGGAGAAAACTCCCTCCATGAATGCATTTGAAGGGAATATACTCGAAACTAATGTAACTAAAACACCAGTATAGTAGCTAAATTTGCTTTCAAATGGCCATTCCCTTCCTCCACAAAACAAATCAGAAACCACAGCGACCTCTGAATATATATATTATCTACACTAAGGAAATCAAGAATACAAAGTGATTCGGCTAATTTCAAAATATTTTGAAACCCGCCCCCCCCCTTTTTTTTTTTGGCCAAGTGACATGCAATCCATGAAGGGTAATATGTTACTCTAATCAAAATCAAACTATTTATTTAAATATTTCAGACAAACTTTCTATATATGTCTGCATTGTTCCAGTTGTGTTTGTCTTTCACATGGGATCAGGACAGGCTAGATAAATTTGAGGTCTCCAATTTATCTAGCAACCATTGCACCTTATAACCAAGAAACAGATCATTTATCCTATTTTCTAACTCCATTTTTATTTTCTCTGTCACACAGTACATTTCACAAATTGTCAGTGCATTTTTTTTTTTTTTTCTGAATTGAGTACTCCCTTTGAAAAAATGTCAGTTAAGTGAAAAGTTAATTTGTAGATATATTTCCACTAAAATAAGTTGTTTTCCTGAACCACTAACACCTATCAAGTTGTTTTTAACGAAGCTGGGGCTATTATCTACATTAGAGAAGTATGATATAATTGAAGGAAGATTTTTCAACAATCTTTCTACAGTGAGCTTTAGGCTTAACCACATTTTAGGTACATGTCTCAGCAAAGCAATGTGTTATGTATCAACAAATTGAAAGAAATCTTTCAACTGAGGTATCCTTTTAGCTGAATTTGAGAAATAGTTGAAAGTCTTAATCACGAACATTTTAATATCTATTGACACAGCATTTATACCAGATTTACAGCAATTATGGAAGATATTGGCACAGCAGTTTGATTTCACTGTATCACAATTTTCTTTCTTTAAGTAAACATAAACATAATTTTTCTTCCCATAATTTGCATTTGTATTGTCTGCAGTAAAACTTGAAAACTGGGACAAATTCAACTTGTGTTTTGGAATCTTATTCAAGGTCTGGTCAGACTGCAATGCAGATTCATCACAGTCCTCATAGACATCTAGAATTCTTTGGGACATGCTTGCTTGCACATCAAAGAATCTTACACAAATAGGATAACACTTTTGATTACCTTTCTTGAAAGCGTCAAACCCACATCAACAACATTGCTATCCGTCAACTTCTGAGTTAAATTATTGACACTATTTGGTCCCAAAACACCAGTAATTAATGCCTCATCTTTTTTGTTTTACCGTATGTGATTTTATTTGCAATTGTCAAATCCAGGAATAACTGAGAAGTTATTTTTACATTGCAGTCAGTGCTGGTATAGATAACAGGATGGTTAACTGTGTGAAACACGAATGTAAGCTCAGACGCTGATATCTGAAAATGAAGAGAGAAGCACTAATAATAATAGTCTTTTTATAATTCCCTGAACAGGTCTACTATTGCCTTGAAAATTAGAAATGTTGAAATTAGCATGCACGTACTACATACCTTGCCCGCTTAAACAGAGTCCACCTTGTAGAGACTTTTCGTCAGTATGGTTTGTACTGATGTTAAGTGTCTGCATTTGTGGTTGACACTGTTAAAGTGATGCCTAACGTCTGTTATACTGCCATGTCAAATCAAAAATCCCTCTTCCAGCTTTTCCAACATAAAAGGTACACCTTGCTTTATATACATTTCCTGCAATTGGCCGCAATTCTGAAAATTCTTTTTCCCAAACTGAATGACACATTTGCAGTCATCTGTTCTGGTGTTTACTGGTTAGAATACCTAATTTTCTTTTCGTGGGATTTGCCACATTCCCATCCATTTTGAACACACTACTTCCACAAAGAAATAACTTAAACATAAAACATATGCTGCCTTGCAATAAAGCATTGAACCTACTCCGGAAATGAATGAAACAATGTGCCTTGTTGCATGGAGTGGAAGTTGTTCACAAGCTTGTTCACAAAAAGAAGAAAAATTCTGAGGGGGTGTGGTGTTGGGAGAAAAAGCCGCACTTCCATCATGCAGTGCTAGTACTACACTTGCACTTACATATCAGTATCAATTTATGCCCAAGCAAGGCTCCAGTTGGAGTTGTTAGTTTCATGTTGAATGCTGGTGCTTTTTGCTCCTAATTTCATATCATAGATGATATGAAATTGAAAGAGCCAGTAATATTACTTACATTTTGGCAAGGGGGCGAAGGGGCAAAACAAATTTTTTCAAAATGTTTCTTAAAGTGAAAATTAAATTTGAAGATTTGTATGTAACAAATGAGGTATGGACCAAAGTCCATGGTGTACTGTTTTTAACATATATATACGTGTTTGGTTTGCACTTATGAAATTTTCTTAATGGAAAATGAGCGTATGGCATCAGCGGTTGGGAGTTCCCAGTCGGAAAGTTCAACCACCAAGTGCAGGTCTTATTGAGTGCGACGCCACATTGGGTGACCTGCGCGTCGACAATGGGGATGAAATGATGATGAAGGCAGCACAACACCCAGTCCCTGAGAGGAGAAGATCTCCTGCCCCAGCTGGGAATCGAACCCAGGCCCCCGTGCGTGGCAATCCAATGCGCTGACCATTCAGCTAATGGGGTGGACACTATTCATAATATTTACAGTACACATGAATAAAACAAGTCTTCACTCAATTTAGCACAACAACCATGACTTTACCTAGAAGAGTTCTCTGCAGAGTACACAATAATATTTAACACTAATAGCATTCTAAGATAAGAAGTTTATTACTAGATATTTAATGGCATCGTCCCTTGTCAAAATTGTAAAAGGATCTACTCATTTAGTCACATCCCATATATGTATCAAATTCAAAAGCACAAATCTATTACAAAACAGAATTATATAGTTGTATGAACCTGCACATATATAATATATATTTTCTTCCAGACTAGGGATCACTATGCATCCACATTCAAAAGTCTTGTTTTCTATACTAAAACTTAATAGTACTTGAGATTTTACTAATTTGTTGCTTACCAGTAGCTCCTCTTGTCTTTACATGTACAATGGACATTTCCACAAAATTCTTACTCTACTTGATCTTGTCTCTAAATTGTTCCGATATACCACAAACTGAGTTACGTGTATCAATCAAACAGGTATCTTCCCACTGATCAGACTTAATTTTAAATTAAGGACACCCAAAATATGAATCATCTGCTCTGTTGTCAGACACTTCATGCAATAGATCACTTCTAATTTCATCAAATACTACATCTTCACTGTCTTCACGAGGTTTTATCAACTTTACGGGTATCATAGCATTACTCTGATTACTCATGTTGACAGGTAAAGATTGATCACAAAGAATAGATTCCACGGCAAATTAACATCACTTGTTACAAAAGGAACACAAAACACATTACTGTCAAAATTACACTTCCTACTTAGATCCTCTTTCACTTCATTCCACCAGCTGGGATACAAATTCTGACTAACCACAGATAAATTATTCTAGAATGTACCTTTATCTATGTTATCATCAATCTGGTCCCAAACAAACTTCAAAAAGTTTTCACCTTTATTCTCCAGGCTCGCAGATACCTTACATTTATTGTTTTGATCATTACTCTGCATAACTTTAATGGAAAACTGTTTTGTCTAGACTGGCATTCCATGACCCTCACTTACACCATCACATACATCACTCATGTTACCTGTATTGTTAACATCATTTGAAACTAACTCTGAAAATTCATTATTCATGAACTCCATGAATACCTGATACTCATCATCATCATATTCCTCCAAAAATATATCATCAACAGCATCACTAACAATAGAATTCTCATCTCCATCAAAGTCACTTACCTACATTTTCAATAAGCCACCAGGCTCAGACTTACCAACCTCAGTTATTCCATAGCTCTCATTCACATCTACATCAAAAATACCACCTAGTTCAGATCCAATACAGTCATCACCTGATTTACATACAGCAACAACACTGTTTTCCATCAAAGAGAAGAAATAAATTAATACATACTACATCAAAATTCACACTACTCTCCCATCCCGATTAGTGATTTGCACCTACATCACTATAGTAGTAGTAGTAGCAGTAGCTTTATTCATCTGTAGATCTCTTTTTACAAGGACATAACTAAACATAGTATCCCGAAACTTTTGAACAAAATATAAATGAAAAATCTGATATTCTTTGTGTTTAATTTCAGATACCTGTGCCATATCATTAACACTGTCTAATTGCAAATGTAACTTGGGGGTCCTGTCCTTGTTATGTGTCCTCACTCCAAAACTGTGGACCTTCGTTAAGGCGAACTGCCGTTTCCCAAGTAGTTACTTCTATGATTGTTTCTCCTATTAAAATTTCTATGGTTATTCCCATTATTTATATCCTGCAAATGTTTCAAATTTCTCTCTCTATTGACCCTTTGATCCTGATAGAAGTTGACCACTATCTCTGTTTCTGTGATTACTCTCATTGTGATTTCAGTAATTCTGATTATTATGGTACATACTTCTTTCTGTAAAAATTGTTCAAGACAATTGTCAGGTCTGTGTACTAAATCCCACTGTAATCTTTCTAGTAATCTCCTTTTAAGTGCATCAGTCAAGGTCATTTTGTCAAATGGTTTTTTTCAAAATGTGCTAATTTTTTAAGTTGGTTCTTACAAAACTCTTTCAAAGTGCTATCCCTATTCATACAATAAGGACCATTCAAAAAATTCACTTTTGATTCTCCCCTGTTCAGGTTCTGACCAAAATTTATTTAAAAAAACTTTTCTCAAAACTCTGATATGTTTCCCACTGACTTAAATTTAAATCTACTCATGGCAGAGGTTCACCTTCAAGAACTCTTTTTAACAAATTTAAGTTTTTGATTGTCATTCATGCTTGACACAAAACTATCTCTGCAGTGGTACAGAAAATACAGTGGATGTAAATTATCTGATGGACAACTTTTGATAGGAGTATTGGACCATGCAATACTATTGTTTACACACAGGTTTTGGCGAATTCAAATTTCCTGAACTGCTCAATTTTATTGATTTAATACAGTTACATTAGTTTGCATATTGTTTCTCACATTTAAAATTTTTTCGTTTAAACCAGCAATATTTTGTCATGTTTTTTCTGGTTCTGTTCAACTCTGATGTCCACAACATTCTTTGATTCTTTAGCTGACTCAGCTACAAACTCTTTTTCCAAAACAATACATTTATTTTCTAAAAGATCAACTTTTTTGTTCACACTATTTAACCCCTCTGACAGCCAATTTTTTAACTCTGAAACTTGCTTGCTAAATTGAGCTATCTGATCTTGTACTCCATCCATTTTGCATTATTTGCAGTTCTTATTACATAAACTGCCCTAAATTTGCTATTGTTATCTGTTGATTTCCTCTAGTTTTGCCAGAATTAAATGCAAAATATCAGTTTTTACTGTTTCTGTACTGACTACAATTTCACTCGGCTCAAACATACCCTGACTGGATCCTACAGCTTTCATTTCTACCTTACTTTTGCTTTCATCCCTATTCATTTCGTTAACAAGCACACAAGTCCACAAACAAATTAACTTCACAGATAGTTTCTATTTATCTTTCGTTTTTGATGTCTCTGACTGTAGTTGTAAAGTCCTCTTCACTTTCATTCACTCTGGTCCATCATTATTGGTAGTACATCATCACTGTTGGGATGATTTGCTTTGCTTCGGTTTTTTGCTCCATGTGATCAAAAATTTATTTGTACATAAATTTCAAAAATTTACAAAATAGAGCACTTTCTGCAACAGACAAAACTTCATTATTAGTTAATTTACGAGAGCTATCCACAAAGTACATTACGTTTTGGAACTAAAAATAAATAAAGTATTGGAATTTTTTTTTTATTATATACAGATGAAAGCCACACTTAAATACTACTTTTCTACATAGTTGCCATTTAAATTAAGGCACTTATCGTAGCGATGGACGAGCTTGGAAATTCCTTCATCGTAAAATTCAGCTGCCTGCGCCTTCAACCACGTGGTTACCACTTCTTGAAGCTGTGCGTCGTCATCAAAACGCTGCATAGCCAACCACTTCTTCATTGCTGGGAATAAGTGGAAGTCGCTCGGTGCCAGGTCAGGACTGTACGGTGGATGAGGAAACAACTCCCACTTAAAAGATTCGAGAACTTCACGAGTGGCATTTGCCGTGTGGGCCCGGGCGTTGTCGTGAATCAGCAAGACCTTTGAGCCCAACTTTCCCCTGCACTCGTCTTGTATTGCTCTTCTGAGGTTGTGCAGAATTTGGCAATACCTTTGAGAGTTTATTGTAGTGCCTCTTTCCAGGAAATCCACAAAAATCACACCTTTTCTGCCCCAAAAGAGGTAACCACGTGGTTGAAGACGCAGGCGGCCGAATTTTACGACGAAGGAATTTCCAAGCTCGTCCATCGCTACGATAAATGCCTTAATTTAATGGCAACTATGTAGAAAAGTAGTATTTAAGTGTGGCTTTCATCTGTATGTAATAAAAAAAAATTCCAATACTTTATTTATTTTTAATTCCAAAATATAATGTACTTTGTGGATAGCCCTCGTATTATGAACAATGCCCACACTTGTAATCTCCTCCCTTCTTACTAGTTGCAGCTGTTGTTCACAAATAGCAAAGTCTTTTTCTGAGGATTTGAGAGGAGTAATATTACATAAACATTTTAGTTTGCTTATCTTTTCTTCTAGAGTTGGCTCCAGTTCTCCTTGTCTAGTGGTCTGATTCTTGTAGCTGAAATTCTCACATTTTAGGTCCTGATCTAAATAATTCTGAAGACTGTTGTTGCAGAAATTTTGTTTTTGTGTTAATTTATTTTGTCACATTTTAGTAAATCACGCCGTCTTTTGAATTGTCACATTAACAAAGCTAAAATTACATTGTTTGCCCAAAATACAAAAATATGCCCAATCACATCTGAGGCATGCTTACTACTAATTCACTATGAGGAACTAACAACATTCCAAAGGATTTTCAATTTTTCTTGACAAATGAATTTCTAGTAGTTTTGATTGTTATTTCATAAATGAATCCAAAAATAAACGTGGTAAACAGTACTAGATTGTGCAATTAATAACAGAAATTTTAAGTGTTTCAAATAATTCTTAATTTCAAATGTTTAACAAAAATTAATTTTGGGTGTACATTCAGAACTAGTATTTATTGATTATAACATCCACAATCATAATTCCTATTCATAAATTTTAGCTTGAAATATAACATATTGTGTATAAAATTGTATGAAATTTTTCAGTTAAACAGCTGAGATGATACTGACCCGTTAAACATTTGAAAAATATTACTGACATTGACTACTACTGTTGAGGAAAAGTAATGTCGTTACAAGTTCCATAACTCTGGTGAGATTTTGTCCTTGTCAAAAAATTAATATTTATTGTTCTAAATATAATTACTATTGTAGCAGTTTTTGTGTTAGCCCTCGGGATTCACCTGTTAGCTTTTAAGTCACTTAAGATAATGTGTTTGAGTATCCTGTTAGTTCTCGCTTGTTACATTACCTTCTTGTTTTATTTTGTTGTAAGATTAACCAGCTAATCCTCTTAGTAATTCTTATTTTAATATTCTTGTTGTAATATGTAAGGTTTGGTTATGACTTCGGGCCACACTCACATTGAGTTTCTTGTCTTGGTCTGAGCATCTTCATACATTCGATGGTTATTATGCGTGAATTATATGTCTGCTTGTTTGCTCTCAGCTCTCTGAGCTGTTCGTAGCATTTAGAGGTGCTGTTACCAACCAGTTCATCAGGTGTAGCCTGTGCACATCAGCTGTGTACCAGTATGTGGGAAGCACACCACTTCCAGTCTCACTGTAGTGTCAGATGTGTTGCAGCCTCTTGGCTCGCTACGGCATTCCTCAAAAGTTGAATTTCTATCTTGTAGCAATCGGGCATTAATTTAACCAGTAGTGCCCTTTATTCTAAACCATTTTACTCAAACCTGGCCAGCTGCACTGTCCCTTCCATATTTTCCCTGTGTGAAGTTTGGCTTTTATGTAATAGTTTTAATTTTGGGTGTAATGCTCAAATTGTTAAATGATATTTTATTATTTTTCCATTTGAGTATCTTGATTATGGTCAAGTGGCTTCTCTGATTGATCAAAATTGGAAATTTGTGTAGAGAATTGTTGCTTGTTGCATAAAATATTAGTACTTAATGGGCCCCAGCTCTTCATATACCAGACTTGTATAATTTTACACTCCTGGAAATTGAAATAAGAACACCGTGAATTCATTGTCCCAGGAAGGGGAAACTTTATTGACACATTCCTGGGGTCAGATACATCACATGATCACACTGACAGAACCACAGGCACATAGACACAGGCAACAGAGCATGCACAATGTCGGCACTAGTACAGTGTATATCCACCTTTCGCAGCAATGCAGGCTGCTATTCTCCCATGGAGACGATCATAGAGATGCTGGATGTAGTCCTGTGGAATGGCTTGCCATGCCATTTCCACCTGGTGCCTCAGTTGGACCAGCGTTCGTGCTGGATGTGCAGACCGCGTGAGACGACGCTTCATCCAGTCCCAAACATGCTCAATGGGGGACAGATCCGGAGATCTTGCTGGCCAGGGTAGTTGACTTACACCTTCTAGAGCACGTTGGGTGGCACGGGATACATGCGGACGTGCATTGTCCTGTTGGAACAGCAAGTTCCCTTGCCGGTCTAGGAATGGTAGAACGATGGGTTCGATGACGGTTTGGATGTACCGTGCACTATTCAGTGTCCCCTCGACGATCACCAGTGGTGTACGGCCAGTGTAGGAGATCGCTCCCCACACCATGATGCCGGGTGTTGGCCCTGTGTGCCTCGGTCGTATGCAGTCCTGATTGTGGCGCTCACCTGCACGGCGCCAAACACACATACGACCATCATTGGCACCAAGGCAGAAGCGACTCTCATCGCTGAAGACGACACGTCTCCATTCACGCCTGTCGCGACACCACTGGAGGCGGGCTGCACGATGTTGGGGCGTGAGCGGAAGACGGCCTAACGGTGTGCAGGACCGTAGCCCAGCTTCATGGAGACGGTTGCGAATGGTCCTCGCCGATACCCCAGGAGCAACAGTGTCCCTAATTTGCTGGGAAGTGGCGGTGCGGTCCCCTACGGCACTGCGTAGGATCCTACGGTCTTGACGTGCATCCGTGCGTCGCTGCGGTCCGGTCCCAGGTCGACGGGCACGTGCACCTTCCGCCGACCACTGGCGACAACATCGATGTACTGTGGAGGCCTCACGCCCCACGTGTTGAGCAATTCGGCGGTACGTCCACCCGGCCTCCCACATGCCCACTATACGCCCTCGCTCAAAGTCCGTCAACTGCACATACGGTTCACATCCACGCTGTCGCGGCATGCTACCAGTGTTAAAGACTGCGATGGAGCTCCGTATGCCACGGCAAACTGGCTGACACTGACGGCGGCGGTGCACAAATGCTGCGCAGCTAGCGCCATTCGACGGCCAACACCGCGGTTCCTGGTGTGTCCGCTGTGCCGTGCGTGTGATCATTGCTTGTACAGCCCTCTCGCAGTGTCTGGAGCAAGTATGGTGGGTCTGACACACCGGTGTCAATGTGTTCTTTTTTCCATTTCCAGGAGTGTATGTTACTAAACTTCTTGTAAGTTATATTCATTAATGTCAGGTACCAGACTTCTGTAATTTTACATTACTACACTTCTTATAAGTTATATTCATTAATGTCAAGCACACCCTTTGGCCAGCCAAATGTCGCAGTTGTAATCATTAGCACCATAACTGAGTGTTCAAGTTATATTTGATTGTAGTATTTTCTTGTTAGTCCTTCCTAAATTGGTGCATTTTATTCGCTTAAATTAATTATCAATTGGTTTAATTGAAGAAATTTTGGAGTGACTGCCTGAATCATTTATGTTTTATTAGTATTTTTGATATCTGTGTAATAAAAGGTTGTTGGGCTCTCGTGAAGTAACAAATGACTTACGATAAATGGCCTGCATCTTTCCCATGCCCGTTTAGATGTTTCCTTATCTTGGGGCGTCCACTGACATTTGACAGATCGCATTGCACAAGTGGCAGATGAACTTCCATGATAACTTGGGGAGGGAGTCAAAGAGGACAGCCTCACTGAGGAAACCTCAGTTGAAGAAGTCACATTGATTTTCCAAGTACTAATCCTGGAATGACCATGGTCCACAACAACACACAAAACACCCTCCTGAATGATTTACCACTGGTAGAAACTGCATACCTAGTTGGCACTTCTATGAGATATTCTGGACTGGCCACTTCCATCTGATTTGGAAACGTGCAGAAATTGCAGCCATTCCAAAGATGGGCAAAAATCTTTGGCTAGCTAAGAGTCACTGCCCCACAGCTTAACTGCTGTTACTCTAAAACATCTTTGAGAGGATCTACCCCAGGAGACTATCATCTTGTCACCACAAAGGCTGTCTTACCCAAAGAACAGTTCTGGTTTCACCAGGACCACCCAAGTGTGCACCAACTGCTGCAAATAGTCAAAGAGGCCTCCGATGCTGTGTAATGTCAATAGATCTTTGGTGCAGTGTTCCAGATTCATCCTGCAAGCTTTTGATAGCATGTAGCATGATGGCAACTTGTTTGTGTTATTTGAGCAGGGGATGCCAGCATTACATGTCAACCTTCCATGTGAGGGTGGTATCTGGAGAGTCCATCATCCATTGCATCCAAGTTGGCATGGCACAGTACTCAGTTTAAGGACTAACACACCAAAGATAGATCACATGCACCTCATGTTAAATGCTGGCAATACAGTAATCTACAGCCGGTGTATGAACATTGATGCCAATCATCGTCGAATGCAGCTCACTTCCTTCACTATCAACACTTGGCTGTCTTCAGTTCAGTGACTCTGAGAGGCAGTTTCTACTAATCACCCAACGTAACAGACCTGCCATCTATCAACATCAATGGCAGCTGTGTCCCATGGAGGTGTACGGTGCGGTGTCTCAGCATCAGTAGACTGCTGACTCAGGTGGTGCCCGCACATCTGTGAAGTGAAGAATAAAGCAAAGGGTTGATTCAGCAAGCTGTGTCCCTTACTGAATCCAGACTCAGCGCTTCCACCTCAGCTGGGCATCACATTGTACAAGGTGTTGCTCCATCCTGTCCTTGAATGTGCCACCTTCGGCTGTGTCAGGTCACTGAGACGCATATACAGATGCTCTAAACTCTTCAGAATAGTGTGTCATGACTGCCTCTGCACCTTTCTTGTGACTTCCCTTCAGGTTAATTACATAACATTGCAGAAATCCTATGAGTTCAGACCATTTCTGGGAGACAGTTTGGTTGTTATATGAGAAGACATAAGGATTAGACATCAAGATTTAGATGCCGAGCTAGAAACTGCAGTGCAGTGTCATAACAAGATGGCCATATCTGCTTTCTGCATACGCAGCACCTCTGAACAGTGAATAACAAAGGCTCAACCTGAAGACAACCAAAACTGAAGCACTCAGTCAACAGCAGATGATCAGAAGGCAAAACAAGAATGTGTTGTGAACTCCTGAATATTTGGAGAATAAAGTCAACTCCATTAACATCCACAATGTGTGTTGCCAGTATGTATCCATCTGGTTGAATATTCATTGCTGCAAGATGATGATCAGCAGCAGCAAGTGGACCATAATGTAGTAGGTCATTAGAAAGCAGATCGAGGCCCTCCTGTTTTTCTAACATTGAGCCATCTGAATTGTTGTGCTACCCCTGTGGAGTAATCTTGTCACTGATGCCCTGCTCTTCATCAGGCTCTGCTGCTAAGACAGGCGGCCAGTCCTCAACCTGTGCAGTGTGGTCCTGGCCCACAACATATCGACAGGTATAAGGGTGCTTGAATCCATTTAGCCCCAGGGGCTTCTTGTAAACGCTCCTTGACACAGGAGTTCTCTTGCTGTATATTTGTCTCCTACCTGACTGAGTGCAGTTTCCATGTGTGGGTGGAGTGGAAGTCTTCAGAACACCCATCCATGCCAGCTTACTGCATGGATCTGTCCTTGCACCATTGCTGTAGACTTTGTATACAGCAGACATTCCTAGGGCAGCCAGAGTTCAATACACCATCCATCTTCAACACCAGCTGCAACAGGCAGTCAAGAACCTGTTACAGTGGGCCACCAAAAGGCATCTGAAACTCAGTGGTGAGAAGACTCAAGCCACAGTGGTTGCTCAATGACCAGTGCCAGCAACACCACAGTTGATCATGATCAGGCAACAGCTGTGTCTTGGGGCAGCATGGTCATATACCTGGGTGTAAGTACTGATTGCTGTCCCTCTGACAACCATGCCTCCATCCTTGCTACCTTCCCTGTTTACCTTTCCCTGTTGCTTCATAACCTGGGTTGTGAGTAACTGAATCCACTTTCCCTTCTTCCCTTTTTTCCCCTCTCTCCTCCCTGATGAAGGAACAAAGTTCCGAAAGCAAGGAATGTAAATTTTCAGTTCTGATCTATCGGCTGTACTGAGCTGAGGTAAGTACTGGCCAGCCCCTCTATCTCTTTGTTAATGTAGTAATTCCTCAGTTACCATGCATAGTTTTAGCTCACCCTCACTTGTTCACCAGTACCAGCCTGACAGCTACTCTGCACTGTCTGCTGTCTCCATTTAGTTGCCTAACCAGAGCCACTGCCCATCAGAAGAAAAGTCACATATTGCAAAAGTAACATCATCAGATTTTTTTCTTCTTTAATTATCCCTCCATTAGTTGTAGGCATCCAGCCAGAGCAAAATCACTTGTGAATGTATGTGAAAAGGGGGGAGGGGGAGTATACAATGTATGTTTATTATCCAACTGTTGTAAGAGTTTCAATATTTTCAATCCTTCCATTGAGGCTGGAGGAGGGAGATGGTGGGCCAACTGCTGTACTGTGAGCGCAGATGTTGCGGTGTCAGTGCAGATGGAGAAGTGCTTTCCGGGTGACCAGTGATCTTCCTCATCAGAGATTGGGTGAGCCTTACCTGTACTAGGCCTGGAAGGTTAAGAGACTAAAGTTTTCCATCATGCTTCCCTCTATATAGGCCCTCTGTATCCCTTCTTCCAGTAGAACACTTTGCTGTCAATTTTTCCTTCTCCTTATTGCCCCTAAATTGGCTGCTGCCCCTGTCATCCACTCTCGTGGCTTGGCCATTCTGCATAATAGTGACTTTCATTGACAGTTTTGCTCACTTAACAGCACCTTATACTCTTCAGTCAAAGTTGTAAATTTTTAATTATTTAAGAGTATATTAAGGAGTAGCTCCTGTTTATTTTACCATGAATGTCAGCAGATTTAGATCTAATAATAGTCACGAACTCATTTAAAATAAAATGAAGGAATTGTCTGAAGAAATGAGAGTGCAGCTCAAGTTTACCATAAGAAGGACACCTCGCCAAAATGGGATGGCAGAACAACTAAATCATACTATCATTGAAAAAGTCTCACTGTATCATTCTTAGATGCAAACTTGGAAAGTAATTTTGGGCAGAAGCTGTAATGGCAGCTGTTGATATCATTAGTCATAGTTCCATTTCAGTTTTAGATGGAGAACCTGCAGCAATGTTATGATGTGGAAGGAATCCAAATTTGTATGACCTGTTCATGTTTGGGCATTTTGTATTTGCACATTCCAAAGGAATTAATGACAAGCAAGTTTGATATCAGGTTATTGAAGTGTTCCATGACTGTATTGTCTCAATAGTTATGGAGTATGGTGCCACAAACAACATATATTCTAAATTGGACTGAAAGTCTTTGCAGAGGCATGCAATCTTTATGACTATAATTGTTGGAAAGAACTTGAAAAGGCTGAGTGTTTGCTTAAAAACAGTCACTGGTTTTCTCTGATTTTTTTTTATTAACTGTCATGATGACCTATTATAAACAAACAAAAGTAACAGATTTTATGTTATGAATATTACAGAAACCCAAATTTCTTATAAAAGTTAGTTCTAAACAAACAGTATAAGAGAACATTGATAGAGAAATACATACCATTTTAGATGGAAATACATGAGACTTTGATGTAGATGTCAAATGTTGTTGCTACTAATATGTAGAATAACAAATAGCACCTGCACACGGTGCCATCACTATTGGCACAAATGTAGCTATAGTAGCCAACAGTGGCTCATCTACAAAGCCAGAATCTGAACATCATGTAGAGACAAGAATGGTGGGAAAAACATATGCAACTGGAGCAGATGAATGAACAACTAAACAGAGCACAGCATGAGGCAAAGGCCAGATGCAAGGTATTTGAAGCCAGCATAAGAACTGATGGGCACTCGTCTATCACCATCAGCAAGTGAACACCTGGGTCAATGTTTCTGCACATATAATGCTCCATTTGTGCCACAAGACCATTTCAAGCTCATCTGTGACCATATTGATATCTGACAGTAGGGATACTAAGCCCCTCCTCTCTGAAATGGCCACATAGGGCTGAAAACAGCCAGGCTTGTGCCTTGACCACTGTCACAAAATTGGAGATGGCTTGAGGTTCCTCATCAGTGGATCCACCCCCAAGTAGGCAACACTGACACACCTGATGCCTCCAGAGCAGTGGAAGATTGCGGGGGCTGGTATAATTACTGGTCCTCCTCCATCAGCAGGGACAAGGACCTGTCCACAGGCGAATAGGGAAAGAAGGGCACTGGTTCTAATTCCATGAGCTTTGCAGAGGGGGCTGCAGGACTGATCACCATCATTGTCCCATTCTGTGGGCAAAAGTAGGATGGCAGAGGGCACAGCGGATGCAGCAGCAGGTGCGCATGCTGCTGCATTTGGGAGCCTTTGACTGAAAAAATGCTGCAACCAACCCCATCCCCCATGTGGCATGGAAAAGACAGAATTGCAAGTAAACTGATTGTGGATGCAGCTGATTGGACTGATGGATAAGCTGTTCCTCAACATCATCTACCACAGAAATAATGCCAACCTTTGTGACCCACCTCAAAGCCCAGTACCCGAGCTGCTGTCAGCTGAAAGACCACGCCAAAGCCCCAGGGCATGTGACTCAGGTTGCACCAATTTCTAAAGAGCCCTTGGCTGGTGCCCACACAAATGTTCTGTCGTACTGCACCCATTCACCAGCATCACCTGGTACAAAGCAAGAAAGCTAGACAGTACATTATTGCGGGGCGAGGTGCATACACTTGGGTCTTGAACATTTTCAGGAAGCTCTCCATCTTGGAGACAGGAACCAGGTAAAACAAAGTGTAGTCAGATGCAGGATACTGGTGTGGGGGGGGGGGGGGGGGGGGGGGAAAAAAAAAAAAAAAAATCTGCAGACTCCCATGACACAAATCATTGATTGTTTTCAGATAGGTGGGTCCAATGTGGGTCTCAATAGCAAAATGAGAGGCAACACACCAATAGTAGCTGTTGACATTGCAGATGACAATTCAGCAATGCGGAAGAAATTTGACAACAAATCCACTACCGACAATGACACGCATCCCAAAAAAGGGCCTGCAAAATTGATGTGCATCTTTTCCAAGGGTGCTTTGGGGCTGGCCAAGGGGTAAACTGATGTGACAGCACAATCTGGGTCTCTACAATGGCTGCACAAGTCCACATAAGATGTTTAATATCATGATCAATTGCTGTTTGGTAGATTGACACCATGCCAAAACCTTCATACAAGACATAGAACAGTGCGATGTGTGCAGCAGGTGGAGTGATGGAGGAGGCGATGCTGGCGGGTCAGTCTCTTGCAGTTTTACTCCTATGTGGCAAGCATGAGAGCCCGCTAAACCAAGTTAAGGCAGTCACATGGGAGGAAAACTGTATACCCCACAGACTCTGCTCCCAAAGGAGTCTATTTGAGCCATCCTGTCTGTAATGCAGAAACAAGAGCCTCCTGTTGGTTGAACTCCAGCTCTGATCCCACTGGCAACTTCAGAAGTACTTCTGCATTAGCATGCTGGGTGATGGACAAGTAACAAATGTCATAGCAATAATTACTGAGAAAGAGGCCACGTCTGCAACCTTGGGGCAGTTCTATCTTGCTGCTTGGAATGAGGGCCGAATAATGAAACCAAACCACCAGCTTGTGGTCAGTGATGGGTAGGAACTCCACTCCATAAAAGAAAACATGAAACTTTTTAATTCCAAAAATTGTAGTCACTTTGTTTTGAACAGCAGTGCTGCTAATACGATGATAATTGCATATGATGTTATTTATATGTACTTGATGATGCTGGTGCTGATTTGTTGTTTAACATTTGATGATGCTACTATGGCTCCAGTATATTAGGACATGTTTTTATAAAACAGATCTGAAGGTGGTCATTATAGACCAAAACCAGTAGTCTGATGACAAAAAATGTGTGACCATAGGTGTAAAGTAAAGGAAATTTAGTCTCATTTCTCACCGTGAATAATTACATTGTGCTGTTGAAAGCACATTCAGTATGTAAGAAATGGGCTGCTTGGTGCCATCTATGTTCTGATGTGACAGGATTTCACCGATGGTATTTTGGGGTGCATTGACAGCCAGCATTAATGGTTCACCTGACATAAAAGAAGCCAAACAGCAAGCAGAGCACAATCACTGACCATTTGAAGGACTGAAAGCCTTTGTTAGTCCACAGACCATACAAATTTGATGCCCTTTTGGGGAGACGGCAGGTGTGCAGGGCCTGGTGGATGAATGTAGTAAAATAACAAATATTGCCCAAAAAGGACTGGATGTCCTTCATATTCCCAAGTAATGGCAGTCTGAAGATGATTTTGACACACTTGTCTATAGGGTTGAGGCCATTATTGCTAAGCACATGATCCAAAAAATTCACCTCTTTTTTTGTGGACTGCTATTTCTTGTTAAATGATTCAGACTTATGAGAAGGCTTGTCTACCCTAGATTTTGTGGCAGAGGAAGATGTGAAGTCCTATGACCTGCAACCTGTGGCTCCTTCAGCCACGAGCTGGCATCTGGTTGCAGGTCATTGTAGTCTTGGGAAGGGAACGTACCAAGAAACCCCTTCCTGATAAGGGTTGTTGGAGAAGGGCATTGCTTCTTCAGCTGGGGGTTGAAGACTGATGTTCCCTGCAGATAAGGAGTCAGTGCTCCCATAAGGGGAGGTGGGGGAAGCAGTAGGCGAAGGACCCCCAACCACCAGGAGAACAGTACACTAGAGCAACCCCAAGGTCCATATATAGGAGACAGATAGTGATGATACAGTCACTAAAGAGAATAACATTGTTGTAGCAGTAGCATAGTGTGCCATCTATGTTCTGATGTGACAGGATTTCACCGATGGTATTTTGGGGTGCATTGACAGCCAGCATTAATGGTTCACCTGATGTAAGAGAGACCAAACGGCATATATATGTGTGTGTGTGTGTGTGTGTGTGTGTGTGTGTGTGTGTGTGTGTGTGTGTGTGTGTGCTAAGAGAGACCAAACGGCATATATGTGTGTGTGTGTGTGTGTGTGTGTGTGTGTGTGTGTGTGCGCACGCGCGCGTGCCTCCATACAAAAAAATTTGTCAACAAATAAACACTATTGAAGGAAAAGGGTGTAAGTGCCAAATACGTCATTATTCTAATTTTGCATTGAAAATGTCCTATGTGCCATTGCCAGTGGCCTGGAGAGAGATCTATGTCCAGAGCGACTGCTTGCAGTTCCCACTGACACCTCTAGATGGCATCTGATGTAACTCCATGGTTGTTGGCTTGGAAAAGGATGCATGTGCCTTTCAGTATTCAGTGAGAGTCAGTGCTACGCTTAGGGAAGTCTGAGTGTTGATTCATATTCACTACTCATTTAAGTGTGTTTTGCTGCTTACTGAAGAATTATATAGAGCTAAGATGTTAAGGAACATCCCAAAAGTGAAGGAATTGTATAAACCCCCAGACAAGGTATGTTTCAATCAGTTCTTTGTTAAATATAACTACATAATCAACACATTGTTTGCATTAAACTCCTTCAATATTGTTGCTGATTCCACTGTGTTCATTCTACCCAGGCTTCCTGTAAATGCAGATATGCATGCCAATCATTGATCAAGAGCGACATCCACAAGCTGTATGAGAATTTCTCTCATTTAGCAAAAGATGCACAAGGCACATATTTAATGAGTCTTATTCAACTGACAAACATTGCAAGAAGACACCAAGGGAGCTGTGAAGATCCAGCAGACAGCAGAACACAAGTGTCAGCTACATACACTATTCCATCTTGGCAAGGTACCGTACAGGTCTGTAACAATACCTTCTTATCTGTTGTCAGAATATCGAAAAAGAAAAACCAACTTCTCTTGAGTTGTTTGAAGAAAGGAGGTATAGTGCTCAGGGATGCCTGAGGCACTTCCGCTGCATCACACAAGCAAAAAAATATAATGCCACTGACTTACATAACATAAAAGATCATGTACAATCATTCCCAACAGAAGAAAGCCATTATTCGAGGCAGAAGTCAGCAAAGCAGTACCTCAGTCCTGACTTAAACATTAATCAGCTTTATCATGCATTCAAGGAAAAATTTCCTGAGGCACATATTGATGGTCAATTTTATTGTTGAGTCTTCAAGAGAGAATTTCCCAATCTGCATTTTAGACGGCCGTACCTGCGATAAGTTCACCTGTGAAATAATTGCCAGTAGTGAGGCATACAGATTCGCTGCAATTTCCGCAAAAAGAGCTTCACCTCAGGAAAGCTGGGAAAGCTGTAAGACTTCTTTCTGCTTTCATTAAATCTAGTCAATATCCTTAGAGCTCCATAGCAACTGTAGCTATCGATATGCAACAGGTTATGTTCACGCCAACTTTAACACATAGTAAAATGTTTTATATGTGCCAACTGTCGAATTACAACTTGTGTATTCATGTGGGAAATTCTGCAGTCACATATATGTGGCATGAAGGAATTGGAGGCCATGGAGGCAATGATATTGTATCATGTCTTTTGAAGGTTCTGTCCAATCGATTGACACCTAAGCGCCAGCTGGAAATATGGTGTCACAACTGCGCTGGTCAGAATAAGAACAAGATGGTGTTGCTGGTTCTAATGTATCTAGTAGTGATAGGAGACTATGATTCCATTGAACTGAAGTTTCTGGTCTCTGGGCATTCTTATACACCTTGTGATCGAGATTTTGGCATTATTGAAAAATGAAAATGCGTTTGCAAAGCCATGGTACCAGAAGAACTTCAGAGTGTAGTGAGATTGTCCCAGTTACACAACCCATTTTAGGTGGAGCCAATGGCAAAATACGATTTCTTTGATGTCTCCCGTGCCTTTGATGAGTTTATAAACACAACAGCATTACAGATCACTAACAAATCGTGGATCAAAGTGTCTCTGACAGATTTACCACAAATTAAAACAAAGAAAATCTTCAATGAAATGGAAGCATGGGAGCATCATACTATTTTCAAGAAGGGAAAATATGAGGAATTAGAGAACATGTACGCCTTCAACAATGAGACATCAGCAATGCCAAGAAAAAAGATTTATTGGCTATGTTGGATTACCTAGATCCAAAATATCATCAGTTCTACAAGGACATCTGCTCTTCATAACTTTTTATTGTTGTATATAACAATGACTTTGATACCTTTTGTTGATATCTATGGTGAGTATTGTTCAAAAAACACAACTAAATTGATTGTACCTAAAAATTACCGAAATAAAGCATTTGTGAAGTCCCAGTTACATTTTCTTAACGCCTGAAAAATTTAGTTTTTGGCTTTTACATCCTTTTCCACATCTGCTCTTGAATTTTTCATTTTTGTGACCTCACATTCCTTAAACTGGTGTAGGGTCATGTCTATAAATAGAGAGATGCCAAAAGGCAGTGCAGCGTGAAATAAGTGTACCTGACACTGATGCAACAGAAATCATGTCACAACCTCACGGAATGCCTGATTTTTGTAACACATCTGCCACATGGTGCCAATCCGGTTTCACAGTGATGCAGTGTTTCCTTTGCCACACGTGTTCTCAATGTACACACAAGAACTGAATCTTTCTCAAATGGCTTTAAGGAAACTTTTTAACAGAAGTTTGATAATGTCACCTGTTACCATCTAACATTCCTTTTACTGATGCCATTTAGAAAGGATCAATTCAGTTTTCAAATGACAGATTAGAAATTTAAGATGAGATAACGAAATGGCTGTGTTTTTCTTACTTGTTACTTCTTTCTCCATGAGTTTTGGCTATTAGGAAGCTTTACTTTTTGAGTACTAGTAATAGTGTTCCATAGATTTTGTGTTTGTTTTGAATACAGTCCAGAGACAGTTAGTGCTTATTTTCATTGTTTCCAACAAGAAGTGTCTAGTAACCTCAGTTTAGTCAGCTATCAGCTGTTTTTAGTGAATTAGCAGTCTAGTTAAAAGTTGATCACTTAACTCTCTACAGTAAATTGTTGATTTCTTAGGATGGATAGGATGTGTGACTGCTGTGTATGGATGCTGGAGGAGCTGGCCACTGTTTGCGAACAGCTGAACGTGCTGATGGCCACGGTCAGCTGTCTTCAGGCTGCTGCCTCTGAGTGTAGCGGCAGTGGGGAGTCTGGTGCATCGCATGGTACACCCCAGGTGTTACATGCTTCACCCATGGACTCTGCTGTTGAGACATCTTTGCAGCTACCGAGCATGGTTGGGCCACCCTCTCGCCAAGGGGAGTGGTGGGTTCAGCGCCGTTCACATGACACGAGACGGAGGGTCAATATGGAGGCTGACCACGTGGCATTGCCCACTCTGCCTGTGAGTGGACATGTGGCAGTTCCTTCAGCAAGGTCCAAGCAGGCACACGGGGGGAGAGGTTTATTAGTGATTGGAGCTCCAATGTTAGGCGGGTGATAGAGCCCCTTAGGGAAATAGCGGAAGGATTGGGGAAGAAGGCCACTGTTCATTCTGTCTGCTTGCTGGGGGGTCTCATCCGAGATGTGCAGGAGGCCCTGCCAGCGGCGATAGAGAGCACTGGGTGCACCCGAATGCAAATTGTTGCTCATGTCGGCACCAGTGACTCCTGCCGCCGAAGTTCAGAGGTCATCCTCAGTTCATACAGGCAGTAGGCAGAGATGGTGAAGGCAGAAAGCCTCACTCACGAGGTGGAATCTGAGCTAACTATTTGTAGTGTCGTTTCCAGAACCGATTGCGGTCCTCTGGTTTGGAGCCGAGAGGAAGGCTTAAATCAGAGGCTCAGATGACTCTGTGGAGATCTGGGGTGCAAATTTCTCGACCTCCGCTATCGGGTGGAGAAATCTAGGGTTCCCCTGAATAGGTCAGGCATGCACTACACGCAGGATGCGTCTACAAGGGTTGCAGATACATGTGGAGTGCACATGTGGGTTTTTTAGGTTAGAGAGTTCCCTCCCTAGGCCCGACGAGACGCCCCCTGAAATGTGACAAAGTAGCAATAGGCAAAACGCAACAGGGAATGGCAATATTAATGTGGTAATAGCAAACTGCGGGAGCGTCTATAGAAAGGTCCCATAACTGCTCTCATTAATAAACGGTCACAATGCCCACATAGTACTAGGGATGGAAAGTTGGCTGAAACCAGATGTAAACAGTAATGAAATTCTAAACTCAGATTGGAATGTATACCGCAGAAACAGGCTGGACAGTGAAGGGGGAGGCATGTTTATAGCGATAAAAAGTGCAATAGTATCGAAGGAAATTGACAGAGATCCAAAATGTGAAATAATTTGGACGAAGGTCGTAGTTAAAGCAGGCTCAAACATGGTAACTGGATGTCTCTATAGGCCCCCTGGCTAAGCAGCTGTTGTGGCAGAACACCTGAAGGAAAATTTGGAAAATATTTTGAGTAGATTTCCCGACCATGTTATAGTCTTGGGTGGAGATTTTAATTACCAGATATAGACTGGGAGACTCAAACGCTTATAACAGGTGGCAGAGGCAAAGAATCTAGAAAATTTTTTTAAGTGCATTACTTGAAAACTTCCTTGACAAGTTAAACAGAAAACCAACTTGAAACAGTTAACACAGAACAGGGAATCAGCAATCATAAAGCGGTTACAGCATCGGTCATTTCAGCCGTCAATACAAATATTATAAAAAGGTAGGAAGATTTTTGTGTTTAGCAGTATATTGCCCCCTCCTACATATATCTCGCGAAGAGACTATGAGGATAAAATCAGAGTGATTAGAGCTCACACAGAGGTGTACCGACAGTCTTTCTTTCCATGAACAATACGAGACTGGAACAGAAGGGAGAACCAGTAGAGGTACTCAAGGTACCCCCCGCCACACACCGCCAAGTGGCTTATGGAGTATGGATGTAGATGTAGAAGTAGATTTTTTTTTGTCAGATGCTACTGATTCAAGAGAACTTCTATTCCATTTATAATCTTTTTAACAAGATTCTGGGGGCATGAAAGGTGCCTCCATGAAGGGAACAGCTTTGGCTGGCCCGTCCTTTCACTCCAGAAACATCAGAAGTGAAACACTTAGAAAATGTAAACAATGCAGAGGTCCTTTTCAGGTCCAAAGATGACTGTTATCTCTTTAAACATGGAGGGCATATCCAGATGCTAGGAAAAGCAGTTGCAGGGCCTATGTCAAAAATAGGACTGATGCCCTGTGTATTCTGGTGACCCACAGAGATAGTTACCAGAAGAGACCTAGAATTCAAAGCAAAGGCTTACTGCCAAAAGACGTCATTGACAATATGGAAGAGCAGTTTCTGTTGAGCCCAGCATCCAGACCCAGTCTACCAATATAACTGAGGAGAATGAAACTGAGATACTAATAGTAGAACTGAACAACTGCACAGTTACTTCTATGTGTACGCCACCATACACTGAAATTGAGGCCAACGAATTCCACTCACTTGTTGCTGAAGAGGTACATTTGATGGTTGGGGATTTCAACTGCCACAGTAGTCTCCTGGGGGTGCCGCGATGATGACAAGAATGGGAAGGTGTGATCCAGTTGGCAGACACAAATGGTCTAGGTCTCTTACACGATGATAAATTACCATCCTCCTTCAGTAAAGCTGGATAGTGGAGCAGTTATGGCCCACATATACTATTTGTGAGTAACGGGATAAACCACCAATGGATCAATGGAGTATGCCAACTCATTCCAAAAACTCAACACTGGCCAGTTATGTGTCAGCTTACTGCTATTGCCAGATCCCATAACATCCCCTTCAGATGCATATATGACTTTCAAAAAGCTGCCTGGCCCACATTTCAGAAATTACTGGATAATGCCATGGATACCCCTTTCCCCATCCGAAGCACGTATGGCAGGTTTGTGAAAATTGTTAAAAAATGCTCATGACTCTCCATCTCCAGAGGATGCAACAAGAACTATATCCAAGGTCTGACAACAATAACAAAGGCTGAACTGCAAAACTACCTAACTCTCTTCGAGGCCAATTCCCTGTGAGATGGCACAATAGGGGGCGAGCTATCAATTAATCAGTTCCGTATTAGAGGCTGAGAGATAGAATTGGATCAAACTAATGGAGGAACTCAACATGAGCAAGAGCAGTCACAGGGTGTGGAGACTACAGAAACACCCGAACAGTGACCCAACTCATTCAAGAGCCTATATGTATGTAATGGCAGACCAAATAGCCACTCAGCTTGTAAAGAATGGCAAGCCAGATCAAATCCCCCCAACGACATGAACCCAATATTAACTGAAAAGATGACAATGAAATGGCCAAACTGTCCTCCCCTTTTACCATAGAAGAGCTGATTACTGCCACAAAAAAATTCAAACCACAGAGGGCCACTGGACTAGATGACATCCTGACTGAGCAGATCAAATATTTTGGACTGATAGCTAAACAGTGACTATTGACATATTCAGTGCCTGTCCACAATAGTGCAAAATTCCTAGAATCTGGCAAAAAACCAAGACCATACCTATTCTTGAACCATGTAAAGATGCCAGCAGTCCAAAGAGCTACCATCCATTCTCCCTGCTATGCCATATGTATAAAGTTTTCAAATGAATTGTATAAAACTGCCTCTCACTGGCTATGGAACCTATCCTCATACTGCAACATGCTGGATTCTGTCCTGAAAAAAGTGTACCACACAAGTGCTCAGTCTAACTCAGCACATCAAGAATGGTTTCTGAGGGGGCTATGTAATAGGTGCCACTTTCATTGACCTTACTGCTGCATCAATCTCCAACTCCTGATGCAGAAGGTGTATGCTATGACTAAAGACATTAATCTTACAAACATCACTAGAAACCTGCTCCATAGTCTGGGGTTTCTAGTGGAGTTACAGCAAAAACAAAGCCGAACGAGAAACCAGAGGAATTGCCTGCCACAGGGTAGTGTTTTGTTTTGGGGTGCAAAACAAACTGGGGTCTTACACACCCAAGTCAAAAACATAAAACACGAAGACAGAGAGGAGTTAAAAAAGATTACATGTCAGTCCCTATCGACATAAGAGAAGACAGCTAAAAACAGGGATGTGGAGAAAGGTCTACAAATACACCACAGAGAAATGGAGGTCCAGAACTAAAAATTAAATGGCCTTCACCATGTTGCTACAGTGGATAAAAAGTAAAACGCGGTTAACAGCCCATGTGTTGTTCGCTAAAATGACCAATAACTCAGAAGGCAAACCCCAAGCGGAAATGTAAATGGTTAAAAAATGGGCATTCCATCAGGAAATGGTGGACAGTTGGAAGCACCAGTTAACAAATGGTGATGGCTAAAAAGGCAGTGCCCAATACGCAACCTAGTTAAAATGACCTCCTCCCAGTGGGAGGGCTGTGAGGAGGTTGTCCAAGTGCTGGGAGAGGCTTAATAATCTGGAGCTTATCCCCAGGAAGGGAGGCGCAATGGCATTGCTGAAGTGACACCACCTCCTGACAAACAGCAACACGGAGATCAGAGGGGAATATAGGAACCAGTAGGCTGTGGTATGAGGACTGCAGCCTTAGCAGTGGCAGCAGCCTCGTTTCCTGGAAGACATAACAGGAACCCACATAAACATCGCAGTGGCGCCATCAAGAGTGAGCAAGTGGACCCACTGCACTAAGTAATGAGCAGTGTACAGCGCACAGGGACTTTAAATGGCACCGAGAGAGCCTGAGCAGAGAACACAATAGAAAAGTCAGTGTTGCCGGGTGTATTCCATGGCCTGATACAGGGCCAATGATGGAGGCACACCCAATACCAGACCCAGTTCAAGAACCATCAGTGTACACAAAAGTACTATCACGAAGTTCCATGCGAAGGTCATGTAATTGAAGGCAATAGAGCGAGGCTGGAGTAGAGCCGTTAGGAAGCAAATGAAGACTAAGGTGAACATGAGGCGCTGCACAAACCAAGGTGGTGAAGGGTTCGCACCCACTAGGAAAGTTGCAGGTAGTGTGAAGTTAAGCCACCAGAGCAAGAGCCAAAAGCGGATTACAGGAGGTAACAAGGAAGAGGGACATGCCCCATACTGGCTATCAAAGGAGTCATCGAAGAAGGAGGCATTGGATGCATGGTCACACATGGCAGACAAACGGCGTGCATACCTTCTGAGGAGAAAGTCACAGTGGTAGGACAGTGATAGTTCAGCAGCTTCGACATACAGACTCCCATCCAGGCTAGTGTGGCCAAACGGGTGCCATGGTAATGGATAGTGTTGAGATGGCATAAGAGGGACGGATATGCAGATGCATAAACAAAGCAGCCATAGTCTAGTTTCGAACAGACAAGGGACTGGTACAAATGGAGGAGGGTGGTTTGATCTGCACCCTGGGAAGTACCATTGAAGATATGTAGGACATTGAGGGACCATGTACAGTGGGCTGCCAGGTAAGACACATGGAAGGACCAAGAGTGTTTGCTATCAAGAATGAGCCCCAGAAATTTGTAGTTTCAATGAACAGAAGTGCAACAGGCCCAAGATGTAAAGTCTTGAAGCTGGAAATCTCACATTTTAGGTCCTCACTGTTGGATTGAATTAAATAAATTTGGAGAATGTTGTCGCAGAATTTTTGTTTTTACATAAACATATTTTGCCACATTTTAGTATATCATACAGTATTTTAATTTTTTGCATTAACAAAGCCAAAATTACATTGTTCGCACAAAAATACAAAATTGCATCCGATCACATCAGTGCATGCTTATGACTTCTTCACTTCGTGGAAATAACACTATTCCAAAGGGTTTGCAATTCTTCTTGACAAATGAATTTCTGCTAGTTACCATTACATTATTAATTTCAATTATTATTTCATAAATGAATCCAGACATAAATATAGCAAACAGTACAGGATTGTGTAATTAATAACAGAAATTTTAAGTGTACCAATAATTTATAATTTCAAATTTTTCTAAAAAATAATTTTAACTGTACATTCAGAACTAGTACCTATCAGTTATAACATTGAAACTAAAATATTTTATAAAGTAATTCCGTTTCATAAATTTTATGCTTGAAATACAACATACTGTGCATAAAATTGTATGAAAGTTTTCAAAAAAGCAACTGCGATAATACTGACCAGTCCAAAATTCAAAAAAATTATACTGGTATCAACAACTACTGTTGAGGAAGAGTAAAGCTAGAGGAGGATTCCTGTTACACACCAATGCCCATGGAAGGTGCAACTCTTGCATATATTCTTGGTTCTGCATAAATAGAAGCCTAGCAACAGTGTTTTGCTCCCCTCTAGTTCAATTAACTTAAAATAATAGTTTTTTCCTTATATTCACATGAATATCTTTCATTTCTTGAAGAGCCAAAGAGTGTACCATGGCGTTTCCTAGAAAAACATCATGTTAAATTACAAGGTGTATTCTGTATGGGAAGATTTTCAAGAGTTGGGGTTCTCTTCAAATCTCCGATCCACATTAGATGCCTTAAAAATCCTACAGTTAGTATTTTTTCCATAACCATGTATGTCAACACAAATTTATAAATCTTTTCATCATTGGTTTCCCACAAATGAAAGGGATCTTTTTTATGATAACATTTTGGACTTTGCAACAGTTACACACAGAGCTGAATGTCTGACATGGAAACTGTGCTCTATGGTATAAAACACATCACTGTAGCAAGATAGTTACAACAAAGAATTATCAGAAATGAATATTACTCATATACCTGATAATAATTAATATACTGAATATTAGTAAAATGACTAGCTTATGAGAAAAAGTAATGTTTCATAATGCATCTCTCGTTATTTTCAGGAAAATCACCCAAGAAAAAGAGGCAGGAAAATGTCTGTGATATCTATTATGAATTTTTTAATAACACTAAAATAGAACGGACAATCAGCTGACAGTAAGAAATTTTGTGATCTAAACAAATGGTGGCATTCTGTCCCTTTGACTTTTGTGTCAGCACTACTAATGTATCTGCACCTGCACATTTGATACATATACAGAAGGAACAAAGGAATGTTATGAATATCCCTCTTGCACAAAATAGGAGTTAACTGTCTGTGACGTCAAAAACAGCTGAAATGAAACGCCTGTTCTGTCTGCACAAGCAATGCTAAGCGAATCACTCCCTACAACAAATTGCGTGGCACATATCACTAAGAAAAGGACTTTAAGGATCTCCTCAAAATTGTTGCCTTCTGTAAGAGACATTTTTTTCACCATATGCCAAAATGGTGAAGACATTCTCACTTACAAGGCAAGCCTTAGTAGAATTAAAAATAAACATCAGCTACTACTAAACAGTGAAAAATCATGGATAGAGTAACAACCATATGGAAAGGATAGATTGCTACTCACCACATAGAGGAGACATTGAGTTGCTAACATTTGAATAAGAGTACATTTGAAGAAAACCAAGAAAATGGCAGTATGTAACAGCAACATGCATTCTACCTCGAATAATAGTGCGAAGGATGTGGAAGTGAATGCTTTCTACTTTACCCATGAAGGGTGTTAAACAATAGAACTGAGTAACTTATTGCAGTGTCTATTGCAAAATATGTGCAGTCATTAGTTAGAAATCAATAGCAGCCCACAATAAATTACTTTGTAATTTTTTTGGTATGTACAGTTCATTTGTAATTGTACGAATGGAAAAGTGTTTCTGTGCACATATGGTTGCAGTTTGCTTACTGTAAAGTGATGATCAGCCATTTTTCAGGGGCAACTGAATCACAGAAAGCTGTATCTGCTTTTCGTATTTTGTCTTTACCGAGACTTAAAATCTCATTGAAACATTCATTAGTCATTTTAAAGTAAATGAAAAATTGTTTCTTATCTAGATAGAGTTTTGGCATCAATGTAGGATATTCACCGTACTTGCAGTTTTCCAAAATAATACTATGGGATGCTTACCTCATTCTTCAATCATCATCTATGACAGCTAACAATAAAAATGTGTCTTATTCATCAGACAACATCATTATGAAAAGGATCGATTGGTACTAACGGTAAAGGTAACACACTGAGTTGCAGACAGGCACAATGAAAATATTGCACAGTCAGGAAGCACATCTCATGCATACATGACAGCGCACTCTGGCCGCTATGGGCCATGTGCATGTGTGCAGGTTTTTCTTGTCTGAAGAAGGCTTTAGCCGAAAGCTAAAAGTGTAACAGTCTATTTGTTGCGCCTGTCTGTTACTCAATGTATTATATTTCCAATGAGCAGCAGTCTGTTCTTTTCATAATATTGTAGATATTCCAGCAGGGTCATTCCAGTGTGGACATCCTCTTCATTTGACTAGCTGCAGAAAATTATGTCATGCCATTAGGGCAGATTTTACTTCATGTGGATTGTCTAGATAAAACACCATGGTCTGGCACGGTGATGAACCATCCATCAGCATGTGTGTGGCAGTCAAAGTGTTAACTGAGCTTTACCCATAATATTGTAAACATGCAGTCTAATAACATAGCAGATATCAACATTTGAGCTTATCTTAAAAGGAGAATCTAAATTTAAACATTTTTTTGAAAATTTCAAAGATAAATTTAACATCAGATGATTATGTAATCCACAGATTGTGTGTAGCAAAAACCAGCAAAGACTGTGTCTAAATGTTATTCATTTCTTAAGAAAACATTAAACAATCATGGACTTCCTCTTCTGCTCTTCACTTCTTGTTGCGTTAACGAATAGAGGTATGTATAATTGCTCTGTGTAATTTGTAATTATTGATGATTAATAATGCCATTTCTTACAAATGAGTGTACAGTCATTCATAGACTCCTCTAGAATCAAGCCTTTTAATCTCGTTAAAGAGTTTTAACATTTCATATGTGTTTATCAGATTGTGCACTTGGGGAAGCCAATGAAGGTCAATGCTTTCTGCATAATAGTCACTAGGGCCGGATACATTGAGAAGACTTCAAAATAGCAATGGCAGAAGTAAGGTATTGAAATTGATGTGTGTGAAACTGGTAACGATTCATGCCATCACACTTGTGATGTGTCTTTTCTGAGGCAAATCTTCCTTAACTGCTCTGCATACATCTTGGTTATAGCTTAATGTTTTTTTCCAATTTTTATTCTGCTAGTAAGGAAGGATACATTACAATTTCCTATGTTAGTCATATAATTATAAACGATGGTTGCCCATGTCTCTGTATATTTAATCCTTAATGGACATAATCATAAATAATACCACCCTCTTGCAAACCAACAGTTCTGTCCAAAGGGCCGATATTATGGACAAGAATGTTGTCCATACAGTCTTAAAATAATGTAATTTGGTCCAGAATGGTGTCCATTATTTGAAAAAATTACATTTAAAATGCCATGCCAGCAACTATAAACGTTTCAGCTACTTCCCAACTGAAAGTACTGGATGGAATAACAACAATATGAAAAGTACAGATTGCTACTCACTATATAGATGAGGCATTCCATCACAGACTGGCATTATGAAAAAGGCTGGCTTTCAGACAAAGCACTCCTTACAAAGTACAAACAACACACCTCACACACGCATGGCCATGATCTCTGTGCCCTGGGTCCCAACTACGACTGCTGCTGACATGAGGAGACACCTGCTGGGGTAGGAGGAAGGGAGAAGGTGGCGGCATAGTGATGAGATGGGGCAGGTATAGCACAGTAGGTTTGGGGCAGATGCTAGCACTGCCAGCTGTGCTGTGGGGAGGGGGGGGGGGGTGCAGAAGTAGGAAAGGAGAAAGAAGGACTGGCAGGTGCATTGGCAGTATAGGAGCTTTGTGTAGTGCTAGAGTTGAAGCAGGGAAGGCGATTGAAGGTACAGGTCAGGGGCTAGCGGGAAGGCAGTGGGGTTAGGGAAATGAAGGCTATGTTGTGCAGCAAGTTTTCACTTTCGCAGATCAGAAAAATTGGTGTTGCTAAGAACAACCCAGATAATGCAGGCTGTAAAACAATCATTAAAGAGAAGCAAATTATGTTTGGTTGCATATTTAACAACTGAGTGATCCATCTCTCTCTGTCACAGATTGGCCGAGACCATTCATGCAAATAGACAGCTTGTTACTTGTGAGATGCACGTAGTAAGCAGCACAGTGGTTGTAGCTTAGGCGGCAGATCACATGGCTTCTTTCACACATGGCCCTGTATGAGGTAGCAGATGTCTGACATGACTGGAGTAGTTGATAGCGGGAGGATGTGTGGGACATCTCTTGCATTAGGTCTATCGCAGGGATACAAGCTGTAAGTCAAAGAGTTGGAAGCAGAGGTGGAATAATGATGAACAAGGACATGAAGTTTGTTGGCAGTGAAATACCATTGTAGGAGAGATGGGGAGGACAGTCCTCATTTCATGACATGATTAAAGATAGTCATAACTCTCTAGTGGAGAACATGATTCACTTGCTCCTGTCCTAGTTGGGAGTCTTGGAGATAGTATTTAAAATTCTCCTGTTTTGCAATCCCAAATTCCTGCACCCCATTTTCCACATTCAAACTCTTGCCCTCCAGAACTAGAGCAGCATGCCACCTCAAAAAACCTCTCCACTCTGTTCACCTCATACTCCCACCTTGGATTAGCACTATCCACCATCTCTGCAAGAGCCTCCAACAAATTTTCCCCACATCCCCTCAAAATCACCAAACCCTACCTCACAGACCAGCTACATGTATAAGCCCTATAAGAATGCAGAACCTGAACATACCCACAGCATAATCCTGAACGTATCCTCCAAAATTCTCAGCCCCACAAAAGTATTAGTTCTTTCCAAAAGCCTTAAGTTTTGTGCCACTCCCAAATTAAATTATGTTGGCCTTGTTGACCTTCTCTCCATCTCCCAGTAGACACCATCTTGCCACCAATCCAACCACTCGGACTCAATCTGAAAGCAATATTTAACTCTGGCAAACTGTTTATTCCTCCATTCAACCATGATCCATCCCTACTGGCCCCAGACCAACTACTGACTTTCCAGAATTGTCTCAACTTGAACCTCGGGTCACTATCATCCTTCAGCATGGAAATCTGCCTTACAGCTGCAGAAGGAACTGCAACCCACCGCCTAAAAACTGGTCCCAACTTTATAATCCCACCTGCTGACAAAGGCTCCACCACTGGTTATGAAATGCAGGTGTTACTTGGTGGAAGGAATCCACCAGCTGTCAGATGTAACCACCTACACACCCTGATGCTTTTCCAGAAATCCAGCCTATTACCTGTTACCTGCCTTCCTGTATAAACGACATCAACCATCTCCTCCACAGACTCTTCACAGTTCGTGTTCCGTTACCAGCTGGTGTCCTGCTTGCCACTGCTGATGCCACCTCCTTCTACACTAAGATTCCTAATGCCCATGGCCTTATGGCCTTGCCATTATTGAACATTGCCATTGCCATTATTTCCCTGTGCTCAAGTGATTCCAAACCTACAACCCCCCCCCCCCCCCTACAAAAATAAATAAATAAAAGGAAATAAATAAACACACACACACACACACACACACACACACACACACACACACACACACACACAGCAGCAGCAGCAGCAGCAGCAGCAGCAGCAGCAGCACATGGTTGTCAAACCCCCATATAATATGCATGACAGTGGTTTCAGCTTGTAGATCCCACCCACCAACTCACCAGTCAGGCACTAAAGTAATAGATAGAGGATGACAGAAGTCTTCCTCCAGCTCACTAGAAGTGAAATTCATTAGAGATGGTTTTGGGAGAAGAGCAAGATCACTTTATTATTTGGGGCAAAACTGTTCCAGGCAGGGTTCTATGTTGGTTCTATTTCTTGGGGTTGGGATTGGATGGTGAAGTTCTATATCCTCTTGAGGTGATATTTAACTAAGGCATTATGATTGAATTCAATGTGGAGGGCTGAAGGTTAATGTCTTCAACAAAATGGATGCCTCTTGTGCAGAGAGGTAGTTTTAAGATAGGTTTAGAATCAAACTGGAATAAGTACTTCGAGGTGTTCAGGTGTGATTGTAGCTTTTGTGCTTAGGCAGATGATGTGTTGAGAGTGTAAGGTTAAGTGTGGAGACAGACCAAACTGTATTTGCCATCCAAGAAGGATTGTCATCCAAGAAAGACGGAGAGGGGGGGGGGGGGTGTTTAAGGAATTAGGTAGACAACCACAACTTTTGAAGTACTTGGCCAAAATGACATGTTGTATCCTCATGTGCATGAGGAATTTTGTTAAAATTTACAGCTGGCTTCTATGAAAGTGATGGTGGCTGTATTCACAGACCCACTGGCTGAAATGTGGAGGATTTGCTACAGCTGTGTATAAAGCTAACAGCAGTTGTATGTTCCAGAAGTTGTTCAGGTCTTATCAGTACTTCATACCCATGTCAGAATAACAAAGTGACTGACAATCAGTTGCTTACAAAAACAGCTACCACAGGAACACCCCAGAGAGTGAGCTTGGTCACACCTGCTGTTTTGTTGTCAGTTGTTATATTGCTCTGTGGGTAATGATTATGGTTGACAATTTAACTGTTATGACTTGTTTTCACAATGTTTTATTATAGTGCACAAAACAATGTCTGCAGCTAATAGTGAAAGTGATAAGGTTATTACAGTTCTGCATAGAAAAATCCAGTGTTGTCAGTTAATAGAGAATATGCAAAGGAAATTCATGTTTAACTTAACAATTGCTGCTGCAGCTATCATATTATGCTTGCAGTAACAGTGCACTGCCAGCATCACCTGTTTTGATGTGTATCAATCATTTTGTTTGTATTATGATCCAGTTACATGCTATTAATCTTTTTTCTTGTTTGTGAAATTTCTAACTTCACACTGAATCCACTTACCTATTTGAGAAATATGTAAAACGAAGGGCATAAGGCACAACTGCAAAGAAACTGGAAAACACATTAGATTAATATTTGACACGAACTGTCCTGTAAATACTCCAAAGTGTGGATCTTTCTACATACTGCACCACTTATAGTTTTACACACAGTAATCTGCAGTCCTTGCTGGTTTTCGTCTGTTTACCTAATTTTCTTATACTATACCTAATGTGTTCTCCTGTAGGTAGTCTCGCTTGGCAGTAAGATAGCTAATTCAGCATATTAGGCTTGTTAACAACAGGGATAAAACTGTATATATAATATTTGCTGATATTGTCAGCAGATTTTGATTGAATATCTGCACTGTTAACATATTTACGACTGTCTATTTGCTTGTGATGCTGTTTTGAATTTTGTGCCTACTATGTAGTTCAAAATGGCATGTTATTGTTCAAGTACTGCTGAATGATTCTTAATTAAGAAGGTTAAAAAGATAACCAAACACAAGGAACGTTCTAAAAATCTGATGAGACTTTATTCATTCTGATATCATAAGCAATGATTTGACATGAATATTCACAAATGTTGTAACAAATTGAATGACATTAACTTGTTTGCAGCAAATCTTTGAAACTGTCAACAAATATTACATTCCAACTACAATTACTGTACAAAAATGTCATGAAGAGGAAATATCTTACTGTAAACAAAACACAGCAAATTATTCTCAGATTACAGCATTAAATCACCTGATTTGTGGTCACAAATGGTATTAATAAGTCACTGACAATTTCAATAGTGTGTTATCATTAAAAATTGCAGATGTAATCTGATCACAAAATAAATGAAATGTCAACAACACCATTTATATAAATATGGACATTGGTGAAACTGACACACACACACACACACACACACACACACACACACACAAAATACTTTTATATTTAGTAAATGTCTTCTGAATACTGAACAGTCTCCACAGTTCTCACAATAGCTTTTATAGAAGTTATCTTTCAAGCATCTTTGAGCCATCTCGAGAAAGTCTCATAGCTTTCTTCAATTGGTGCAAGAGCAACTATTACAATAATTGCTACAGCAAGTCCAAGTATGATCACGATATAAATTCCAAGGAGCACTTTCCTCAAACATGTAAACTGTAAAGCAAGAAAACTGTATTAATATATGTTACAATTGAAAATGAGGTAAATCTGCTACAACAACAATAACAACAAATTTTCTTAAAATCTGTATGGTTTTCCACCACAGCTACAACTAAAATAAACACACAAAAATAACTACAGAAAAACTGTACTGAATTTTACATGTTCTGCAGATTATTAAATATAAGCAGGTCAAACATTAATAGCAATAGGAACCCAACAACTTATGTACAATAGAGGATTTAAACACACAAACACTTTAACAATTAATAAAATTCTAACTTTTATCAACACTGGAATAGGATAAATTTAATACCACTGGGCTTCAAGACAGTTATTCGCTGTATACAAAGATGGGTGACAAATGAGCACAGGTTTGTTTGACTTGCAGGAAAGTCACCCAGACTTTGTGAGCTTCATTGTTTCAGTTGAACATGTGAAGACCTCAGCTTACATGAGCAATCTGACAATATAGAGCTCCCTGGGATCATGCAACCATTCAAGTTATTGAATGTTTAGCAATGCGATGCAGCTATTCTGACCTAAATAAGCAGCACAGCTGTGTAGGCTATGTTCACACTGTACTTAGAATGGTCACCAGCTCAGCAGACAGCTTTGTTATAGTGCATCCCATCTCTTCCACCAGTTTTTGGTTGGATCACTGTGGTGATGTTAGGTTAGAATCTGTTCAATCTAAGAGCTCAGAATCTATTTTAACCTCCTTAAGGGGTGGGGGACGATGATGAAATTTACCAAAATGTCAATTTTCAATTTATTTTTTGTTTGTTAGTACAACTCATGGACAATAAGTTTCCAAAGTTTCAACGTTGAAATCGCATCTGAAGTGCCTGGAAAATGAATTAAAAGTGTGACGTTGCCTTCCTGCCATGCCCACATTTTGAAGCAGCACTTCAATACCAGCTGAGTGAACAACAATTCTGTGTATTACTTTCAACCAAACTTGGGCAGGATATACCTAAAAGGCCATGATACATACTCTTTGGTTTTATAGATCATCTTCGACTGTTCCGTATCAAATGTTTCTCTAAATTCACTCCTATGGAAATGATGCCCTAAAAACACATTTGCATCTGCTACAGTTGTCATAATTACAACTTATGATGCAGTTACTGTATTTAACGATGGGAACATTGGGAAGATGAAGTTGTTAGAAAGAATGGGCTCCAAGATAGGAAATTTTACTCAAGACATCCTGAGAAAAATAGTTTTACAGTGCAGCTCTGCAGCTGAAAAGTCAGTTTAAGACCTGGTAAAGGAAAGAAGACAGAAAACAAGAAACCAGAAAAGAAGCCTTGAAGGGAAAGATGACCCAGAGTACAAATGTGGTGCCTTCTGAAGAAGTGACGTAAGGAAACAAATTAGGTTGAACTTAAAATTGTGTTTCCTGAAATTTTTGTTTTTTAAAGTTTATGTACCTTTTTCTCAGATTCTATGAATGTTAGAATTATGAAATTTTGTACACATATTTAAATGATTGGAATTTTGCATGAATTTAAAATTGTACTTGTGGAATTATAATTAAAAAAATATGTAAATTCTCCTATTTGACCTATTCCACAAACCTCATGAGAGAAGCTTACAACATATAAAGAGATGAAACAGATAATTTTTTTTGTAATCTCTTTAATACTTTCTAAGAAAAAGGAACATATATTATTTTTTTAAAATAAAACTTCAAATTTCATTCAAAAAAAGTAAATGTGTTGGTTTCATGTAAAGTGTGGTACAAAATTTCATTGCCATATCTCCAAAACTTCAGATTTGGTGCATTTTTGAAATAGTGTGTGTTATTCATCAATGTCTCCCTATTCCTTTAGTTATTGGAATAATGAGACAAGTTTTATGAATATACGAGATGATGAGAGAAATTTTCTGTCACATGGTTGAGATGATGTGTGGTGACTAAAGAACAAGTCTACAAACATTGCACAATTTTAAATATATTCTGAAAACACACATGTCAATTAACCTTCAATGATTGTCATTCAGCATGTGTGTGACAGACATGCATAACTTTTACAATAAGACACACTTATCATGAAAAGCTACTGACAAGTTGAAGCACATACCTGTACTCAAGATATGCAAATACTTTGTATAATGGAATCACCACCCTACTTGCATAAAAACACCAGTAAGCAGCGTAACAGTTCACAGAAAGCTAAAGTTGTCACCTACATACCAAAATAAAAAAAAAAGTTACTACAGTAACTTTAAGCATTACATATGGCACCCTTCCCACTTGAACATATTTTTTGGGTTATAAATTATGTCTTACACTTCCGATAAAGATGTTGTGGTTTTCGATGAAGCTGCAATTTCGGTCCACAGATTCCAAGCTACATCCCGATTATGATAATTTTTGTCCTCAGAATACCACAAACTACTACTTTCTTGTACTTAACTCGTCTTTTTCTTACAGTGTAAATATCATGTGAAAGAAAGTTGGCCAATTCAATCAAAGAAAACAGACTTATTTTAATTTCACCAGTTGCCATCCAAAATCTGTACATTCAGGCAAAGAGATCTCATGCACTGTGACAGCACATGCACACTCATACTGATTTGAAAAGATCAGCTGTCCACTGTCAGCAGGAACAACCAATGTCTGCGTCACTGACTGCAAACTGTCTGCAGCACTTGCGTGGATGTGCCAGCTGCTATCAAATACATGCCACCCAATTTTAATAAATATATTCTGTGAAGAGATTTGATTTTTGCACATACACCATATCAAATTAAGTAAACCATTTTATGTTCGCAGAGGTAAAAATGCATTGTGTACACTTAGTGTATTGTTCATTTTGGGTCCTACACTGCTGCAATATGAAATGTTGCTAACCTAACAATTTTTCTTTTAAGTAGAGAGCAGAGCAATATCTATCTTCACTCTCAAGATATTTGTTTTTATACAGTGTTAACATTGTCAACTTTATTAAACTGCATGGACTGGTTCCTAAGTGAAACAGAGGAGAAAGTCCTATCAGCATCCGTTTGGAAAGGCATTGTTGCCATGGCAGGTGGCACTGACAAATGAAAGTTCCTCTGACCATGGCAGTGCATTCTTTGTGCGTTGAAAGCTGTGTGATTGACTCAGCATACTGTAAGCAATAGGTTAGTCCAGTATTCGTGTCGGGGGCAATCCGAGATAGTGTTTGTGTATAGCCAAGGAGATGGAAATGGTCGAGAGGCACAACCCAATTCCCCAAATCAGATGTATGCACATTCCGCTGCCTCCTTGAGTGTTTGTCCATATGAAAGGATCCACAGTCATACTAACACCCAAAACAGGCTTGAAATTTTATGTGATGTGGTTGGTGTCTTTGAGGGTACTTGTTTTGGTATAGCCATGCTGCCTCTACTATTTCCATCTGTAACCTAAAACTTTACATGCATTTTTCTCAAAACTGTGTTTTTCGAATTGGTGGGAAATGCACCTCGAGGATGGTACATACAACTTTGATCAGAACTCAATGCTAGCATTCCAAATTGAATTCTCCTCTTTCAACTTAAAACGCAAACTGCATCCATTTTGTGCAAAAATATCAAACCAACCGATTGTGTCTGCTTTGATTGAGTCAGTCGTGCTGCAGCCATTAGTTAACCGACTCTCATTATAACTGCAATGAATTTGTGTAAATACTTACTCTAAAGTTCACCATCTTTATTGGAATGTAAACAAACAAATATTAGGATTTCTCAAATTTTCCAAGCAAAATGGCAGTTATGATATTTGAAGTGTTTAACACAATTCTGCTGAAAACATTGGTAACTTCTGTCTCTGCTTAATCTTTAAGTACTCTGCATTTTCATGTTAAACATTGTTTGCGTAACTGGAGTTATATGTTCATGTGATCTAAGCCAGTGAAACTATTTTTCTACACACAAATTTGAACCAAATACAAGCCTTACTCATTAATTAACCATTCACTTATGCAAGACTTTCATTGTAACTCATAAGAAATGGGCACTTCATAAGAAGTAGGCAATCAACAATACACATACTAAATTTTGTTTATTGTTAGTTTACATAAGGTACATGGCTGAAACCACACTGAGGTAATGTTGAAGCAGCTTTCAATTAAATCTGTTCTGTATAAGTTTTTGCCACAGTGTTATAATAAATAGGAAAGATTTATCTATGGTGCATTGTCTGCATCATTTGTAATTAGTATGCCATACCAATGCCCTGATAATTTGATTTGAACCACAGACGTGTTTTAATGGAATAGCTATCACAACTTGCCAAGTTGCACTACCCACAAAATGAGCTGCAAATTATCAGTTAAGTAATGAAATGAAATGCCTGGTCCATTTCATAATTCATGTGTAATGTAATAGGTGAGTGAGAATTATTATTAGTAAGGGTAAGTGAGACTGTTGGTGTAAGATTTATAGTATCATCAGGAAGCCAGTGTTTAAAGTACTGACAGCCATTTGGGGATACCAGTTTTAATCATCAGTAAGGACACGAGAACCATTAATGGAAATTAAGGATGGAGCAATACATCCAATAAGGGAAAGGCAATAACTAGTGTATAGCAGATCGATGTGTGGGGCACAGAAAAACAACTGAAAACCGTATTCACGCTAGCTTTTGAACACAAACTCTCTTTCTAATGAAAGTAAATACCTTCCAGCACACAGACAAAAATACACACTGCTGTGTGCATGTCAAGACTAATTATTGGTACTAGATTATCAATAGCAGTTGCCTGAGCTGATTGAGATGTGGAGTGGGTAGGAAAGGTCTTTGAACAGATGACTTGTGAAGAAGCAAGCTGGGATATTTTTAATTCCACTCTTGTTTTGCTATCTTCCTCCTTAAAATTCATTTTTTCAAATCTGACTAATTACCATTGACATACGTGAGTATAATCTGCATTTTCATAAAAGTGAAAGGTTGGCAGTCAGTCTTAAATAATATAACTTCTGATCTAATTTTGTGCTTAGTTTCATGTATGTAATTGATTTTCTAATTTATTTGGACTATTCCTAGTTAGTATCTTTTGTTATAGGATGAAATCAGTAATTGTTTCATAACTTAAAATTCTATTGTTGGCTTATAAACAAATATAAATTCTGTACCAATTATAAACATTTGGAAGACTAAACACTGGCATTCTTTAAGTATTTATTTGGCTCTATTTGAAAACTTGTTAACAAAGCCAGCCCTTAATTCCAAAGTAATTACCAGTTTTGTCAAAAGAATTGTTTGTATAACTATTTCTTTTAATTTCATCATTTAAACAAATAATTCAGCTTAACCATTGTAGTAGAAGAAACTGTTAAAAAGAAAGAATTTTCCATGTATTCAGTTAATTGAATGAGGTATGCTTTAATTGTAATTTCTGTAACTTTAACATCAAACAATGTATAGTTTCAGTGCCTAGTATTGTGAGGATATATAAAGGCCCGATTTTTGATGCCGAGACAGTCAGTCCACAGCCGATTTTCAGAAGAGAAACCCATGCTTGTTGGGTCAACAACAATGCATCAACTTAACTGTGAAATAAGTGTGTTAAAACAATGACAGTGTGCGTTCAATACGTACGTATTATTCTGCAAGAACTGTAAACTGTGTGGTTAGATTTTTACTGCTCATAGATATTCAACAGTAAACTATTGTAGCAGTATGTTTATGTTTGCTTGCAACCTATTAATGAGGCTTATCAAAGTTAACCAATAGTGGACTGGCCATGTACCTATTATTTGGGGGGGGGGGGGGGGGGTTGTGAACAGTGAGGAACTGTTAAATGCAAATGTGCACCTGTCAGCTACATCATTTAAAGTAGCCTGTATTGAACTTCCAACCCCCCCCCCCCCCCCCCCCGGCCCCCCCCATTTTTCAGCCAGTATAGCAACACAGTATGTTGACACCGCAGACAAGTAATGAAGAAATTAAGCAGGCAAACGTCACAGACTCTGCGGCCGCACAAGAAGATAAAAATAATGGAGCAGAAAGTGGTATAAAAGTGGGGGGGGGGGGGGGGAGAGAAGAGGGTGGTGAAGCTGGAGAAGGAGGAGTGGTGGTGGTGGTGGTGGTGGTGGTGTAGACAGCAGGGAAGAGGTAAAGTGATGTAACATGGAAAGGATAGTGGAGGTTTGCACCAAGGGGACTGTGAGTACAGGATAGTCTCCAACACATCCTGCGCTCTTTTTTGCGGCCACGTGCTAGTTGTTTAGGTTTCCAAAAGTTGTATTCCTGTGTTACAGCAAATGAAGCAGCATCTTCCTCCAATTCACTAGAGCTACTTTATTATTGCTCAGAAACCTCACTTTTGAGTTTTTGTACAGCTTGCCCACATGCAGCTGGATGTTTAAAATTCACATCCTTAAACCTGAGATCCAATGGAGTAGTAAAGGCTGCATAGTCATTTGATTCATTTAACGCACAACTTTTTCTTTGGCTCTCTCAAATTCCTTGCATTCTTTGTCAATGGGTGAGAGTTGCACGATACTATTAAGTTCTGTTGACGAATAATCACTGATACAGTTTTGGATATTGTAACATACTTTTGCAAGATGCCTATCATGCAACATAGGCTTTAATATAGCTGTAAGTTCGTCAAGTGTTTCCATCTTTACAGCAGTTGGGAAATCAGGTGTTCCAACACATTCAGTTTCGATGTCAGGTATCACTTTTCAGGAACGTAAGCACTGCTCCAACATGAAAGGCCAAATTCAGCATTTTTGTCCTTGGTGGAGTGTCTTTTCTTTTACACTATACCATATTCAACTTTCTGTGCTTTGCGTTTCCACCTGTGGATTCATGAACCATGTCAGGTACATTTTGTATGTTTTCAGCTGACCGGACTGTTAATGGTCAGGCGGCAAGTGCATCCATGTGGGTGGGTCCCCCTCACAAGCAATGAAAAGTATCTTATGTTAAACATAGATGGCAATTTAAAGAAATCATTGCCATTATATTTTTGAGACAGTTTCATGATACTTTATTCTCTCAAAGTTAGCTGTAACCACACTAGAAACACCAGCAGCTTTGATACCGTACATTAAAAACCTCCCAAACTTAACAATATAATTGTCAAGCACTATTTGTCAGGTTACAAACACTTTTGCATCTAGAAAGAACTAAACGCGATGTGATGAAGCAGACTTCAGCAAAATGCAACCTGCTCTGGGTGCAGAGTTTTCAGCAAATATGAACAAGCCTGGTGGACAAACAGCAGTGTAGCCAAGAGAAACTGGTCACTATTTGGATACGGGCATAAAATCTATTCAATAGAAGTACTTTTTTCTGATACTGAGTAAGTATTGAAAGAATGATTCGATTCTGAAACTACTCTGTATCAAAACAAAACTATCAATATTTACTTGTATCATAACATCCCTAGTTGTGTGGTCCTGGAGTCATCTGTCTGAAGACCAACTTCCTCCTCATTACCCCTTCCTTGCAACCTCCTCTACCCTCTCTCCATCTCCAACAGGTCAGGCATTACTAATTAGTCCTGCCGTGGCCACAGATTTATGCATTTGTGTGTGTGTGTGTGTGTGTGTGTGTGTGTGTGTGTGTGTGTTTGAAAGTATGTACTTCTGCTAGAAGAAGACCTAGTGCTTGAAAGCTAGTGTGAATGTTTTCTGTTCTCCAGGCATCAATTTATTAGCATCTATGTATGACCATGCCAACTACTTTACACAATTCTGTACTGTGCCACCCCTCTTATTATTTTAATGAAATCTGCACTATAAATCTGAATAGGTTTTAGTTTATCCTGTCGTGGTGGTGTAATAAATAAAACACACACAGGACAGAACTTAAGTTTTGTTGATAGATGACTAGAGCTATTTTGTCAATCCACATCACCATCCCAAAATCTATGATAAGCAGTATTTGTTCAACACTACCCTCCAAAATTCATGATAAAACAAAAGAAGGTTATACTGATCTGAAGTAATAACTTCCTCCAACACAGTCTCTTTTACAGCAGTACAAGGTCTGTTAGAGAAGTATTCAACCATTGGAGGAAGAGGAGGAAGAACCCACCTGGAGTGTTGGACACCTAATCACCCTAAAAGTAGTTCCCTTGGGACTCCCTACATGTTGCACACACTTTTCCCAGTGGTGCCACCATTATTGGGGTGTTTAGCTTGGCTGTTGTCGCTGCCATAATACGCTTTCTTGTGAAATCGATATCCTTTCAATAGCCTCTCGAGTTTGGTGAACAGCCAGAAGTTGCAGGCTGGAGCATTGTCATGATGAATGTGCCTATTTCCTGTTGACTGCAAGTATGATATCTAGCACTGAACAGCCTCACATCCTGCAGTGCTTTCTCTTTGTGTGCCATACTGTGGGAGTCAAAGAAAGCAGTCAGCATCCCTCTGACATTGCTGCACACTTGGTGAGTCTTCTTTGGGCTTGGTGCCAAGGGATGCTTCCACTGTGACAACTGGGATTTGGTTTCCAGATCATACATTCACTCCCAGGACTCATCACCAGGGATTATGGTGTTCACAGAGTTGGGGTCACTGTTTCTGGAGTCCAGCATGTCCAGTGAGACATGAACACAAAGTTGCTTTTCCTCCATCACCAGCAGCTTTGGCACAAGTTTTACCGACACTCTTCATGGCCAAATCTTCCATCACAATGGACTGTACCAAAAAAAAGGGCTGATGCCTACTTCAGCAATTTCTCTGATAGTTACTTGATGGTCCCACATCACCAGTGTTCAATTTGGCAATGATCTGGCCATTTCGGCATGTTGATGGTCAATTGCAGCAGGGCTTGTTCTCCACCGATGTGCAGTCATCTTTAAAACCATTTTACCACTCATTAATCTGTGTGATGCCCATAGTATCATCACCTAAAGCTGTCAATCTCCCAAATGGTTTCCACCTGGCTGTCACCCAGTTTCTGCCAACATTTGATGCAGTAGCACTACTCCAGTCATTCCATCATTTCCCTTGCAACGAAAAACTGACACTAGCAGTACCTCACAAAACAGCTGCTTGCCAGCAGCTGATGCTATCTACAGACAGGAAAAAAACTATGAATATGCATGAAGGTTCAAGGTTGGCTCATGCACGCAGGCTAGATTCAAATCCATCAGGTGTTCACAGAAAGTGAGCCTGGTAGTTTACTACTAGACCTAGTATACAGGGTTTTTAATTACATCATTAGATTCTTCATTTAATATTGTTCTTGAAATTTTATAAGTAGACTTTTGTGGGATAACTGATGCTTATTTTCATATATTTGCCCAAACTGGACTTCCAGCATTTCTGTGACTGTCCAGTGGGTCATACAAACTTATGAGCAAGTGCATTGTCCTCCTTTGTATACAACTGGTATCCCCTTTAGAACTACACTGGTAATGATTAAAATTGCAACACCAGGAAGGATAGCAAATAAAAAATTAATTCACTTGCTTCCACAGTTTAGTAGCAAGAATAGATAATTAAATTTGTAGGAGATTTGGGGGTATCCAGGAAGCAGAATTGAGCACACAGAGCTGGCTTCTGCAGTAGCAGCAGTGGCTGACACAGCTGTACATCAAATTGAGCAGAGCTTGGACAACAGATATGGGCACATCATTCCATGCTGCTTCACTCTTGCAGAAATGATCAATCAGAGTGGCTGGTGAGAGGTAGTGCAGTAGCCTTTCAGCATCCTGTTACCAGATGTTTTCAATACGAGAGAGATCAGGAGAATTCAATAGCCAGGGCTTCTGTAAGGAACTAGGTGAAGACAGCAAGGACAAAACTCAGTTTTGCTGCATAATGGAGATTAAGATAAAGACACAGGAAATGTTAACACATCATACTTACTAACTGTGCAAACCAGGGGTGTAATATTTATGTGGTGGCATCCCATACCATGACACCCACTGCGTGGACTACGTTTATGACAATGATTACAGTCTGGCAGTAATCTTTTTCCTTTGAGCCTCCACACATGGATACGTCCATTGTGTGGCTGTAAATTGAACTGCGACCAGTATGTACAGGTCGTGCATGCTACTCTAGCATCCAGTATTGCTGCTGTGTGCATGACTCTCTCTGTGCCTTTCACTGCTACTGCACCAAGCAAAGCTCAACAGTAGTCCCCATGTTGACAATCATGGTCTCCAGGCATCATGGCATTATTTTTTTGGAACTTAACTTGCTACAGAAAATTGTCTTTTATAATCCTAGGTATATGATGTAGTTGTACAGTCCTGCACAGCTCAAGCAAACAATGCTTGTGTCCTCTTGGGCAGCAGGCTTGTGGAGCCACTGAGATCCTGCATGTCTTTCTATTGCCTCCCTGAACCCATTGAATCCATATTCACATGACAGTCGTGGAATCCCAATGAACACAAGCAGCAGTATTGCAGAAAGATAAACTGCAGTCTTGATAGGCAATGAACCTGCCGCTGCTCAATTCTGACATGCTGGTACACATTTATCCTCCTTACATAAGGATAACAAAACCTTCTCACAAAGGACTAACAGACACGTACATTTTCTCAAAAGAAACTCTTTACATAATATATCATCATACACAAAATGTACGATTTTGTTAAACCTATTTTGTGCTTTTGTGCTGTTGTTGCAAAATATTAAGCATTTGCATATTATAATGTAATAGATCAAGATGAACTAATTGCAGAACATGATACACCCTTTAATAAACAAGCTGACCCATAGTAAATGCCTATTATGGGAACTTATTTTCCACTCACTGTAATTATTGACTCAATATGTTATATGCAAACATAATTAATGTCCTCATTATTAAATAATTTTAGAGAACCAGTGTATTTCTTATATGCAGATTTATGTGCCTAGCTTTTCAGAATTCCAAATAGAAGGAAAAACTTTATATGACACTGCACGATGTAAAGTTCAGACACAAATGTTACGTGTGTAATTAAAATCTGAAACTCTGATTGTTGAAAATACATATGATGTAAATTCGAAGCTGGGAAGCATGTAAATTACTTAATTCTTACCAGAAAGTACATATTTATATTTTGTCAAGTATACAAATGTGCAGTTCAGTAATTCTATAATGAACTTCTCTAATTAGAATCAAGCTAAAATATTATTAGCAATACTCACGTTGGTACAACTGTTAATAATGTACGTATACTCTGGTGGCAGAGCTCAACAAACCAGTGTAAACTGAGTGCACCCAAGTGCCAGTGCAGTGAACGATTAATCATACGAGAGCCCAAGGTCATGTCGATAGGCACATCAATGTTTTGAGAAAATTCAATCAGAAATTTTAAAAATTATTAAGTATGTGAACTTATTTAATTTGTATGTGATTTTATTTGAGATACTGAGTATACCAAATAATACAACTTGGAACTAAATTGTTGCCGTAAGCAGTCTCAGCTGACTTACCTTCTACAGTTGGATTATGAAATAAGCAAATCAAAAAGTAATGTTGCATTTGTCTGCTGCAATATACTGATATGCTTCTTAATTATGCTGAAGGTTGCACAATTTAAATGCACATATTTTAGCTACACTAAAGGCAAGGGGGTATTACAATATCCAAGCACATAGTAAACTGGGTGCCAGGTTGACTTTTTACATGTCACCTTCACGCTGGTGCAGTTTTAATGGCCCACAGCTTATGTTTTACTCCTCTGTGTACAGTCAGTATCCACTAGCTGTCTTGTTTGGTGTTAGTCCCATAAACTTTATAAATATTCTAAAATGAATTGCTAGAGTTTCTTTTAAGTAATACATCTTACCGGAGCATCATGTTTCCTGTCAGTCTGGAGTGCCATACGACTTGATGCAATGTCTTTCATTGGGAAACTGTCTATCCTTGATGCACTATGTCGTTCACTCATACAACCAGTGACCTGAAATGAAAGCAATGAATCTCTGAACAGAGTGAGTGAGTACGTGTGTGAACACACGTTGTAGCTGCAGTTGTGTTACTGATACTTTAGTCAGTGATAAACAAGAACTGTGCAAATAGTTCACTATACAAGACATGTGGACACCCTCAATATTTCAGAAAATTTCTAAGGTATCTAAACAAGGTTTTTCAATAGGACTTTATTCCCACCCCCTCTTCCCCCCCCCCCCCCCACCCCCCAATAAATTTTATTTGTGTAGTGAATCTATTTTTATTGGGAGCAGTGAACTATGATATTTTCATAATGCACAGAAATAGTAGTATAACAAAACAATATGTCCCAATTGTTTATGCTGAAACAATTAGCAAAAATACCCACGACATAACAGCTTTATGTGAAACTGATTTCTGTGCATACCAACCAGTTTGTGCCCTTTAGCTATAATCACGAAGAAATCTAAGAAATGCTTTGTACTCTACCACTGTGCACTTCTCCTTTATACAACATTAATTGCAGTTAAGTTCATTGTTCCATTTTAAACCAATCATAATGGCAGTAGGTAAAGTTTTTAATGTTGAATATACAGAAAAAAGCTTACCCTTTCCCTATGACACAGAAAAAATTTGTTTCAATACCCTTAACAATCATGGAAAGGATAGATTGCTACTCACTGTAAAGATGAGACTGAGTTGCAGACAGGCCCAACAAAAAGACTTCATAAGAAAAGACGAACACACATTCACACAAGCAAGCACACTTTACGCAAATGATCGCTTTCTACGGCTGCTCAAGACCAGGCAAATATGTCTAACAGGAGTAATTATCTGTAGCAGAGCAGTGAACACAGAGGGATGGCAGGGTAAGGGCAGGGAATGTGAAAAAGTGGTGCATAGCAAAGTGTGCAGGGACTAGGTGACAGACAAGGCTGGGGAAAGGGAACAGGAAGGAGAGTAGCACAGAAAGGGAAAAGAGCAGTGCAAAATGAGGGTGAGGGGACTTGAGCTCCCTCACAATCTCAACACCACCTCTCCCATACAAGTCACTTGGTCCTTATCAAACCAACATGCTATCTTCCTGGAAGTTGACCTCCTCCTCTCTCAGAGCTCCATCCACACCTCTGTCCACATTACACACATCAATCACCATCAGTGCATGGATTTTGACAGTTGCCATCCTTTCCACATCAAAGAATCCCTCCCGTGCAGTGTGCAATGATTGCACCTCCCTTGCTCAGTATGCTGCCAGTCTCACAAAAGCCTCCACAGGCAGGCACAACCCCTCAGACCTAGACTGCAAACAGATTTGGTGTGCCAAATACCCATACACCACAAATCCTTCCACCACTCCCAATAATCAGTTACAAAGTAATGCATCCCTGTCATCCAATTCCACCTTAGACTGGAGCAACTGAATCACATCCTTTGTCAGGGCTTTGATTATTTATCATCATGCCATGATATGTGGGACATCCTCCCAAGAACCTTCCCACTCCTCCTCTTAAAGCAGTGTTCCATTGCCCATCCTACCTCCACAACATTCTACTCCAACCCTACACTACTACCAAACACACTGCTTGCCACAGTGGTCTTATCCCTGTGGAAGACCCAGGTGCAAGACTTGTCCAATCCAACCACCCAACACTTCCTATTCTGGTCCAGCTTTTTATATTGGTATGAGTACCAAGCAGCTATCCACCAGGATGAGTGGTCATCTCCAAACTGCAGTGTAGAGAAAGTGGACCAACCTGTTGCTCAACATGCAGCTGAACATAATATGCTTTATTTCAATGGCTGCTTCACAACCCAGGCCAGCTAGTTCCTCCCTTCCCTCACTTTCCTCAAGGCCTTATGATGCTATACCAGGCAGCCTTGTCTGTTACCTCTAATCCATTGCATTCTGCCAGACATTACGGTTTTCTCTTCCCCCACCAATACCCTGCTATCCCTCGCTCCTTCCCGATTCCAAACTGATGCTCCCATTCAACACATTTCTGCTTCAGTCTGGCCTGAGCAGCCAGAGAGAGAGAGAGAGAGAGAGAGAGAGAGAGAGAGAGAGAGAGAGAGAGAGAGAGAGATATCATGCTTTGGCTGGAAGTTTACTTAAGTTATTTGTGAGAATGACTTATGTTCCACTGAGGATACACACACTATCAAAAGATGGCTGTATCTCTAATAAACGTTTTATGTAGTGGAAAAAACCCACTGCATACATCTTGATTTTTTTATCTGTGCCTCTTAGTAGTATGCAGTGACAATCTGCAGCATGGTGACTGAATTAGCACTTGCTTGACATGGATGTTTATGCCTTGGGGACACACTTTCAAAGTATCATTAATACCACACAGAAAATGGACATACTATAATCCAAACACTCAAGACAAATGAAGACTGTAGGCCTTTGATCTTAAGTTGTGCATGATGTGGTTGGATGTTTTGAGTGATGTGTTTCAGTCTACAAGTTACTAACATTTGAATCTGTCTTCACAAATGATGTAAACAGCTGGAACAATACAGAATATTATTGTGGAAGATGTGTTCCTCAAGTGTGCACATGTGTGCCAGAGTGGCAGCTGCCTGTTACAGCTTCTCAATAAGACTTGCCCACTTAACCTGTGCAGTCAGTGGCAGTTTGCTGGTCTACACATTGGCTCGGATACGATTTTGGCAGTTTAGCACTTTTCTATTATTAGTATTCTATTATTTTGTGTACAGGAACTTACATGATTAGTTACCAATGTTTGTGATGAAGACTAGTAATGCCTAGATTAACTAATTATTTGAGCATTTAATTAGCAGTGTATGCCTTTGTGGACAAAAAAATGGCAGCAGAAGCACTGGAATGGTTTAGGTTATTTGTGAAACAGAACAACAAAAAAGCAGTGGAGGGAAACAGTGAAGCATTTAACAAGAAATTAGAAAAAGTATTAAGAAACTCACAGGGCCTTTACAGTACTTAGGGATGACGATAAAACCAAATTGGAAGTTGTTATTAAGACTCTATAGACTCAATGGAAAGCTAGACTTAAGAAGTTGGAAAAAAAAATATATCAACCAAAATTAGAGGCTACAACTACCAAGTTTGCAGCAATTAAATCACATGCAAAAATGTTTGAAGAGGAATTTGAAGTCTATAGTTAACATACAGCAGAATAAAATTACTGCTATTGAGAAAGAATTAAATGATTTGCCTAATGAAGTACAAATGGACATTAATTCACAGTGTGATTTAGTGGAGGATGAAGTAAATAATTATCTGAAATAAGTTCATAACAAAAGTACAAACCTTAATCAGATGTCAGGTACATACGCAAGCGGGTTGAAACAAAGCAGAGACAATTATTGAATGAAATTTTGAGTCCGCAAGCAACCTTTATTAGTTTGGAAGAGAGAATGCAGGAGTTGGTACAACAAAAACTACAGGATGCAGCTGAATCCACTGGTGTTAAAACCCTTTCTTTGTGAGATACTGTAGACCACAGAAAGGAAATACAGAAATTTTGTAACACCTTAGGAAATGAAAAAATAGAATTTAGAATTAATGAGAATAATATTAACATTGGTGTGCCTCATGGAAGACTAATAATAATGTGTGTACATCATTAGTTTGGGGATATTCAAATGGAAAATAGAATACCATTTTCTGAACAGTTTCAGAAGTTCAGACCAGATGGGGAGGTGCATCCAGTACATTTTTTAGTACTGTAGATCTTTACCGGAAAGATGCGAGGACTCCAGAAAGATAGATTATAGGCTTAGTTGGTGATGCATCAGAATGGGGAAATGCCCATTCTGAAGGTTTCAAGTCCTGGGAGGATTTTTCAGGGAAGTTTTAAAAAGGCAATATTGGTCTCCCAGCACACATGAAAAGCTAATACTTTATGTGACGTAAAGCATTATAACAGTTCTTGGGGGGTAATTATAAGAAGTACATTGAGTGACATATAATAAGATCAAACTATTTAAATAATGCATTATAGGAATCACATTTAGGGAAAGTGTTAATATATCAGTTGCGGCATGACACACAAAGACATTTTGTAGAGGCTGGGCAACTGTGAATGAGCTACCAACTTTTGTTGAGGGATTAGATACCTTCAACAAGGAATGTAATGAAAATATTAACATTACTAATCAGAACAAGGAACAAAGGCAATAGACCATTTCCAAAGGAGAGAGAAAAGAATTTCTGTTCCATCAACAACAGACTACAACTAGCAATAGTAATACACATTCGCAGATACTAATACCTACCCTTGATAATGTGAACAATAATGCTGGTAATACTTCAGAACTGGTGAGGATGTAATAACAGGTAATTATCTGGTAATAACTACAGAAAAAACAGAATGTGCTGGGTTGAGGGCCAGGATCCAGAATGTGACTGATCCATAGTTGACACATATATACAAAAATTAGTAGCCTAAATCCATACAATGCTAAGTAATGAATGGTTACTAGAGGTGGCAGAAGGTGAAACTGAAGGTATACCGCCAAAACCTGTTGTGTTAGGAGAAGTGTGTGGACATAAGGTACATATATACATTGATTCAGGTAGTGAAGTATTGATATCAAAAGAATTAGTACAGACTATAAAACAGGAACAATTAGTTCCTCTACTACCAGTTACTGGAGTGTATATTGTAGGTATTAGCAGAACAAAATTTTAGTCAATTTAGTCTGAGATGAGAGTCCATAGAAAATTGGGCCGGTTTCAATGTATACAGTCTATAATAGTTGTTTCAAATTTTCACAGACGTATTGTTGGGGATAGACTGACTGCTAAAGTGCAAAGTGATTTCAGATTTTCATACAGCTAGCAGTCATGTGAAGTTTATGTTAAGCGTATATTGCTACCTTTCAAAATAATGAAGTTGTTATGCAGAATATAGTAATAGAGAGTAAATGTGTCCAAGATGTAAATGGACAATCAGAAAATGACACTATCACATTCTAGCAAATTAAAAATCCGTTTTCCCCAATGAGCCAGGAGACTTAGGAAGTTACATCTGTCAGTTTAATACCAAGAATATTAACTCATTCATATGCAAACTTTATCTTGTGGCTTTAAGTTTAAGGTCAGCAGTTCAGGATGAAATTAACAGTATGGTTATAATGAGGTGATTGAACAAAGTACTAGTTTGTGTAACAGCCCACTGTTAGGGGTTAAAAAAGCCACAGCAGGTGTGTTTTTAGTTTTAGATGCATGTATACTTAATGATTACATAAAAACACAAAGGGATGGACCTGTAAGTATTGAGGAACTGTCAGTCAGATTTGAGCAGGCCCAGTATGTTAGCTCAATGGATTCAATGGCCAGATATTGCCAGGTGAGGTTGCATGAAAACTCCAAGAATTATACTACTACTATCTTATTTGATGGAAAATCTTACCAATCCTGCATCTTACCTTTTGGTTTGAATTCTCTGTGTCAGTTTTGATTCTAATTCTGGGTTAAGCATCAGCAAGAGTATTACTACAAGAGCTACTCGTATATGATGACAGTGACGACATTCTGTCGGTGGTGAAAAAATTGGAAAGAACTTCATACCCTGCGCATTACACACATCACGGGGGAAGGTAATGGGGAAGTCATGTACATGCAGTGTAACAGTCTGAAATATGACATACTAACATAAGCGTAATGAGTGGAAGATGGTAGTGCCATCTATAGAGAAATCTGTTGATTGATAGCACATGTGTGTGGTCAATAACACAAGACTGTTTTATCAGTTTTAAACAGAGTTAAAGTAGGCAGTACACAAGAAATGGGAGTAGCAAACACAAAGATTATGCTATAAGTAACAATCATCAATCAGTGTAAGAAGACAAACAACAGTTAATCACCCAGATATACATTATAAGATAAGGAGAAAATAAAATAAAGTTCTCTCTACTACCATGCAGGTTCTGCCATCAATATAAAATCAGTTGAGTCTTCAGAGGGTGAAAATGGCAACTTCAGTCCTTTCTTTGCTATGCCTTGTGGAATTATTGCCAAATTGAGCTGTACATGTTGGCTTCAATAATTTTAAATTGAAACATTGGAGGAGATCTAAATGATCTTCAGGAAAGGAATACCATTGCCCAAAGTTACAACACCAATGTTTTTTGTACAGCAACAATCATTTAGGGAAAAGCGATTTTGTGTAGGGAGTATAGCACAGTATGCTTTAAGAAAAGGGGCAAAAACACAACAGAAATAAAGGAACCCCTCTGTCAGGACTTGAGAAATGAAATTGAGGTACTGTGCACAACTAAATTTTATATGGAGAAGTGTACCGTGCCTTAGGTGAGTTGGAGTTTAAATTAGTAGGCAGACTTGTAGAGAGGCTGTCCTACAACCAAGCACAGGTGCATTCAAGAAAAAAATGGCCTGTATCACATTTAGGGTAGAGGAGTCTGGGGACAGGTGTACAAAATAGAGGGGCCTATTCCTTAGGTGAATCTGCAGTGTGTAACAAACTGTTTTTGTAGGGAATGGATAGGTGACACTCATCTGAAAGGAAGAATGGTTGTACAGTATCTGCCCATAGAGAGGATTGAACTCAATTATTAAGGTTGGAGAAGATGCGTTGAGTGACTGTGTCACTTTGTCAAAGGAGTATCCAAATTACTTAGGAGCAAACAACTTTACAATGGAACCCACGTGTGGTAATCTATATTCCATGTTGTCGACTTTTTCAAAAGGATGAAATTAAGTAATTTCTAATAATAAACTTCTACTGTTACCCAGCAATGTATTTCAGTTTAAATGAAGTAAACATCTCATCCTCTTTGTAAGTTAAAAGCATAATTAATGTACTGGGGTGTGTAATGACTCAGCACAAACACCATGGTATGCTGAATTGCTGGAGACAGCTTCCACACTAACTCTTTGTGACAACATAATCATGCATGAAGATTTAAAGAAAAGTTTCCATATATTTAGTACAGATAAGTGAAACTCGTCAATTGTAATATGATACCAGATATTTTACATTTAATTGTAAGTAGTAGGTTGAAGGAGTTTTGCACGAAATCTTTGTCTCAATGGGGAGATTTGTAGGGTACCATGGGTTGTTCGTGAGAATGACTATGTTCCACTGAGGATGGTCATACTGGCAAAGGATGATCAAGTCTTTAATAAACATTTTATGTAGTAGAAAAAGAAAATCCACTGTGTGCACCCCGATCTGTGGTGATGGCATGTATGCAGTCACGTGACACACTAGGAGCAAGGTAAGGCATAGTTAGCATGGTGCCCTTCCTGGATGTGGACATTTATGCCTTGGTGACACCCTTTCGAAGGGTACAATGTAAACACTCAGGACAAATGACTATTGTAAATCTATCTTGGGTGAAGTTTGATGTGGTCAGACGTATTGATTGATTTGGTTCAGTTTATGAGTTACTGATATTTGGATCAGTCTTCACAACTTATGTAAATAGTTGGAACAATACAGAAGATTACTGTTGAAAACCTAATCATTATTCTGTAGTTGAAAGTAGTGAGATACTCTTACAACATGAACTTGTCAGGATACGAAGTCAAGAGGAATAAGTTTGCACATGGCTGTGGTATGGAGTAGCCGCACTAAGAGAACAAAAATAATTATTAGTCTCACTTGAGTGCTTCAAGTGCTTTGGTAGTTGAGTTTCTGGGTCTCTGCATGTTAATCTAACTTACTACACACAGTTCTTCCACTTTCCTCCATGTCTACTATAGAGTGACAAAGTACATTTATATTGTCCTTGTTTGTGTGTGTAGTATAGTTTTCCACAGTCTTTATTATGGATAGGGACTGCGATTGCTGTGTGTAAATGGGAATGGTGTTGGTAACACTTCACTCTCAGCTCCAGGTTGTGCTGGGTTCCGTTATAGCTTGAAGCTGCAGTGGATGGGCATCACTGTTGGCTGGCTGTGTGGATCTAACCAATGTCCAGCGCATCTGACCCCTCACCCCTGGTCGAGTGGGAGGTCACCTTGGGGTGCAGCAGGTGGTGAAAGACTCCCAGGGAGTCGCACATAAGGCCTGCCCAGTTAATCTGACAAACATATTCCAGGTGCTGTCTGTGGCTGACAACCTCTCAGCCAGCAAAATCCGGGCAGTCACAGAGGGTGGGATTATTGGTACCTTGGAACTCCAATGTTAAGACACGTTACGGGGTCCCTTAGGAACATGGGTGCCAAGGAAGGAAGAAAACCAATATGCACTCAGTGTGCATACTGAGTGGAGCCATTCCAGTCTTGGAGCAGGTTCTTCCAGATGCCATGAAGAGCACTGGATGCAGCCAACTGCAGGTAGTGGTGGCTTATGTCAGTAATTTGGATTGGAAGAGATTCTACCTGGTTTCAAGCAGCTAACATAAGTGGTAAATGTTGTTAGTATTGCTTATGAGATGAAAAGCAGAGCTCACCATTTGTAGTATTGTCTACATGACCAATCAGGGATCTCTGTTACAGAGCTGAGTGGAGGGTCTGAATCAGAGACTCAGACAATTCTGCAACTGCGTAGGCTGCATATTCTTCAATTTGCGCCATAATGTGGCTGGGTTTCAGGTTCTGCTGACTAGGTCAGGAATCCCACTACACACAGGAAGTCGCTACATGGGTTGCAGGGGCTGTGTGACATGGACTGGGTGGTTTTTTAGGTTACTGGGTCTCAGGGAAACACAAAAAAGGCTTCAGTCTCAAAGAATGCAGGTCAAACACAGGAACATAGAGGAACTATTGGTGTAACAGTTGGAAATTATTGTAGCTGTTTTGGGAAAGTAGCGGAGCTCCAGGTGCTAAGAGAAAGCACGGATGCTCAAACCATTACAGGCAATGAAAGCTGGCCTAAAGGTGGAGATAAGTTCAGCTGAAATTTTTGCAAAGAACCTAACAGTGTTCTGAGAGGATAGGCTAAACACAGTTGGCAGTAGCATGGTTGTTGCTGGTAGAAATAGTTTACCTTTTATAGAAATTTAAGTAGATAGTTCCTTTGAGTTAGTGGGGGCAGAGGTTATTCTTGGCAACCGGTACAAAATTATAATTGGATCCTTTTACTGACCTCCCAACTCGGATGATACAATTGCTGAAAGGTTCAAAGAAAACTTTAGTCTAATTTCAAACAAGTACCCAACTCATACGATTATAGTTGGTGGTGACTTCAGTTTACCCATGACAGACTGATGAAAATACATGTGTAAATCTGAAGGTATACATAATACATCATCCAAAATTGTGCTAAATGCATTCTCTGAAAATTAATTTGGGCAGTTAGTTCATGAGCCTACACAAATATTGAGCAGTTATGAAAACACACTTGACATCTTAGCAACAAATAATACTGTGCTAATAATTATCATTAACACAGGGTTGCCTTAGCGAAATTAAATATTGTAATTTCCAAATTCTTCAAAAATAAATGAAAAATACACCTATTAAAAAAAAAAGCACATAAAAATTCACTTAACACCTTCCTTGGAGACAATCTCCACTCCTTCCAGATTAACAATGTAAGTGTAGATCAAGTGTGGCTTGAATTGAAAGAAATAGTATCAGCAGCAATTTAAAGATTTATATCAGATAAATTAATAATTGATGGAGCTGATCCCCATTGCTACACAAAATGGGTCATAACACTGTTCCAGGACAATGAAAAAAGTGTGCCAAATTTAAGCGAATGCAAGATCTCCAAGACTGGTGATCTTTCGCAGAAGCTCAATACTTAGTGTGGACTTCAATGCAAGATGCGTATAATAGTTTCCACAATGGAACTTTGTCTTGAAACCTGCAGAAATTCCAAAGAGATCCTGGTTGTATGTCAAGTATACTAGCAGCAAGACATAATGACACTATTTATGACAGCGCTGCTAGAACAAAGTTACTAAACACAGGCTTCTGAAACTCCTTCACCAAAGAAGACTAAGCAAATACTCCAGAATTAAAAATCAAGAACAGCTGCCAACATTATTAACTTTAAGTAAATAGCCTCTGAGTAGTCCAGCAATTTAAATCACTTAATAAAAGCAAGTCTTCCAGTCCAGATTTTATACCAATTAGGATTTTTCAGAGTATGCTGATAAAATAACTCTATACCTAGCAACCATATGCAACCATTTGCTCAATGAAACATGTGTACACAAGCATGGAAAGTTGCACAGGCCACACCAATATACAAGAAAGGCAGTAGGAGTAATCCGCTAAATTCCAGGCCCATATCATTGAAGTCTATGTGCAGAAGGATTGTGGAGCATATATTGTGTTCGAACATTACGAATTACCTCTAAGAGAATGGTCTATTGACACACAGTCAACACAGATCTTTGACTTTCTAATGTTTGTTTCAGTATCATTAAATGTTTATAAAATATTACCACTGTCCACACCACATTTGACAAATTGTTTATGATCAATAAATATGTTTATGTCTGGCAAAAATACCATATTTCAGGCCAAATTACATAACAGGGTGTACAGTTTTTTTGTCTCAAATTAATCACTTATAACTATAAAATCTGTGTTTTGATATAAAGAAAAGCCGTCAAATCCGTACTTACAGAAAATACTAGGTGCATGACCACATGGAACACCACATATGACACTAGTATCCAGTCCAGCCATACAGGAAGTTCAGCCTTTCCCAGTTTTGCAGCAAAGAAAATTGTAACAACTGTAAATCAGAAAACAGACACAAAAAGTTAATTGATTTCATTTTTTTCATTTTGTTTAGAAATAACTAACTGAATCAAGAAATAAAACCTTTTAATGTAATTATCAATGTGAATCGCATAAACCCCCTCCCTCTATTGACAGTATGGGGATCTACAAGGGGGAGCAGGAGGGAGTAGCATAGTTCTCTCTCTCTCTCTCTCTCTCTCTCTCTCTCTCTCTCTCTCTCTCTCTCTCTCTCTCTCTGTGTGTGTGTGTGTGTGTGTGTGTGTGTGTGTGTGTGTGTGTGTGTGTGTGTGTGTGTGTGTGTGTGTGTGTGTGTCCCACTCCTGCCTCTCAATACTATGCTGCTCCCTCCTGCTCCCCTTGTAGACCTCTATACTCTCAACATAGATGTGACAGGGTGGTCAGGAACAAGTTAGTGAAGGAAACTTCCTGGCAGGTTAAACCTGTGTGCTGGACCGAGACACTAACTTGGGAGCTTTGCCTTTCACGGGTAAGTGCTCTGGTAGAATTAAAGCTGTGGGGACAGACCATGAATCGTGCTTGGTTAGCTCAGTTGGTAGAGCACTTGCCCGCAAAAGGCAAAGGTCCCAAGTTCGTGTCTCAGGAAGTTTCATATCAGCATACACTCCACTGTAAAGTTAAAATCTCATTCTGGAAGTTAGTGAAGGTTTAGGCTGGGGATGGGGATTGCAGAAACAGTATATACTGGGGGAGGCAGGGTGGAAAGCTCTTTTTGGCTAGAGGTAATCCCAAGCATGTGGGAGACTCTAGCAGCTGAGGCAGCTTCCACAGATGGTACTGGAAATGCTATTCCAACTGTTTAACGGCAGGAGTTTCTATTGCAGCAATATGCTGCAGGAAGTTGTGATCACAGAGTAAAAGGATTTTGTGAAACAAACAGAGGCTGTCAAGTATGGTTTGATCTTTCACAGGGCCAGATCAGTGACTGTGAGGGACTGATGGAACTGGGAAAGGTAAAGAATCTTGCACTAGGATAGGTGACAGGCTGAGATGGCAGTTTTAATGGTAAGTCCATTAGGAGGGGTACCATGTGTCTGACAAAGTAGTTTGAAGTAAAATTCTATGCACAACTTTTTAGAAATTGTAAGTTCATGTAAATTCGAGAATTATTATTTTACTCGTGATTGTAGTAATGCATAAATAATCAGGCACATGAGCCCATGTGGACAGTGTTGGTCATTTGCACCAATATACAGCAGAAATTTCATTATGCAGCCATTAATTTCCAGTGGTATGTAGACTTTTCCTCCATCTTCACTGCTAACAACTTCATTACTGGCGATTTTTGCAGCTGATGCATTCCCCCCCCCTCCCCCCCCCCCAGCACAGTTCTTTGGAAGAATACTAGAAACAAGAATAACCGTCACAAAGATTTGAAGTCATGTTGGTCCATAAATGTGTCAATCACTCAGGAAAACAGATTTTCAGTACCTTGTCAGGAGCCATACAAAAATTTAACAAAAAATCTAGTTTAAGAGGAGCATGAAGGATTTATTAGTGGATGACTCCTCTTACTCCACTGATGAATTTTTTAATAGCGCCAGCTGATGTGAGTGAGTTTCTAATAATATAAAATAATGCATGTACTAGTACAATCTGATTTCTGGACCAATTCCGTGCAGCACACACACACACACACACACACACACACACACACACACACACACACACACACACACCATTCTGCTGAAGTGTTATGAATTTAGCTCATTTCTATTTGGCACAGACACTTGGAAATAATCTCTTATGTTTTGAAGATACAGTATGTAGAGTACTATTATAATGTTTATATCTAATTTCCTTGTTCACTATGCTTACTTGCTAAAATATGTGCAGAATTTCCAATGAACCAGTGAACCCAATTAAATATTGGTCGTTGTCTCGTTCCAGGGTGAGGCCTGAATGCTGCTCCTATTGGCTGTATAAAAGCTAAAATTGTTGTAATTGTGCCAAGAATTGCATGTGGATTGTCTTCTTGTGACCAGCCACGTAGTTCCACAAAGATTATGACGAAACCAGCGATGGTGAGGACCCACGTGGTGACCATCAACATGCGATGCCACTGGAAACAATTTCCAAATAAGTTTGAGCTATAAAGTAATGGAAGTATCACATTTCAAAGACTGTTTGTTTACGGCAGCCTTATTCTTTAGAAAATCAATAATTAAATATCTGGGAATAAAATAATCTTAAGTAAGATCTAAATACGCAGAGTTACACAGCAGCACACTTACTGCAAACCACAAGTCCTTTTTGCAGAGTTGTGTACCGACCCAAGTTTGTCTGAAATATCTCGCCAAGAGAATTCCAAGACTTGCCGTTCCTATCCATGCAGCTATCATGAACGCACCGTGGAGACGGAGCAACACTTTTGAAGCAGCAGTCCATCCCGTTACATCAGACAAGTATTTAGCAGATGATGTACTGACCTTAGCAGAGTGGATACCAATATTATTATCTGAAAATAAAAGTTATGTTCATTTTCTGCTAGTATAGAACCGCTTGTGGAAATACAACCAATCATCAGACATACAAAATTTATGATAATGGAAAATATGTTGGATTTATGGTTGGCTGCAGAACCCACCAATTAAATCAGTTAAATAGAATGCAGACTGTTAGAAAATTTCACTTTTTGTCCAAAGATGATCTTCATATGAGAGACAATAACACACACATTCAGACTTACACTAAAAGCCCAAGCATGCCCGCACATGGTCATGGCCTTCTTTACGCTGATAGTTTTCAATAGCCTACTTTTAAATGTGTGTGCCAGTCAACACATCTTCTATCTGGTGATCAGCAATATGTTCAGTTCATACTGCTATTATTATTCCATCCCAGATTTTCCATTGTTCAAGTAGACAGAAATATGTATATGATGTAAGGTGAGAAGCACAATTCAGACAAAAAGACTAACAACAACAAGAACGCTCTTACTGTGATACAAACAGAGAAAAAGGAACCAAACACCCAAGCAAGCAGGCACATTTTAGGGACTTTCCCTGGTTGCACATGCACGTTTTATATGAAGAGTGTCAAACAGTAGACAAAACCAGCCAGAAAAATATACAAATCTAAAAATAGTTTAATGTATTTATTAAAAATTTTAAGCCACTAAGTTAGGCAGTAGAAAAACACATTCAAAAACCTATGGAAAGCAAATTGTTAAAACTTATTTTTGTGGCCATTTGAAGTTAAAGAAATATTTGAATAGTCTCTTATTAAAATATATAGTTGAACATGAAAAACTCTTCAGAAATATAAGGAATATTATGTGATTCTTCAATTTCTTCCAGCATATTTCTTGCTCGAACAGTCCACAGGTGTACAGCCGGCGCATAGTGTCCAACGGGCACAATATTTCAGTGATCAGACATGTCACCATCGTCAGGTGCGCTGACGAACTGAGCCGAGTGCGGGCGGCAGTCCTAAATCCCCCTTCCCCGCGAGGCGTTCTCTCCGCGACCATGCGTCGGCAGTCGCTGAGAGGCTGGCGTCAGAGTCTATGGAGGCGTCGGTGTAACTGACTCGTCTGCCCTGGTCGCTTGTTCGTTTTCATTGCTGAGTCTCTTTCTAATTAGGCTCAGTGCTGGTTCCCATGCCTTGCAGAGGTTGTAGCTGCAATCTCTGTTGATGAGTCCGTCCCTGGTATGAATTTTGATAGCCTCTCTAACGATGCTGTCCCAGTATTTAGATGTCTGTGCCAAGACCCTGGTATGTTGGTAGTTCATTTCATGATTTTCGGACAAACAGTGCTCTGCGACTGCCGACTTGTTGGGGTACATAAGTCGAGTGTGCCTCTGATGTTCTCAGCAACAATATTTGATGGTGCGCACTGTCTGTCTAATGTAAGTCTTCCCACACTCACAGGGAATCTGGTATCCGCAAACCTAGATCGTCTGACACTTCCCAATAGTGCTCGTGTTTTATTGGGCGGGCAAAAGACAATTCCTACTCAGTGTTTCCTCAATATTCGTCTTATTTTCCCCAATAGTGCGCCAGTATACAGTATATAGGCGGTGGCTATCTCTTCCTCCGTGACTTCGCCCATCTCCATACGCTGTACTGTAGAGGAGGGGCAGAGAGCGTGTCTACTCAATGGCAGATAGTAGACTGCTGCATGGAGGGTTGTGAGTACAAAACTCACCTGCACTGTAAAATTTTAATTTCTATATTTGGTCTGAGTACATCCTACAAGTATCCACAAATATCAAGAATCATTGCCACGCTATTTTATGTGCAAGTGCTCAATAGACCTTCATTAAGTGAAGTTAGTGTTTGTCATTCATCTAATTATACCTTCCTCTACATGACATTATTCTGGTGGAGACACTGGGTATTGGAAGTTGTGATAGCGCACATTATCGACGACACAGTGGCTTCAATCAGGCCATGACAGAGCCGCCGTTTATGTGGCAAGAAACCCCAGTTCGAGCCATATTCAGCAATTCGCAATCTACCAGAGACAGAAGAAGAAGAGGACATTACGATGACAGCAACTGCGTGCCACCACATGAGACATCCCTCCAGGTTCTCTGGTGACGATGGCCAAGATCCAAACAAGTGGATGAAGGTATATGAGCGTATAGCCAAATTTAACAAATGGGATGACACAGTGTGTTTGGCTAATGTAATTTTCTACTTGGAGGGCACTGCCAAGCAGTGGTATAAGAACAATGAGGAGACGTTCACAAGCTGGGAAGTATTCCAGGTAGAACTGCGCAAGTATTTCGGTGACACAAGACGACAGAAGTGCAAGGCTGAAGATACATCAAAGTGCAGGGCACAGCGTCCACGAGAAATTACAGCATCCCACATTCAAGACGTATTGGAGCTGTGTAAAATAGTGGATCCTAGAATGAAGGAGGAAGATAAGGTTGCACATCTCATGAAGGGTGTTGCTGAGGACATGTATCAAGCCCTACTCCTGAAAGAGGCTTCGACAGCAGGCGACTTCATAAAATGGTGCCAGTATATCGAGACAAGGCATCAAAATAGAATTACACACAAGAAGTTTGAACGGCTTCCAAGTGTCATATCGATGTCTGGTATGGAGGAAGGAACCAATTTCACAAGTGTTCATCAGATAGTGAGAGAGGAAGTTCAGGAGGCACTTGGATTGCACGGCGAGCAAAAAACCGAGACACTTCAAGAGGTCATAAGGGAGGAAGTGGAACAGACATTGAACCCAATCTCTCATCCTTCATTTCCCTTTAAAACGATGAAAAAGTCGAGACCCAGGTGAAGTTATGTTCCTACAATGCCGCATGAGGAACCTGTTTGGGCACCGAGGACGACTGATGTTTGGAGGACCCAGGATAACTAACCAGTATTTTTCCACTGCAGACGACCGGGACATGTGGTGCGCTATTGTCGAGTAAGGCTGCATATATTTGATGATGCCCGTGCCAAAAGACAGCAGACCAATCTTAGCAGACCAATCTTAGCAGACGCCAACTCTGGGACAATGAAGACAAATATGAAGATTTTGGTGCAGGATGATGTAGGTCACCATCGCTGCAAGCTGGCCACTGGAGAGGATGCTCCCCAACACTCCAATCAAGGTCTCCATCACCTTTTAGAAGCTCCAGCCAATCACCCAGCCACCACAACCTGGAAAACAAAATGGTGCCACCTTCCTTGGAGGTGCGGCCACCGAAGAGAAAAATCCTCCACCATCGATCACTATGAAAATGATAGGAAAATATGTCGATATCCTCATGGATGGCCGACCAGACCAAGCCCTTGTGGACACTGTAGCATCATATTCAGTCATTTCGGAGAAGTACCGTTGCCAGTTGCAGAAAACCATATTCATCGACAAATAAAAATCTCTGCTGAAGGTGGCTAATGGGAAATATGTAAAACCTATAAAACCTGCAGGAAGATGTGTCATTCATGTGAGTAACTAGCCATACACAGCCCTTAGAATTCATCGTCTTAGAAGAGTGTAGTCAAGACATTCTAAGATGGGACTTTTTGAGAGCTCCTCAAGCAATTATAGATTGTAGTTGCTCAAAGATTATGCTAGACTGTGGACAGAAAGATGTGCATCTGCATGTGTAGAGAGTGTGTGTGTGCTGGACGAAGTAATCATTCCTGCAGTCAGTGCTACAAAGGTAGCTGTCATGTCATACCATGCATCAACCCATGGATCTTTTAGTGGAATGTAAGAGAAGCATACACTGAAGCATAACTTGGTCATCCCAGCCTCTATAGTCTCATTGAAGAATGGATTCAGTGAATTGTGGATAGTTTAACTGTCGCTGAGAACCACAGATCCTTCCAAGACACATGTGTAGTAAATGCTGAGCTGTCAATTGCAGAACAGCTGAGCGTCATAGACACCTCCCATGCCGAGTCTGTGGGCGAAATTAGTGCTACCACTACGAGGCAAGATCTTCTAGCTTGACTATCACCACATCTCACTAAGGAACAACAGAAGAAGCTACTTGCCATTCTTCAAGAGTTCTCTGAATGCTTCAATCCACAGGTGACAAGCAAATTAGACAAATTGACCATGAAGCACCGGATTAGCACTGGAGACCATCAACCAATAAGCCGGAGAGCATACCGTGTGTCAGCAATGGAATGTCAAATAATTCATGACAAGGTAGAGAAAATGATTAAGAATGACATCACTCAGCCTTTGCAGAGCCCATGGTTGTCACCAGTGGTTCTTGTCAGGAAGAAGGATGGCAGCTGGCGCTTTTGTGTTGATCACAGGAAGCTTAATAAGATAACTAAACAGGATGTTTACCCTCTTTCCACGAATTGATGGTACACTCGATTGTCTAAAGGGGGCTAAGTTTTTCCTCTACCATGGACATGTACTCGGGATACTGGCAAATTGAGGTAGATGAGGCGGATCGTGAGAAAACTGCATTCATCACCCCCTGAGGGCTTGTATGAGTTTAAGGTAATGTAGTTTAGTTTGTGTAATGCACCAGTACCTTTTGAAAGGATGATAGGATGACGGATAATCTTCTACGTCACCGGAAGTGGACGATGTCTTATTTAGATGACATTATATTGTTCTCAGAGACATTTCATGAACACACAAAAAGACTGAGGGCTGTTCTTAAGTGTCTCCAACAAGACACACTGAAACTTAATCCGATAAAGTATCTCTTTGGAGCAAAAGAAATCAAAATACTTGGGTACCTTGTGTCAAACGAAGGTGTGTGGCCAGACCCATAAAAGATGAGAGCTATAACGGAATTTCCTATTCCTAAAATTATTAGAGGTGTGAGAAGCTTCCTCAGATTACTTTCTTATTACCGTATCTCTTTGGAGCAAAAGAAATCAAAATACTTGGGTACCTTGTGTCAAACGAAGGTGTGTGGCCAGACCCATAAAAGATGAGAGCTATAACGGAATTTCCTATTCCTAAAATTATTAGAGGTGTGAGAAGCTTCCTCAGATTACTTTCTTATTACCGTCGTTTTATCAAAGACTTTTGTATCGAAGCCAGGCCACTCCAAGAATCGTTAAAAGCCAATGCTAAATTTATCTGTGGTGGTGCTCAACAAGATTATTTCAATGTGCTGTGAAAAGCTTTGACGACTGACCCTGTACTTTATCTGTATGATGGGAGAGCACCTAAAGAACTACACACAGATTGCAGTGGGTATGGGGTTGGTGCTGTTCTGGTGCAGATTTCAGATGGAAAAGACAAGGTTATAGCCTATGCTTCTAGGACACTTAAAAAAGCCCAGAGAAACTACTCAACTACAGAAAGAGAATGTCTTGCTGTGATCTGGGCCATGTGCAAATTTCGACAGTATCTCTATGGAATGCCATTCACAGTTGTTACGGACCATCATTCACTTTGTTGGCTGACAGGTCTTAAGGATCCAACAGGATGACTTTCCAGGTGGGCACTGTCTTCAAGAGTGTACAAAAGTGGAAGAAAACACCAAGATGCCGGCCGTATCTCAAGAAACCATATGCAAGGCCATCAAGACTTTGATGAAGATAGTGATTGTCTCTCAGCACTCCAAGATCTCTCTATTGAGCAGAAGAAGGACGCCAAGATATCTCAAATTATGCTTGCCGTAAATCCGGTCAGAGGATGTGAAAGGACAATTTAAGATTAATTAAGAAAAACTTTGATCTGTTTGGAAAGAGGTGGCTACCAGTGATTCCTAAACATATGGCTTAGATGTTCTACAGAAATTCCACGACACACCTGAGGCCGAACATCTAGAATTTATTCAGACATACGATAGGTTCTGCAAGAGATTTTTTTGGCCAGGTTTATCTAGGAGTGTCCGTCACTGTGCCGCACTGTAGAGTGTGCCAGAGGAGAAAGGCAGTCCCTTAGAAACCACCTGGCTGACTCATACCAATTCCACCAGCTGAAACGCCTTTCCAGCGTGTTGGGATTGACCACCTTAGATTATTTCCAATGTCTGCTAGTGGCAATAGATGGATTATTGTTTGCATGGATTATCTGACACACTATGCCATTACAAAAGCCGTGAAAACAGCCAAAGCATTCTAGGTAGCCAAATTCATCGTAGAAGACATTGTATTAAAACACAGTGCCCCCAAGGTTGTTAATTACGGAACGAGGGAAGTTTTTCAATTGAATCTTGTGACAGAGAGGAACCATCAATGCAACATTACTCATAACATGACGACTACCTACCGTCTGCAAACTAATGGGCTTACTGAATGCCTTAATAAGTCCTTGGCCAACATGCTATCAATGTTGAGCAGAGCAACTGGGATGAGGTGCTACCTTTCGTGACATTTGCCTTCAACACCGCCAAACAAAACACCACAGGATTTATGCCATTTTTCCTGGCGCATGGGCATGAGGAGGAGACGACGACGACGACGGACACTGTGTTTCTGTTACATCCTGATGACATGGATGACAACTACATTGGCCAGGTGTTAACCAGAGCTGATAAAACTCGGCAGTTAGCTCGACTCCGCATGCTGCAGGCTCAAGAAAACGATTGCCGAAGGTATGACACGAGCCACCACCCTGTTGTCTACTAGCATGCTGACAATCTCTGGATCTTCACTCCTGTTCAGAAGGTTGGTCTCTCTGAGAAGCTCCTCAGGCAATACTTTAGACCCTATAAGGTTGTAAGACAGTTGTCTGATGTTACTTGTGAAACTGAAGATTTCGACCCCGACACAAGACTACGAAAGATCAGAGATACGGTCCATGTCCTTCGAATGACGCCCTGTAAGGATCCTGCAACCCAGGGTAAATTCGAAGCTCCAGCGACAGGCAACAAGCAACAAGCAAAAAGGCAATGAAGAACATAGCAGCAAGGGAAGTTCTAAGAAGATTACCACCAGGGTGAACATCAGTCATTGGGAGTTTGAGTATGCAGGACTAATGACTTGTTCCCAGACTAGGAGGAGGTAACACCAAGATGCTGTTCTCTTAAGGAGGGAGCAATGTCGCAGAAGAAGCCAAGTAGCACAGTCGCCGTAGTGTAGTGGTTATGATACTAGATTGTTGCATGGAGGGTCACGAGTTCAGAAGTCACCTGAACTAAAAAAAAAATTAATTTCTATATTCGATTTGAGTACATTCTAGAAGTATCCACAAATGGCAAGAATCATTGTACTGGAATGTTCTGTAGCTGTATATATACTGTATGTGTTCTGGCTGGAGGCAGTTTGCTCCGCACTCTTGTATGTGGAAGTACTGAATAAATCTTCATTAAGTGAAGTTAGCGTTTGTCTTTCATCTACTTACACCTTCCTCTACATGACAATATAGCGGAAGTCCATGGACACCTTCTGAAGACCAAATTGATGTAACGGTTGATTAACATTACTTTATTCTCAACAGGGAACTCAAAGAAAAACGGGCTTAGAGTGTAGATGCTTATGGAACTATACCACACACTCAGATAAACCAGGAGCAGTGGATGTCCATGCACAACATGTGATGGAGTAGAACACTATAAGCAATAGTTCTGTTCTGTGTGTTCGTGGCACCATGCAGAGTAAGATTATTCTCTGACCACAAGTCTTCCATTTCCATGCACCCAAAAAACCAGAGGGCAAAGTCATGGTGTTACACCTGATCTTGGGGCTTCATTCTTCTGGACTGTTGACCAGGGGGGAGACAAATCACCACAACACAGCTGGAGCACGGGCAGAAAAATTTACGGCACACCCTGTTTAGTCGGGTATAGGTACAGCAACTTCAAAAACTGCCATGGGACTGGGCTGCTGCTGCTGCTTCCTCCTCCTCCTCCTCCTCCTCCTCCTCCCCTCCTCTCCCCACTGCACCATTTATTTGAAGGGTTTAGGGAAAGACAATGGTAACTGAGCCGTGCTCCAGCTCACCTTGGGGCCATTGACAGGTTGGCGTCGTGTATTGGAATTGTCACCTCTCATTTTCTTAGTCTGTTCACTGGTGCACACTTTGTCTGTCCATCAGTGGCAGCAGCAGTGCTTATCGATAGCAAATACTGTGGTACTATCTCTGGAGCGACCTCTAATATTTCTGGGTCGTCTTGTGTCAGGAAGTTTGCTTAAGACGGAGGAGCAGTGAGGTCCGCACAGCGCCAGTACTCGACAGGCCTGTGTGTATCTAGTGTGTTTGAATGAACAGTTATTTTAATGCTGTCTGCATACTGCATTTGTGGAGTGGTTCCTTCTGCCTTTTGGTGTTTTAAAAGCCAGATTCTGCAGACGCAGTCCTCTGTCGCTTCACCCTTGCCTGAATTATTCCATCATTTTACTGGTTATCAGATGTTAGGTGGATAAGGTAAGAGAGTTAGTTCGAGTCGTAAACTGTCCCTAGTTCGAGTCGTAAACTGTCCCTAGTTCGAGTCGTAAACTGTCCCTAGTTCGAGTCGTAAACTGTCCCTAGTTCGAGTCGTAAACTGTCCCTAGTTCGAGTCGTAAACTGTCCCTAGTTCGAGTCGTAAACTGTCCCTAGTTCGAGTCGTAAACTGTCCCTAGTTCGAGTCGTAAACTGTCCCTAGTTCGAGTCGTAAACTGTCCCTAGTTCGAGTCGTAAACTGTCCCTAGTTCGAGTCGTAAACTGTCCCTAGTTCGAGTCGTAAACTGTCCCTAGTTCAAGTTGCCATCCTGTTACTTGAGCATAACACTTTGCTGCCTGTCTCACTGCTTACACAGCTGTAGGGACTTTCCTCAGGTCAATCCTTGGAGCACTGTCTGTGGATCACTCCCTTCTTCATTTGGTCTGATTGTGTCAACTGTCTAAAAATAATATTTTGTTTAAATTATTCCTATTGCTTGTGGCCTTCAGCCAATAAATAATTTGAATTCTCCTTAATAAGGCCTTCAGCTGTCACTGTAGTTTGTGTTACAGTCCTTTCTTTTTTTTTAAAAAAAATATTGTTTTAAAATATTATTTCCTTAAATAAATTATGTGTTTACTGTGCAACCCACAGTAACCGATTAGGATCTGTCCACACCTTTTCCTGCCTTCCATAAGTCCCACGTATCAGTACCCATCAAATTTGAATTTTTCAAACCAAGTACAGCAAGACAATGGCAAACCTAATCTACACCAGGAAGTGTAACGAGTTCATCTTATTGATGACAGATGGCAGGACAACAAACTATGTTTATTTGCTTCTGTGGGAATCCACATACACTGGTGAGAAACATTGGTAACGCATAAATTCAAAATGGAGGCAGCAGCAGATTGCAGTGAGGGAAGTTTGTTTTGATGATGACAATGATCCAGATTTCAATTTAAATGAGGAGATGGAAAATTCTACTTATATTAATTCTACTACAAGTCAAGTCAGTTTTGTTTCCCACATCATGTTGTTGTCTGCTGGTTACCATTGTCTTTATGCTAGCTAGTTAGGCTACATATTTTATTTCCATATTCAACTTTTTATAAGATCTTTATACAAAGATAGAGTCAACACATTTTTTACTGTGTTCGCCACAGCTAGGGAGGCAATATCTATCGTATCCCTAGTGAATTTAAACCTTCCTAACCCTGTACACCAACAGCTACTTCATGAAAAATCAATACACATCACCAAGTGACAAACAGCATACTGATGTCTTAACATTAAAAACTGCACACACTGGTTGCTTACGGCACCATATTTTAAGCTGGTGGCAGGAAGTGGAACTATTAGTTTTTCAGCACACTCTGCAAACACATTGATTTATGAACATACCTACAATGTTTCTGCATCCTTATGCTGTTTGCACTGTTGCACTCTGAATGCCTACAGTTTAATTATAATCAAGCAGTGCTTGAGTAAATTTTCACAGAATAATGGCAAAGGATTTTTATGATCGCTCTTTGCATTATCCTCAACAAATAGCTAATGATATCCTACACATGCAAAAAGGTGAACAGAAAATACTAGATTTCTCTCAAACTTGTCATTCCCTGGTAATGTATTTTGCCTATGTTTGTACCAACAAGTACCAATAATATGCAGCTGCCTGTCAGGATTTTCGAGGCTGACTGTCAGAAACCCAAATTCCAAACTCAGTTAAGAATACTTTGTTGGAAACCATAATGACAAGCATTCATTACAGTTACTCAACTATTTTACACGAGAAGAAAATTGTTGCTATTTCGACTACTTTATCAATACCTAGCTGCAAACTGATTTTTTCCTTCTTAAACACTCTTTAAAACTATTATGATTGCATATAGTGTGACAGTAAATCAAATACTAAAACGGAAGTGTACTAAGCAACTGTAACAATCAATTTTTCATTAAACTCTGACATAAAAAAACCACACAAATTGGTCAATGGAAAATTGAGGATGGAATTTAACAACATTATGAGAAAGAAAGTTGCTACTCATCATATAGCGGAGATGCTGAGTCACAGATACACACAACAAAAGGACTCTCAGAATTGAATCTTTCCACCTTTGTCCTTCGTCAACAACAACAACAACAACAACAACAACAACAAAACACACACATCACACGCAACTGAAACCACGCTGCTAGCAGCTGCACCAGTGCATAATTGGAGTGGCAGCTGGGTGGGGGTAAGGAAGAAGTTGGGGCAGGGAGGGGAGGAATCTTATGGTGGGGGTGGCCGACACTGAAATACCGCAGGTTAGACAGAGGGCAGAGGAAAGATGGGGAGGGGGGGGGGGGGTAGTGGAAAAGGAGAGAAATAAGAAGACCAGGCGTGGTGGTGGAATGACAGCTGTGTAGTGCTGGAATGGGGACACTGAAGGGGCTGGATGGGCGAGGACAGTGACTAATAAAGGTTGAGGCCAGGAGGGTTACAGGAATGTAGCATGTATTGCAGGGAAAGTTTCCAGGGTATCACGTTGGCAGTGTGTTCAGCAACAGGGTGGTCCACTTGTTTCTTGGCCACAGTTTGTCAGTGGCCATTCATGCGGACAGACAGCTGGTTGGCTGTCACGCCTACATAGAATGCAGCACAGTGGTTGCAGCTTAGCTTGTAGACCACATGACTGGTTTCACAGATAGCCCTGCCTTTGATGGGATAGGTGATGTTAGTGACCGTACTGCAGTATGTGGTGGTGGGAAGATGTAAGGGACAGGTCTTTCATCTAGGTCTATTACGGGGGCATGAGCCATTTGGTAAGGAGTTTGTAGCAGGGGTTGTGCAAAGATGGTTGAGTATATTGTGTAGGTTCAGCGGATGGCGGAATACCACTGTGGGATGGGTGGGAAGGATAGTGGCAGAACATTTCTCATTTCAGGCTTCACCTGGTCCTACTAAACCCAACGAGCCACCTTCCTAGGTGTAGATCTCCACCTCAAAGAAGGCTACACCAGCACTGACCACGAGCAATACCTCCACTTCGACAGCTGCCATCTGCTCCGTACCAAAAATCCCGTTCCGTACAGCCTAACCACTCGTGGTCGTCACATCTGCAGTGACGAGCCATCCCTCTCGAAATATACAGGGTCTGACTGAAGCCTTCACTGACTGTAATTATCCTCCCAACCTGGTACAAAACAAATCTACAGTGCCTTATCTTTGAAATTTGAAAGTGTTATTGGTGTACCACTGAAATACATGATAGGGTAATGTACATTTACACTTGGAATTGTTTTGTTAGTTTTAAATTTAAAATCCAATGCTGTGCTACTGTTAACTAAAAATTATGTGACTAATGGAAACTTTGTTGTTGAAAATTGCGAACATATGTTTCTCAGATAGCCTTGTGCTGTTTCTTCATATATGCCTATACCACTTTCTTTTTAATGAACTATTATGTAAACAACAGCCATATATAGATCTTAGATTTTTTTATTGCAGTCATAAGTTAAGAGCCTCAGAATGCAAAATGGACTTATAAATGTAAATAATATAAGAATTAATTTCTGGTACTGCAAACTACAACATTTAGTTAATTTCAGGTGTGACAAAAAGATTGTGACACGCTGAAAACCTGTTATGAAAACATGAAAAGAAAACTTCAGAAAGACCTTGCAGAAGAGAAGATGGAAGTGTATAAAACAGGTGGGGGGGGGGGGGGGGGGGACATACCCAAAAAACCAAGATCCATGATCGGGCTGAACTGTTAGAAATTGTTGGTTCCTCAATGAAACCCTTAACAAATGCATACAATTCCAATGCGCAGTTTAGTATGATTGTGGATGTTGTTAATATGGAGTGCAGTGCAGTGAGAACACACCACCTGCTTCAGTTGTCGAGTTAGCAAACTGCACACAACCTAGCACTTCCCACACACATGACGTAATACAAAGTAAAGAGACATCAAACAATGTTCTGGTGAATGTGACCCAGCTGCAGTCTGTTTCGCAGTCTCCTGATCCACCCAAAGAAAACATTTTCACGCCAAAAAATACATGGCATCCTCGCAGGATGCCTGCAAAACCAGGCATCAGGTTCAGGAACAATAATCGAAAAAGTGTGCAAGAAGAGAGTGGAAGTACTGGAGGCCCAATTACACATGATGAAGGCAGAACATAAGGAGGAGCTGAGGATTAAAAATACATAAGTAAGCTACATGTCAGTTGCACGCCTGTACCCATAATATTAGGTGCCAATTTCTACTTAATTGACTTAACAATGAGGTAGACTGTTAATGAATCAAAATAATAGTAATAAAGCGTCCTTGTTACTCTAACTTTGAAATGAACATATGTACTCTAACAGTTATATACATGAGGCCCAATGTAATTATGTTTTGCAATATTTACACCAGAAATATCCTAATATATTAAATTATGAGGGGAAAGTGCTCCAAACCATAACTGTGTGTGCCATTTCCCTAGTAATACTCTTCACCTGGTAATGTTTATAATGGGAACCTATAACTTTTATGACAATACAATTTGTAGCGAGGCATTTTGAGAAATACATTGCTGTGATGGGCACTCTTTTCTGCAAAAATAAATATAGCATATATAGCTTTCCTAGCTATACTCTGCACCTGGTAATGTGTATGGTGGAAACCTGTAACTTTTATCACAACAGTATTCGTAGACAGGCATACATTGCTAATATGTGCACTCTTTTCTGCAATAGTGAGATTAGCATTGTGTGGCTTTTCTAGCAATGGCCTGCATCTGTTAATGTTTATAATGGCAACCTACAGCTTTTATCACAACAGAATTTGTAGCAAGATATTTTCAGTAATGCATTCCAATGATGGGGAACTTTATTCTGCTGTAGTAATCCTAGCATGTGTGGCTTTCTTAGCAATACTCTGCGCCTGCTAATGTTTATGATGGCAACCCATAACTTCTGCCACAACTGTATTTGTAGTGAGGCATTTTTCAGTGGCACTATGCTGTGACAAGGAATTCCCCTCTGCAAAGGTGAGCATTAAATACACGAAAAAACTGCATTGACATCTGTGACGGAGGGAGGGAGGGAGTTTTCCTTTGTAATAACTTAAAGTATTACACTTCTTACAGACAACCCACAGCATTATGGTTCCACTTTCATATCTTCCGAGGTAGCACACTCCTTAACTAATTATTGTTCTTGCACTGATCCCCAAAGTATTAGACATTGCTGACAAAATTCCATTGCCTTTTGTAGCAATGAGAACTTGTTTTTGATGGCAATTTCTAATCACAAATTTGTCTTCAATTTCATGTATTTTTTTGATTCCATACAGTTGTACATAATATTGTGTAAAGTGCTGCTACAGGCATGACTGGCTAGAATTAACAACGTAATTCAATTCTTTGCACAGTTTGTCATTACATCAAGATTTACATAAGTGATCTGGGCTACAACCTTATAGCCACACACACTTATGTTTGAAGCAAATCATGTTGTAAATAAAGAGTAGTGATTAATATGGAAACAATTTAACAACTAAACAATGCCAAACTCACATTTCATGTTATTACACAAATGATTATTTTGTGCCTATGTGTTTACTGCATATTCACAAGTTTAAGCTAATGGGTGATAAGACTGCATTAATAGTGAGCAGAAGTGCAGTAAAATAATCTCTAATCTGAAAGGTTCTCATAATAATGAATGTGCTCTCTTTAATATTGCAAAATTGTTGGGCATTCACATATTTGTTGTTACAGTAGGAAATTTAAGAGATAACAAGTTTGTTTGTGTGGCCATCCTCCGCAGCAAGCATATAAATACTTGTTTTGCAAATCAAACTGCTTTTTCCTGCTGCTAGGCAGTTTGATTTGCAAAACAAGAATTTAAGAGATGTTTAGGATCTATAGTGAACATAATACAGAACTACCCATTATATTTTATTCCGTTTGATTTTACTCTCACACTCTCTAAATGTAATGGAGTCATTAGTTCTCAAATTTAAGTACATAGACAGAAACTGAACATATATATAAATAACAGTACTGCATTGCTTTCACAACCAATGTGATACAAGAAATATATCTTTAATAATGAATTATCAACAGTTCCACAATAAAAAAAAAAAAAAAAAAAAAAAAAATCTCTCAGAAAAGCAGCAGCTGGGTAATTGTCCGTAGGCAACATATCCTGTCTCTGGCATGCCTCAACCTCAAATTTCTCATCACACACCCAGTTCAGTGAATTCTTTTATGTTCCCTAGATAACGGAAAAAATAGATTACATGCTGAAATAACCGGGAAAATTAAAAATACGGCAGAATCCCATAACTATAATCATAATTTTTCCATTCTGAACAATATCTGAATTTATGTTACCTTATTGGAAATGTTCATTAATTATAGCACTGCGAACTGCTTTTCCTGGTAATGTATCATCACGATACATCTGCTGTCCAGGTAGCACAGGTTCGTTACCTTAAATGTTGGGGCCTCTCTCATCTTTTAACCAATTTAAAAGTCGAGAAATTTCTGGATCTTCTCATGGTTCTTCACTGCTTGTACTCCTCGCAATATTATGTAAGAAAGCTGCATCCACTATTATTGACATTGTTTTCTGCGGATTACATCTTATTCCTACAGATGATATGGGAAATCATCTCTTCCACAAGCCGTATTTTCTCTCAGCAGTGTTTCTAGTTTTAATATGAGGCCAATTATATAGATGCTCTGCTTCATTTTGCGGATTTAAAAGTGGAGTTAAGAAGTAGGATCTACATGCACAACCACTATCTCCCAATAAGTGACCTTGTGGTATTTCTCCATTTTCAAATTGTGCTCTTTGAGCATAGTTGAGAAATATGGTACTGTCGTGCACAGAGCCTGGCCATCGAGTGACAATATCTCTTATTAACAAATTGTGATCACTAGTGGTTTGACAGTTAAAGGAAAAATATGATTTCCTATTGTGGAAAAGTTCCGCATTATGTTCTCCAGGAGACTGAATTCTTATATGGGTACAATCCAAGTTACCAGGAATGCCAGGAAATCGGTCCAATTGACTAAAACCGTACATCACAGAGCGCACTTCTCTTGTAGGAAATTTTATAAAGCAAGGAGACATTGATGCTATGATGTCCGATACATCACTGATGATTCGTTGTGCTGTTGTACGATGTACGTTACTGTTGTCCCCAATAAAAATGTTGAATGCACCTGTTGTATATGCCCTTAAAGTAATCAAAAGTCTGTTCATTGGCAAAAAGGGGTTATTCTGATCAGTAGGAAATCCGAACCTATAATTAATTTGGTTTAATAACCACCACACTGTTTCTTTCGACAGACGAAATCTCTCTTCAAACTTCCTGTCACCATAATCTTGAAAAGGGTTTCCCCTTTCCAAATCACTCCAACACAGTTTTGGTCATGTATTAAATGGTCAAGGTATAACAATTCTTCCTCAATGCCATCCATATCATCAAAATGCGCCACCAGCTTAATAATGTATGCTTCTAAAACTGCGGTTATGTCTAGAAAACTGGGAAAGAGCCCCAGTTAAATCTTACCATGGTCGATTCCCTCATTTAACTTAGATTGACGTTGGTGCACTAGAATTTTGCGTTGAACAGGATTATATATTGATTTAACCACAGTTAACTGTTAATCGAGATTGGTGCACTCGGCCATGTGAGTTGCTCTAGAGAGAAGTTCCAGCAAATCATGCAGAAAGGCAGTAGTGCAACTAAGCATATCCGTATGCTCTGTTAAATGGATTCCTAAAAGTGACCTCCAGATGTATCCATACAAGAAGACTACTTCTCAGAAGTTCACTGCAGGACACAAGCAGCAGGGACTACTGTGTGTACTGGACTGAGGAAAGAGAAACTCTCAACAAAATTTGGTTTTCAGATGAGGAGGATTTTTATTTGGATGGTGTGGTTAAACTAAATTTACACTTTAGGGCTTCTGAAAATCCCAGAGTGCTTCATGAACAACATTGCTCTGAGGTTTACAATGTTGGTCACAATTTCCTTTCATGGTCTTACTGGACCTGTTTTCTTTGACAAAACCAAACAGTGCACATTATTTAGCCAGATTGAGATGTCTTGGCAACAAGAAACTGTTGTTCAAAGCTCCATCATTAATATGATGGTAATGATTTGGATGCTGCTATTACAATGGTTTTAAGTAAAAGACTAAACACTGCAGCCAAGCCCAAGGTTTTACCAATCCCTCCATTGATCAGTGCCATTGAATAAGCTGTTTGACCTCTTTCTATAGAATCAGCAGAAGAAATAAGAAGCGAAACTTGTCAAGCAGTTATGAAAGCTTACCCACAACGAAGTAACATGTCTGTGACAGAGGGGGCTGCACTACGTAAGCTTTGCCAGGATACTGAGATGATGGTTCTTCCAATGATAAAGGTAATGTCACTGATTCAGTGTCTTGTGACAACTATCATGATAAAATGAACAATTTACTGTGTGATAGCACATAAAAGAAAATCAGTAAAGAACCCACCAACCAAGTGGTAAGGAAGGCTGCTTCACTTTAAAACACATGCCCTTTCCACTAGAAGTTGTGCAAAGACTTAAAGTGGTGCAGTTCCTCCGAGGCTTTATGGACTTCCAAAGATCCAGAAGAATGGAGTTCCTCTGTGTCCGATAGTAACATTGGCCCTCCAACCTATGACTGTGCTTAACATTTAGCATCACTATAAAGGCCTCCGTTGGAAAAATGTGCTCATCATGTGTGTAATTCTGAGGACTACATTGGCAAATTAAAAATCATTCAAACTGAACACTTCTGATACACAAGTCTGTTTCGATGTAGCGTTGTTGGTCATGAAGGTTCACTTTTGAGACTCATCATTTCTCATTGGCAAAACCTTTGACAAAGAGATTCCATAAACGAAGTCACTTCACAAAGACATCTATATTTGCATTTGTTCTGAACTCAGTGGTATTTAAGAAAAGGTAGTGACTCTTGACTGTGCTGTAAACAGAAAAAATGGATTCACTGCCATAAACATTAATCAAAACAGGAAAACTTTGAATGGAATCATTCAAATCAACCCATCAAGGGAGGAGGAGAGAGAGAGAGAAAATAAATGAACAAAGAACACCACAAGTAAAGTGACATTCACAGATTTATGACTCAAACCCATTTTTTAACAGTTTAGAAGCACAGTTCACTGAACAGCTAGTACTAATTCAATGTGCTGTAAAAACTAGGAGTCACAATATTAATATAACATTAAAGAAATGAGTCTGCTACACTGTATCAATTTCCATCATTAAGGTAAGATAATGTTCTGGGCTCTGGTCTTAAATGGGCCAAATGGGCCCACTGCCATGTCATCCTCTGCCAATGGCACCATTGGATGCAGTATGGAATGGCATGTGGTCAGGACACCACTCTCCCAGTTGTCATGTTTCTTGACCTGGGAACTGCTACTAATCAGTTGAGGCTCCTCAGTTGGTCTGATAGGGCTGAGTGCACTCCGTATAAGACTTCACAGCAGGAAAAATCCCTGACAGTACCAGAAATCAAACACTGGTTCCCCACATGGCAGTCAGCCATGAAGACTAGTCGTCTTTGGAGACGACGACGACCACCACCACCACCACCACCACCACCACCACCACCGTACCCAGAAAATGCAACAAGAGGGTGAAATTAGTGTTCAATGCCACATCAATGATCAGATATTGGAGACTTCAGTACAAGACTGGGTTTGGGAAGGGTGGAGGATGGAAACCAGCTGAGTCCTTTTCAGAGGAACAACCCCAGCATTTGCATCAACGGATTTAGGGAACCTTGTAAAAATTGCTGATGGCCTAAAAAGGGCTTTAACTGCCATTATCTCAAATGCAAACCTAGTTTATTACCACTGCACCACCTCACTTTGAAGAAAACATCAGAGATTATTATAAATTTTGGTTATAAGGTCTGTATCATCCACTTTACCATTCCAGCCTTACATAGCTCAATTTGTATTTGTTAAGTCTGCTGCTCCAGTGTGTACAGCTCATGTTTCAAAAGGAAAATACAGCAACAGAATACTAAACATGAGATGCTCAGACACCAAGATTTGATTTGAAAGCTCACTTGGCAATGTTATGAACGACTGTGTGTTTGAGGCTACATGGTAAAACACTGCATCTTTCATTGTTTGTTCAATAAATGATCTGAAAGATAAATTTTAACAGCACTTGAGACTAGCTCATTTTTATAAATATGATTTGTTTTAAATTGATTGAAAGTGTGGGTCAAGAATTAGTGGTGGATTGGTGACAAATTATCGATCCTAATCATGTACTGAGGAGGACAAATTATCAGTTTAGTTTAATTTTTTTTTAGTATTTTAAGAATTAACATTGTTTTAGTAATTAATATTTAAAGAATTTTTCTGAGTCAAATCTTCAAACTGGTTTGATGTGGCCCACCATAAATTCCTCTCCTGTGCCAACCTCTTCATCCTAGAGAAGCGCTCACAATCTACATCCTCAATTATTTGCTGTATGTGTTCCAGTCTCTGTCATCCTCTACAATTTTTGCCCTCTACAGCTCCCTCTTATACCATGGAAGTCATTTCCTGGTGTTTTAACATATGTCCTAACATTCTGTCCCTTCTTGTCAGTGCTTTCCACATACTCCTTACCTATACGATTTTGCACAGAACCTCCTCATTCCTCACCTTATCAGTCCACTTAATTGTCAACATTTGTCAATAGCAACACATCTCAAATGCGTGGATTCTCTTTTGTCCCAGTTTACCACAAAATGCTGTGCTCCAAATGTACATTCTCAGAAATTTCTTCCTCAAATTAAGGCCTATGTTTGGTACTAGTAGACTTCTCTTGGCCAAGAATGACCTTTTTGCCAGTGCTAGTCTGCTTTTGATATCCTCCTCTCTCCATCCGTCACCGACTATTTTGATGCCTACCTATCAGAATTCCATAATTTCATCTACTTCATGACTATCTATCCTGATAAGTTTCTCACTGTTCTCTTCAATTTGTTTGCTTTTAGTTAGTTAATAATCCTGTTCAGTTTTCTGTAACATTTAAGTTCATTTCTGATGTACAGATTTCACATTTATAAATCTTAATTGAGGTCCGTTTATTACATACTACCATCCAAATAATAATATTAAAATCATCACTTCTTATGAATGATACACACTAAATTTCATATCTTTCAAGTTCTGTGTTAGTTCTTTAGTTATTAAGATATGAAGCTAGTAAACTATGCAAAGTTTTATTTTGTTTCTCTTACTGAAGGAATCACTGAATAAGTGGAATTGTTGATGAAATGAATAAAAAACATTAGTATTTTAACCTATGCTTAGTAAATATTTATAAAATTAACTCTAATTCTGGGAAAAGTATATTCTGAACTGATTTCTCAAAACATACAGTAATAATATGTCATTAACATACCTTTGAGACTTGTGCCAGAAGCCAGAAGTAGGAAAAATGGTTGATTGGCTAAATCATATGTCTTGTTGTTCGCGTAAGTCACCACTTGCCTTCTAAAGCTGCAGTAAACTCGACCATTGACGTAACTGTGATTCACTAACGTAATTCCTTCAAAAGGCTGTAAATTAACACAGCAATGAAGTACTTAATTGAAAAGGTATGAGTGACCATTTAAAACAAAAAATTCTAGTATAAACAGGCACTAAAATGTATACCTAAAGAGCTATGACCACTAGCTTATTTTCACTGCTCTGTGAAACATCTCTTCTACTGAAGAAGTGCCCATAGCTCTTTGCGCAAGGAATGGCATGGACAAGGAAGGTATGAAAGCAGAAGTCTTTTGCTGGAGTATTAATGAGTTTTGGTAGAACTCTATGATTATTCATAACATTTTGTAACCACACAGTACCTTATACAGTAAGCTAAAACAATATATACAATATCTAAATTGGGTATTACATGCAGTTATAGAGCTTCTTTTGTTGTTAAAAGCTTTGCCTACATCAGTATGCATGTGTATAGATTCACAAATACAGTTTTACATATTTGTTTTTATAAGTATCCTATCATGTTATGTATATATCCAATAGTTAAGCCATGTAAGTAATAAATTCTTAGTGTAGCGTAACTTACTTTTCCATCGCGGAAATTGGCCTTGTCGTTGGGAGCATTTGATGACCTGTATGCTTGAACAGCTGTATTAGTGGCATCATAAACACACTCCACAACACTGTCGTCACCCTGTAATTGAACATTATATATGTGACTGAAATTTATTATCCAATTTGCATTTATATTAAGTCTCATGTACTAGACATACATGTGAATAAGGCCTCAAATTCACTCACTACCTCATAAAAATGACATTTTAGTGCTCACCATAATTCCATCATCTGACAAGCCAACAGCAACATATAAAGCACTATCTGCCATCATTTCAAATTCATAATCTTCTACTCTATCAAGAACCGATACCATCATACTACAACTTTTTGTTGCAAGACATTCACCAGGACCAAAGCAAGCTTTTGTTGAGCCACAGCCTTCATATATAGGGTTTGAAGGTTCTGATATCTGTATGGAAAAAAAGGGAGCCAAACAAAGTCAGGTATCTTGCTATATTTTTATTATTAAATTATCTGTTAATAGAAGGTCAACATACTGCTTTAGGATCAGGAAACTCTGGTATAACTGGTATCTCTGTAGTAGACTTCACTGGATTCCTGGTTGTTGAGATTCCTGTTGAATGATCAGTTGTGACTTCTGGGTGTTCAACAACTTTCACTTCTTCTGACAAAATCCCTGTCCAGTAAGTCTGGAAATCTTGCACAACAGTGGCTCTGAAAATTCAGAACAGAAGATATTTGAAAAAACTAACAATACTAACAAACTATAATTAAAAATGAGTACCATAACAGCCGACCGAAGTGGCCACACGGTTCTGGCGCTGCAGTCTGGAACCGCGAGACCGCTACGGTCACAGGTTCAAATCCTGCCTCGGGCATGGTTGTGTGTGATGTCCTTAGGTTAGTTAGGTTTAACTAGTTCTAAGTTCTAGGGGACTAATGACCTCAGCAGTTGAGTCCCATAGTGCTCAGAGCCATTTTTGAGTACCATAACCGTTAGTTGTATGAAAATTTTATCCCTAGTATGTACAGCTTTTCACTAAATATCCCTGACAATTAATATAATGTCGTTTGTACAATTTGCATACATTTTCATAAATTAAACTCACAGCACAAAGATAAAGCTGCTACAGGACACTTGAGTTTATTCCCAACAGGCTGCTGCAGAAATGCTAATGATCAACTTATAATATCATCAAATGGTATAATAGTAATAAGCAGCTTTATTTTTCCTCATCTTTGTTATAAAAATATACTATATAAGAGCCATTATAAAAGAAGAGCTACAAAGTAATAGATGTTTAACTCTACAAATGTATAATAGACAATTTAATCTTCCCTACCACCAAGTTAACAATTTTGTTTAGTGGCGTGTATTTTACTTTGTTACTGACTAAATACAGTGTCTTACTTAAATATTCATGATTACAATAACCTTAATGAATATTCCTAAGTTCTGTAATCATGAAAGCCATTATAAATTACTCACCGGAAAACGAATGTTTTTATGTCTTCGTCTGGTGCTGTCCACTCAAAAGTTAAGGAATTCTTCTTTGAAGCATCCTTATGAGTTACTGCCGACTGAAACAAGTCATTAAGCAGAACTGTGTATCAGAAAATCAGTGGAAGAAATGGAAACAGGAGAAAAAGAGGACACAAAGAAACAGAAAAATACTGCACATGCGTTTAGCATGTATCTTTATACTTTATGTAAGAAAACTGGCAAATGATAGGCCATTAGGTTATTGTGTATTGTGTTTACAGTAACATAAAAAGCATATTACACTATTTCTTCTCACTCATGTACTTCAGATGTATACTCTGCAAACCACTCTGTTGCATGGCAGATGGTACTGCCCATTGCAACACACACTACAATTTATTTCTTTTCTATTCCAATTTGGAGTGTAGGGACAATAATTGCTTAAATGCCTATGTGGGTATATACTTAAGAGCACTCAACTGTTCTTTAAACTTTGTAAGGAGACTTTCACATGAAACCAGGCATACCTTCAAGCATCTGCCAGTTCCAGTCTTTCAGCATTTCTGTAATGTTCTTCCATGGGTCAAGCAGACCTGTGACCATTTGTGTTGCTGTTCTCTGTTTGCGTTAATATACCTGGTAAGCCCTATTCGGCAATTGTGTCTCTCACTCTAGTAATATTCTTCGACAGATCACAGCCAAGTCTTTCCTCTGTATCATGACAGTTTTTGCCCAGTATTCGAGCAGTGTAGCCAAGATTTACTTGCGGTTAAGCATATTTTATCATCCCATTTCATACCCTTGGAAATTGTTAAAACTCTGTATTTGTTTAGAGTTTTCCAACTGTAATTATCTATCATTAATATTTTAGTCATAGGATCCTACTTCCTTGTGTTTTGTTAAGTGTATAGCTTCACATTTCTGAATATTTAAGGGAAGTTGGAAATCTTATCAGAATATAATTTAATGCTAGTGCAGCTCACGGTCTAGCTGTCAGTGTCACAGCCTCTAAATTGCAGGATCCCATTTTGGATTCCTTGCTAGACTGGAAATTTTCTTCACTTCAGAATCTGATGTTTTTATTGCCTTAATCATCTCATCTCCATTGACTTACAAATTGCAGAAGAGCCATCAAATAAAACTACTTGCCCCAGGAGGAGAAACAAGCTCAGATCACGTATCCTGGGCATTTCATTTGAAATAGTGCTTCATTACAAATGACTGCATAATCTGCAAAATTTCTAAGATTCTATTAATATTTGTTGCCAAGTCATTAATATTAAACATGAACAGCAACTGTCCCAATGCACTTCTCTAATACATTTCAGAAGTTCCTTCTAAAGGTTTCAAGGCCTCACCATCTAAGATATCCAAACTGGGTCCTCCCTACCAAGAAATTTTCAATAGTCACAAATTGTGTGTGATAATCTGTATGATAGCTCATTCATTATTAAGTGTTGGTGTGATGCTGAATCACATGCTTTTCTGAAGTCTAAAAATAAAGCTGCCACCAGATTTCTTAACCCATAATTGTAGTATTGTAAAGTGAGCAAAGTGCGAGATTGGCTTCACATGACAAAGTTTCAGAATTCGCGCGTGCGCGTGTGTGCATTAGGTCGCAAAAACAACTGAGGCTTTGACAACCAGCACATCATTCTCGAAAATGGCTAATAACTCATACGGCAAACACACACTAGAATGCAAGTGGTTAAAAAGAAGAGCATTCAGTCAGGAAATGGCGAACTGTCTAAGGTTGACACCAGTGAGCCTACTGTGGTAGGGGAATCACCACCTAACAAATGACGGCTAAAGTAACAGTGCCCAATATGAAACCTAGCTAAAATAATCTCATTACAGTGAGAGGGCGAAGAGGAGGTTGACCAAACTCCTGCGAAATGTTAAAAATCTCTGGAGCTTGTTTGCATGAAGAGAGGACCAGTGATGATGCCAAAGTGACACCACCTGCACAGCCTAATCTCCCTTCAGACCAATGTGACCAGGAACCCAATTAAATCACAGTGGCTCCCTTAAGAGTGAGTGGATGCTTTCTTGGACCCATTTCACTAAAGGATGAACTGTGTACAGCACACAGAGGCTCTGAAGGGCATTGACAGAACTGGAGTGGGTAACAATTTAAAATCCTGTGTTGTCTGATGTACTGCATAGCCTGGTAGAGGGCAGAGACCTCTGCTATAACTACTGAACAATATTTCAGAAGCAGATACCAAAAATGGATGGTACCAATCACGAAGGCACACCCACCACCACAGTCAGTCTTTGAGCAATCGGTGAACACGAATGTGCTACCGCTAACCTGTGTGCAAAGGTCAAGAAACAGCGATCAATCTAATCTGCTGTAGTTTCCTTACGAAGCAAATGAAGTCCAAGATGTACATACTTCGCACGCGCCGACTGGCGACGCTCTGCGCTGACAGAACCGAACCGCGCGCAACATGCGATCTTTTTCAAACGATTTTACAGAAACTATTCACTGAAAATATTTGATTTTTGTCTTACTTGTAGAGTTATATGTCAGCTTCGTGGGGAAGTGCCCTTCATCTCGCTAATGACCATTCTTATTGTGAGGTACACATTTTAGTAAGACACTACGCAAAACTCAAAAAGTTTGCGACTAAAATTAGGGGTCGCTATGATTTTGCGTTTGGTGCGTATTACACCATATGTTGCTGCGTATGAAATTTTGCTAACATGTTGAATTTTTGTTTAGACTTGGGAGGAGGTCTCTATCTGCCTCCGATTTCGAGAAAATGGATTCCATGTAGCGCTGCCACTTCCGATCTCACGCCCGCAAGTACGAAATATTTCTTCTTTTATGTTACTGCAAACCGACACTACGAGGTTTTTCGTAAGCTACTGAACTCTGTGATTGCCAATTACTTGTTTACTGAGGCACTCCGTTTCGGAATTCTGACGCAATAGCTGCTGTGAGATGAGTTTGGCAAATTACACTGTGACAAAGGAAGTACAATTAAACCTGTCACCAAGAGAAATGTGGCTGTTACTCACAAACTGTGATGTTTCTTCGAATGAGAAAAGCTTAACAACTCACACAAAAATAGATTGCCAATTCTGTTAGAATTTTTGTGGAATCCCCGTAACCCATCGTATTTTTAACTATTTTTAACACTGAGCGACTGGAATGGAAACTTACCAAAGGATTTTATTTCTTCTCGTGATCTGAGCAGTATTAAACTAATGACGAGCATTCCTTCAGGCGGAATGATAGCCACATGCCAGATACTGGTTACTCACCTACGGCTTGCCAAACTGACAACGTGTGATCGCGAATAAAATAGTTGTTATTGAGAAAAATAATGGTTCAAATGGCTCTGAGCACTATGGGACTTAACAGCTGTGGTCATCAGTCCCCTAGAACTTAGAACTACTTAAACCTAACTAACCTAAGGACAACACACACATCCATGCCCGAGGCAGGATTCGAACCTGCGACCGTAGCAGTCGCACGGTTCCGGACTGCGCGCCTAGAACCACGAGACCACCGCGGCCGGCTGAGAAAAATAAACAATTGATCTGTCGCACAACACAATGGTCAGTGTATTGTCAGCAGCAGAGGATAATGCGCGCGACAGAAATGCCATGTGTGCCTTGTGAGTTGGAGTTCGAAAAAAATTGTCATGAAAGTATACGATGGGTTACGGGGATTCCACAAAAATTCCAACAGAATTGGCAATCTATTTTTGTGTGAGTTGTTAAGCTTTTCTCATTCGAAGAAACATCACCGTTTGTAACAGCCACATTTCTCTTGGTGACAGGTTTAATTGTACTTCCTTTATCAGCAGTACATTTCAACAAATTAAATATATCTAATCATAACACTCTTAGGATATTCCTACTTTCATAATAATACCGACCATTTTCTTCATTTGTGTAGCCTGTTGTACAATTAGTTTATTAATGCTGATAATGTGCATGGAACAATTGAAATGTTTTTTCTCATCACGGCGAACCAATTAAAACATTGTTATTTGTGACTGCTTTTCGAATGTTTCTAGCTTGCAGTGGAAATGTGATGTTCACATGCATGTAGTACAGTGAGTCTTATTACATTATTACATCCATATCCAAGTAATCACAGTGAGACTTCTATACTTCATATCTTGGACGCTTTTTACCAGGAGCACAAAGGGATCACACCTGTGGAGATTATACATTTCTAAATTTTTTGTAACAGATCGTACAGATACGCCAGCATACTAGGCAGCCAGAAGATAACCTTGTTTTACTTTCCTGCCTTGATTCTTAATCACACGATTTTATAATATTCCTTGCTTCCTTATTCACTACCCTCTGTCCCTTCTTGTGATCTGAAAACATCGCGGAGGCATATGATACAATTCCAGCGGCCAATGACTCATCAGTTACTGAAGTATGCATTTTTTTTGACAGATTAAAAACAAAACTATACAGATATAAACAACAGATCTACATCTACACATATAACAGAAAAGTATAATGTACTAACGAAGAATGCTGGAGCGTTTAAATGGCGAAAAACGAGATACTACCCAAAGGCAATAAAATTTAGTACACAGTAAGGCAAAATTTATCGTATGGGCAATACCACCACTTCTCATATGCGCCGTGCCGATGTGAGCATATAGCCGGGCTACTTTTCCGCTTCCCGGCTCAGATTTCCCACGGTGCTAGCGAGGCACGCGCGAAGCGCGGCGCGAGAAATTGTGCCACAACCACAACGCCGCGACCTGGCGCAGGCGCGTGTCGCGTCCCAGTCGCGTCGCGTCGCAATTTGCGCGCTCCCATTTGAACCTGTGCAGTTACAAAAATACGCGCTGCGCTGCGTCGCGCCACACGCGCTATACGCGTCTCAATTTGCGCCTAGCCTCACAGAAAATGCGGTACTGTAGCATCCTAAGATGAAAAGGTTATCACCCAAGCCGAGGTGGCTTCTTTCCGAGGGAGGATAGTGGGTTGATGGTGGATGGAGCTTTAAAAATAGCTGCCTGAGGTGTTGGAGATAGCAGTAGGGTCCACAGTGACATCTGCTATGGCCAGGCCAGAAAGTGGGGAATGGACTCTGGTTCTAGAGAGCAGATGGTACTGGCCCCACACAACAGAAGAGGGAGCGAGGCTGTTAAAAGTAGTAAATGAGATCCAGCTACCTGTTTCGCTATTTCGAAGAATGCAACAACACTGTGCACCTAACTGTTTATAAGGAATACAGTTCACCATCGTAAGATTATTAAAAACGCAGAGAGCACATATCTGCGTACAAATCTTGTCATGGCGTGCCTCAGTCCAGGACACGGCACAGTAAAGATGACATGTGGGGTATGGAACATTCTGCGGCAATAAGGAAAACGTTTCTAAGTTACTTTACCTGGTCATCACACCTGGGGAAATGTTGTTCATCGAAGGTTGCCTGGGAGGAGTTTCCTTCCAGTCGGCTTTACAAAACTGCCAGTTGAGTTTACACATAGGTGGGATACGAGTCAGCAAATGGATATGACACAGGAAATCGTCACTCGAGTACATGTCGGAGAGAACGGGTTATCTAGACAATGACCAAGCTGGGAAGTGCAGAACGAGAAGTCCATTATGGGAACAGGTGTGTGTGGAGTCAAAGAAAGGGGGTGCGACAGTGTCAAAACAAATGATATTGAATTGATTGAGTTCAGCCAAGAAGGCAACTCTCCGACTGTTCCTGGGCGAGCCTGAAAGTGTGTAGTGTGCATTGAAGTCACCAAGCAGCAAAAAGGGATGAGAGAGTTGACCAATAAACTGGAGGAAATATGCCCTGGTGACACCTAATGACGCAGGGATGCAGACGTTGCAAAGAGAAAAGGGAAGCGAGGAAGGATAATATGGATTGCAACAGCTTGTAGCTGTGTGTTCAGTGAGATGGTTTGGCTATGAATGTCATCCCTGATGACTAGCATGACTCCCCAGCAGGGATGCAGACGTTCCAAAGAGAAAAGGGAAGCGAGGAAGGATAATATGGATTGCAACAGCTTGTAGCTGTGTGTTCAGTGAGATGGTTTGGCTATGAATGTCATCCCAGATGACTAGCATGACTCCCCCACGAGGTGGAATGCCGTCCTGGGTGGTAAGGTCAAAGTGGACCAGACAGAAATGCCAGAGGTCAAAGCACTCTCAAAGATGCAATTTTTGTTTCTGGGAGCCAGAAAACAAGGGGACGCTGCGATTCCAAGAGCAGCTGTAATGCCTCTTTGTTGAATATAATGCCCTGAACGTTCCATTGGAGGAGAGTCAAAGTGGGGAAAGGGGAGGAGGGAACAAATGAAGGGTTGTCACCTAGACAGCTGCCGAGTGCCAGCCTTTGAGGACTCACTGCTACAGGGCGCAGAGGCTGGAGGATCCTGCTCCACGAGATCTACATAGCCGGCGGCATTCTCTCTGGGTCGGCATATGGATCCCAGGGTGGAAAAACAGTACGTAGTGCGCACCAGCAAAATGAGAGATCAGCTGGGTGAGTATCACACGGCGATACCGTTTAAGAGATTCCCCGAGTTGGGAAAGGAGAAGACCACTTGCCTTTCTTTGATTTCTTAGAACCTTTGCTTTTGGCAGATGAAGGCTCAGATGTTCGTTGACTGGAGAGACGTAACAAGTCTTCATGGGAGCGTTCCGTATGTCCTTTCGAGCCTGCCGGTTGTGAAGCAGGTGATTTCGTCGCCGGGGATGAAGATTTGTTGGCTTGTTGCGCAGCTGTGGGAGAAGGAAATTGGGATGCTGCCATGATACTGGGCGATTTTACAACTGCAGTGCGGAACTTGAGCTGCAAGCCTGGGTGGCCATGTCCTCCGTAGAGCGAGGCATACCAAGAACGGAACTGCAAGTGCCAGGTGATAAAATGCATGGCTTTCAACTAGCCAGCAACCTGCGGAAGACATGGTAAGGTACTTTTTCCTTCACCCGGATCTCCTGAATGGCCCGCTCATCGAGATACACGGGACGGATATTATGGATGAGGCTGCATGGTCGCCATTACAACTGATACAGTGGGGAAGAGGAGGCTGGCAATTGCCCTCTTTAGCATCCCAACCGCAAGTAATACATTCGGCCGTGTTTTGACAGGACATGCGAGTGTGGTTGTAACATTGACACAGTCAAAACGTGATGACTTTACAGCCTGGTTTGATCTTTGATGTAAGCACTACTCGATCAAACATCAGAAAAAAGAGTGGCCGTAGGTACTAAGGTAGCATCAACCTTTTTCATTCCCCAATGGACTGCACTGACGCCCTGATCAGAGTGACAAGTTCGGATTTCACCTTCGTCAGATCACCAAGCAGCCGAGTATAAATAACACCATGCGAAGGAGTTAAATGTTTGACAGGCCTCGACAAGAACAGGACAGCCTTGGAGGAGCAAAATTGTAAGCAGCTGTTGGGCTTGAAAATCACAATTGGTCCCCCAGAGGCAAAATTCAATTACGTAAGCAAGAGCAGGATTTCATAGGGCCTGCAACTGCATCAACACCTTTCTGAAAAATGTACGGATTAACCGCAGCAAAGGACTGACCTACTTCAGTACGTGATACCGCTACGAACTGAGGTGCAGTTGGATGATTCTTTGAACTTGGGCCTCATTCTGTTTACGTTGAGTAGACGGACTGACACAGTGATTGGCTCATTGCAAACAAATACCCCACGATTGCCAGCTTCTCCTACGGCGCGCTCCTTCCAATTGTGACCGCGCGCTCAGAGGCAGGCTCACCTGCCTTAGGTCCCTACAGCACTGAGATTCCATGGCAGGTCTGCTGGCAGAGACGCAAGATCAAAGCGTGGGACGCAATGGAGCCTCTCGCACCTGGCAGCTACCTGAGTATGGCATCTGCCGGCAGGCTTATGGCCACTTCCACACCAGGACGCCAGCAGAGTTGCCAAGTGCTCATCCGCCGTTCATAAATTAAGGATAATTGCAGAATATGGTGCCACACAACGTGGCACTACACAAAACTGTCGCTAATAGCATAGGCACATAGGGAACATACATGACACAGATCTGTAAGTCCATGGTATTGGTGATAAGTTGAGAAAACCGTCCCGAAACACATGTGCTACAAAAAGCCACTGTTTCCTGCGCATGTATCCCTACATCAATATGGGATATGATCATCATGCATACGTACACAGGCCGCAAAATGGGTTAGCATACTCTGGATCAGGGGGTCGAGCAGCTGCTGCGATATAGCCTCCCATTCTTGCGCTAGTGTTTGTCTGAGCTCCTGAAGGGTCCTAGGAGTTTGCAGACGTGCAGCGATACATCGACCGAGAGCATCTCAGACGTGCTCGATGGGGTTTAGGTCAGGAGAACAGGCAGGCCACTCCAGTCACCTGGTATCTTCTGTTTCAATGTACTCCTCCACTATGGCAGCTCGGTGGGACCGTGCGTTGTCATCCATCAGCAGGAAGGTGGGACCCATTGCACCCCTGAAAAGGCGGACATACTGGTGCAAAATGACGTTCCGATACACCTGACCTGTTACATACAGTTCCTCTGTCAAAGACCTGCAGGGGTGTACGTGCACCAATCATAATCCCTCCCCACGCCATCAAAACACTACCTCCAAACATGTCCCTTTCAAGGACAATAAGGGGTTGGTATCTGGTTCCTGGTTCACTCCAGATGAAAACCCGGCGAGAATCACTGTTCAGACTATACCTGGATTTGTCCGTTAACATTACCTGGGACCAATGCTCCAACGACCATGTACAGTGTTCTTGACAGCTGGCTTTACGGGATCTCTTGTGACCAGGGGTCGGTGGAAAGCATCTTGCAGGTCTCCGGGAGAATAAACCCAGCCTGTCCAGTCGTCTGTAGACTGTGTGTGTCTGGAGACAACTGTTCCAGTGGCTGCGGTAAGGTCCCGAGCGAGGCTACCTGCAGTACTCCGTGGCCGTCTGCAGGCAATGGTGGTGAGATATCGGTCTTCTTGTGGTTTTCTACACTGTAGACGTCCCGTACTGTAGCGCCTGGACACATTCCTGTCTGCTGGAATCGTTGCCATAATCTTGAGATCACACTTTGTGGCACACAGAGGACCCGTGCTACGACCCGCTGTGTTTGACCAGCCTCCAGTCGCCCTAGTATTCTACCCCTCATAACGTCATCAATGTGTGTGTTGAAAATGGCTCAAAGAACACAGTCACCATTAGCACGTCTGAAAATGTCTGCACACTTACTCGCTGCACCGTACTCTGACATGCGCCAACACACCTCTGCGTATGTGGACTGCTGCGACGACCGCAAGTCAAACGCACCGCATGGTCATACCCAGAGGTGATTTAAACCCGCAAACCGCCCACCAGAGCGTTGTTTCACCATGCGTCAGCATTAGCCTTGATTTATAAGCATGAGTGTTGTTTTATCCGCCCACATGAGCATTATGGGTAGTTTTGAGACCGAATCATTTTATCTGCGAGATGCATATGAAACCAGCAACATGGGACACACAATCTCAGAGTTATTCAAAATGCAAACTGGAAAAAATGTGTTGGGAATTACCAGGGTCATAAATGAAGCTCAGTTCAAAGAATAAGCCTCTCCGCTTTACAATCGTGTTCTAACTACTTACAATAACACAGTTTCTGCACTCTGGCAGGCTGGAGATCGTGGAAGTTATCGATCCTCAATTTCTACAAATCCTGTTCCCACAAGAGCTTTACACCACAGACGAAGCACATTTACTATCCGGGCTATGTCACTTTTCCTCGAAACCTACTTCCAGACCGAAATAGCACAGCCTCATCTCCTGTTTCAGCCATAGAGTGAGCATTCAGAAGCACAGAATTGATTTTGTGTTGTCAACATACGTTGCCACAATGGTCACGTGATCTCGGGACGCCGTGGATTTGCCCGACATTTATCCCATAAATTTTGAATGTTGTCATATCGCTAGTAGAGAGATTCCCTTCGTAAGTGCTGTGGATTTAGTATAAACGTTTTGCAGGCACCATAGCAGTTTACGTCTGATATTGAAATAAATTGGGCTCTTAGCTTTGAAGAGCAAACTGAACGAGCATGACGTCACAGAAGCTTCACGTCAGCATGTATTTACAGTGTCTTTCATGTCACATCTCGTCAAGTCGCTTAACACAGTACTGAAAGGCGAAACTGGGGTTTTGAGTCACCATCCTCAATATTCATAAAATGTTACAGTATAGTATCAGAACTGAGGAGCTAACAACGACAAAATTTGTCAGTGGCCGAAGCAAACTTTATAACATATGTTCCTGATTAATTATGTTTGGTAAATTACTAAGAAGTGAGACAACGTTTCAAAACATCGACAATTATTTGCTAGGGAAAATGTGCACATTCATACACATCAAAGAAAGCTTCAAACGAATTAATGAAGCCTGTTAAACTTGTCCATTATGTTTTTTCTTACGTAATTAATAACGTCATTAACAACTGTATTTGACTCCTTAATTAAAGCTGACTTTTTTGCTTAAAATGTCATGTGGTGGAATTTGCTTCGTCTACTTATGTTCTTATACATACATATTGTGGGCGTCAGCGCCTTTGTGTTATCGTAAAACCTAAATAACTTTTCGTCTTCAGATATACGACCTCGGTTGTGGAGGAAAGTGGAAAAAATATCCCAGTCGTCATGGAACATCTCCAATTTGTCACTAAAACAAAGCGCTATTATAAAATGAAGATTATGAAGATATAACAGTACAAAATCCACTATAAGCAGAATGAGCGCGGCGAAAATAGGTTAACTTAAGATGTTAACAGACTGGTACCGTCAAACTTTTCTTCCCGAGAAACCTTGATGTACCGTGAAATGACGTGACGTTCCGTTGATTACCTGTGCGAATGCCTCCATTCGAAAGGTACTGTAGAACGTTATGGTGTTGTGTTACGAGACGTGACGTCACCTGATGTCGGACGCGAATTGGCGTTAAACAATTGACGTCGTCCCTAGATCACGTGACAACATGCGCAGGACGCAATGCTCACTCCAGAGATATTTCTACTCTATGGTTTCAGCAAGTGATGCTAATGGGCCAGATACATCACACAGACTGGAAATATTTTAGACGGGTTTCCGACTTCTTGTCTAAACATTTATAAATTTAATTTCAGTTTATAGCAACGTACTTTTCAAATAAAAACTGAAGACCACTTCTATGTACACTTTACGGTTATAACTAAAACTGTAAATATCGTTGCAGACAACAAATAGCTGCATAGTACACACGTCACGAAAATCTTTTTCTCTGGTGATTATTTTCCTTAAAACGTGACTTTTTCGCCAGTTAATCTCGGGAGATATCCACTATCTCGTCAAATGAACGGACACAGTATCAGGGCACTGGAAAATAACACTGTAATGTCTTGCATAGTAAAGCGAGTCAAATAACCCGTTAATATCACGGTCAGCAATGAATGGATGTGCCCAGAACTACTTTTTCTGCATTCTCTTTTTATTTCGAACTTGCACACAAAGTTTTAGCTCTTTTGCCGAGCTGAGACTGAAGGCTTTCACCTGGCGTCTTGTACTGCCAGACTTGAGTGCTCGCAAGGAGACCCGGGTTCGATTCCCGGCACGGGACTGGGTATTGTGTGTCCATCATTTTCATCATCATTGACACGCAAGTCGCCGAAGTAGCGTCAACTAAAAAGACTTGCAATATGGCGGCCGAACCCCGAAGGGGATATCCCCGCCAATAAATGCCATACGATCATTTCATTTCACCTGAGCGCTGCCGGTAGAAGACGTGCAGTAGCGTCCCAGTGCGTAGGGCCATCAGGTCGTCGTTCATACTTCCCGAACTATTGACGGTGGGGACATCTGGAAATTTGGGAAGGACACAGCTTAGGCAATAACCCCTCCCTGGGCCTGGCCTGCACCGTAGGGGGGGGGGGGGGGGGGACACACGTGCGAACACTGAACACTGTGTCGACCAGGGGGCTCGAATTATGCGTTATCCAGTCATCTGTTACGCGTCAAACGCGTGCGTCGGTCTTCAGTAGCATACAGGGAGGACGAAGAAGCAGAAACCTCAAATGCCGAAGCGGAGGAAGGGCAGATGGACAACGAAGAAAAAAAAAAAGCAGATGAGGGGTTGCTCTGGTGTCAGGCTATTAAAACCCAAGAACACATTCCCAAAAATATCCGAGACATGTTCCCGAAGGGAGGGTATAAAGAATATTACAAGGATTAGTGAGCCCTCTGAGGCGAAAATACATGTTTGAAATGGAGGTGATCCTTCTGCTAAAGACTACTTTCTTAAAACTCTGTTCTATGGTTCTGCAGGAGATGGATTTCAGGTAGGTGACTTGTTAGTAACTTCCGTGTCCCTTCTTGTCAACAGATGGGACATACTCTTTTTGAATTACTGAGCACAATCTTGTGTTTGAGAAAACTATGGTAACTTAAATGTCGGTTGCAGTTTTTTCTGCTTTCAAAGAAGTGACATGTAATTCCCTGATTCTTCCTCCTTTGAGACACTGTCTTTTGCTCCTTTGCACCATACATACATTCATTCTGAATACTCAAAAAATTACAATGATTTAACAGAAGTGATGGGATAGCGATATGCAGGTATACAGTGTGGTCCATTCGTAGTGACCGGGCCAAATATCTCACGAAATAAGCATCAAACGAAAAAACCACGAAGAACTAAACTCGTATAGCTTGAAGGGCGAAACCAGAAGGCGCTATGGTTGGCCCGCTAGATGGTGCTGCCATAGGTCAAACGGATATCAACTGCGTTTTTTAAAATAGGTACCCCATTTTATTACATATTCATGTAGTACGTAAAGAAATATGAATGTTTTAGTTGGACCACTTTTTTCGCTTTGTGATAGATGGCGCCGTAATAGACACAAACGTATAAGTACGTGGTATCACGTAACATTCCGCCAGTGCGGGCGGTATTTGCTTCGTGATACATTACCCGTGTTAAAATGGACCGTTTACCAATTGCGGAAAAAGTTGATATCGTGTTGATGTATGACTTGTGATCAAAATGCCCAACGAGCGTGTGCTATGTATGCTGCTCTGTATCCTGGACGACATCATCGAAGTGTCCGGACCGTTCGCCAGATAGTTACGTTATTTAAGGAAACAGGAAGTTGTCAGCCACATGTGAAACGTCAACCACGACCTGCAACAAATGATGCCCAAGTAGGTGTTTTAGCCGCTGCCGCGGCTAATCCGCACATCAGTAGCAGAATAATTGCGCGAGAATCGGGAATCTCAAAAACGTCGGTGTTGAGAATGCTACATCAACATCGATTGCACCCGTACCATATTTCTATGCACCAAGAATTGCATGGCGACGACTTTGAACGTCGTGTACAGTTCTGCCACTGGGCACAAGAGACATTACGGGACCATGACAGATTTTTTTGCACGCGTTCTATTTAGCGACGAAGCGTCATTCACCAACAGCGGTAACGCAAACCGACATAATATGCACTATTGGGCGACGGAAAATCCACGATGGCTGCGACAAGTGAAGCATCAGCGGCCTTGGCGGGTTAATGTATGGTGCGGCATTATGGGAGGAAGGATAATTGGTCCCCCATTTTATCGATGGCAATCGAAATGGTGCAATGTATGCTGATTTCCTTACGTAATGTTCTACCGATGTTACTACAAGATATTTCACTGTATGACAGAATGACGATGTACTTCCAACATGATGGATGTCCGGCACATAGCTCGCGTGCGGTTGAAGCGGTATTGAATAGCGTATTTCATGACAGTTGGATTGGTCGTCGAAATCCCATACCACGTCCCGCACGTTCACCGGACCTAACGTCCCCGGATTTCTTTCTGTGAAGAAAGTTGGATATTTGCTATCGTGATCCACCGACAACGCCTGACAACATCCGTCAGCGCATTGTCAATGCATGTGCGAACATTACGGAAGGCGAACTACTCGTAGTTGAGAAGAATTTCGTTACACGTATTGCCAAATGCACTGAGGTTGACGGACATCATTTTGAGCATTTAGTGCATTAATGTGGTATTTACAGGTAATCGCGCTGTAACAGCATGCGTTCTCAGAAATAATACGTTCACAAAGGTACATGTATCACACTGGAACAACCGAAATCAAATGTTCAAACGTACGTACGTTCTGTATTTCAATTTAAAAAACCTGTTACCAACTGTTCGTCTAAAATTGTGAACCATACGTTTGTGACTCTTACAGTGACATCTATCACAAAGCGAAAAAAAGTGGTCCAACTAAAACATTTTTTATGTACTATACGAATATGTAATAAAAAGGGAGTTTCTATTTGAAAAAACGCAGTTGATATCCGTTTGACCTATGGCAGAGCCATCTCAGCGAGCAAACCATAGCGCCATCTGGTTTCCCCCTTCAAGCTAGACAAGTTTCGTTGTTTGTAGTTTCTTCCTTTGATGCTTATTTCGTGAGATATTTGGCCCGGTCACGATCAATGGACGACCCTGTATACAGGGTGTTACAAAAAGGTACGGCCGAACTTTCAGGAAACATTCCTCACACACAAAGAGGGAAAATACGTTATTTGGACATGTGTCCGGAAACGCTTACTTTAGATGTTAGAGCTCATTTTATTACTTCTCTTCAAATCACATTAATCATGGAATGGAAACACACAGCAACAGAACGTACCAGTGTGACTTCAAACACTTTGTTACAGAAAATGTTCAAAATGTCCTCCGTTAGCGAGGATACATGCATCCACCATCCGTCGCATGGAATCCCTGATGCGCTGATGCAGCCCTGGAGAATGGCGTATTGTATCACAGCCGTCCACAATACGAGCACGAAGAGTCTCTACATTTGGTACCGGGTTTGCGTAGACAAGAGCTTTCAAATGCCCCCTTAAATTAAAGTCAAGAGGGTTGAGGTCAGGAGAGCGTGGAGGCCATGGAATTGGTCCGCCTCTACCAATCCATTGGTCACCGAATCTGTTGTTGAGAAGCGTACGAACACTTCGACTGAAATGTGCAGGAGCTCCATCGTGCATGAACCACATGTTGTGTCGTACTTGTAAAGGCACATGTTCTAGCAGCACAGGTAGAGTATCCCGTATGAAATAATGGCGGTGAATCGAGGTAGTACAGTACATACTGACGAAACTAAAATGAGCTCTAACATGGAAATTAAGCGTTTCGAGACATGTCCACATAACATCTTTTCTTTATTTGTGTGTGAGGAATGTTTCCTGAAAGTTTGGCCGTACCTATTTGTAACACCCTGTACATGGAGTATCGCATACACAAGGTATAGAAGGGCAGCGCATTGGCGGAGCTGTCATTTGTACTCGGGTGGTGGTAATGATGATGATGATGATATGGCATTGTTGGCCGGGAGGCCCCATGCAGGGAAGTTCAGCAGCTGTATCGCAAGTTCTTTTTAGTTGACACCACTTCGGCGACTTGCGAGTCAACGATGATGATGAAATGATGGACACACAACACCCAGTCACCACGAGGCAGAGAAAATCCCCAGCCCCGCCGGGAATCGAACCCGGGACCTCGTGGGCAGGAAGCGAGAACGCTACCGCAAGACCACGAGCTGCGGACTGTACTCAGATGATTCATTTGAAATGCCGTCAGACGTGATTATGGCCATACGATGGGAATTTACCGACTTTCAACGCAGAATGCTAGTCGAAGCTAGACGCACTGGACATTCCATTTCGGAAATCGTTTGGGAGTTCAATATTCTGAGATTGAAAGTGTCAAGTGTGGCTGAGAATACCAAATTTCAGATATTACCCCTCTCACCATGGACAACGTAGTGGCCAACGGCCTTCGCGTAACGGCCGAGAGCAGCGGCGTTTTCGTGGAGTTGTCGGTGCTTAGAGATGTGCAACACTGCGCGAAATAACCGCAGAAATCAGTGTGGGACGTACGATGACCGTATCCTCTAGGACAGTGCAGCGAAATTTGGAGTTAATGGGCTACGGCAGCAGACAACCGACACAAGTGCCTTCGCTAACAGCACGACATTGCCTGGGGCGCCTCTAATGGGCTCGTGACCATATCGGTTGGATCCTAGATGATTGGAAAACCGTTGTCTGGTCATACGAGTCCCGATTTCATCTCGCAAGAGCTCATTGTAGGGTTCAACTACGAGCCGTGGACCAGGTTGTCAACAAGGCACTTTGCAAGCTGCTGATTGTTCCATAATAGTTCAAATGGCTCTGAGCACTATGGGACTTAACATCTGCGGTCATCAGTCCCCTAGAACTTACAACTACTTAAACCTAACTAACCTAAGGACATCACACACATCCATGCCCGAGGCAGGATTCGAACCTGCGACCGTAGCAGTCGCGCGGTTCATAATAGTTTGGGCTGTGCTTACATGGAATGGACTGGGTCCTCTGGCCCAACTGAAGCGATCATTGACTGGACAAGACTATGTTCAACTTCAGAGAGACCATTTGCCGCCTTTCATGGACTTCATGTTCCCGAACAACGACAGAACTTTTATGGATGACAATGCACCATGTCACGCGGTCTAATTGTTCATGATTGGTTTCAGGAGTCTTCTAAACAATTCAAGTGAATTATTTGGCCGTCCTTATCTCTCAACACGAATCCCGTCAAACATTTATGGGACATAATTGAGAGATCAGTTCATGCACAAGATTCTGACCCGCAACAGTTTAGCACTTATGAACGGCTAAAGGGGCAGAATGGCTGAATATTTCTGCTGAGGTCTTGCAGTGACCGAGTCCATGCCACGTTGAGTAGTTTTACTACACCGGGCAAAAGGATGTCCGACACAATATTAGGATATAGCCCATGACATCTCACTTCAGTGGAGGTACGAAAACTCTCAACAGGCGTTCAAATTTAAATTCAGCTTTTTCATTGGTATAAATTTCCTTAAACATTTTACTGATCAGTTCACAAAGAGCTCAGTTCCTCTACAGAAATGGTTTATGGTTTGTCCTCTACAACGACAGTTTGGCTCTGGACAACCAGCATAGTATACTCTTCTTTAGTGATACTGAATCTTGTTTTAACTGGAACCCCCTTTCTGAATAACCTACACTATAGCAAACTGCTACATATACCCAGCATGTAACAGAGGTCAGTGGAGGCTGGTTATCACGTTTAAATGTGCTACAAATGGTTCAAAGGGCTCTAAGCACTATGGGACTTATCTGAGGTCATCAGTCCCCTAGACTTAGACCTACTTAAACCTAACTAACCTAAGGACATCACACACATGCATGCCCGAAGCAGGATTCGAACCTGCGACCGTAGCAGCAGCGCGGTTAGTTTTCGACTGGATGTGACGTCATCCCTGCAGGCACTGAGGGCACTACATTGCTCCAAGCAGGAGGTCATTTTTCTTTGAGCACTGTGTGTGAAGTATTCGGCAAGTGTAGAGTATGAGGGATTTTAGAGGAGCAGTTGAGATTTCAGTACCATAGTCCAGTGGTCAAGTGCACCTACTAACAATAATTCGGGTTGGATTAGATTCCCGCCGCTACTATCGCTTTTTTTCTTCATTTGTTTTGCGTATGGTTGATTTTTAGCCCGTATATTGCTGTTTACGAAATGTAGATAATATATCGAAATTTTAATTAAAATTGAGAGCAGATTGTTATATATGGAAGATTGTCGCAAGTGATGCACCCATTTCTGTGCATGCGCATCAGGAATCATGTAATCATAACAATCGTCTCATTTCATAAGCGCTTTAAGATACCGCAACGAGGATTTTTTTTGCGAATGACAGCATGCAGAGAGGCACATATGTTATATGATAAACACTAGAAACATTTTTTATTCACGGTGATATGGAAGTAGCTTGCTTCTCCATGCAGTGAGAGGGCCAGAAAGACTGGACACGTAAATACAATAATGCTCTAAAGACTTACCCGTACAGCACGAGGGACTTTCGATTGTCAGTTTATGTACGAGTCCCACAGCCCAGTGCTCAAGCGCAACGACTGCCAATTAGTTGTCTCCCGTTCGATTCTAGCTGCTACTGTTTTTCCATTTTATTTCATTCCTCAAAAAGAAACGATTAATTACAAAATTTAAACGCCTTTAAATAGTTACATTTATGTAAGAAAACTTAATATATTCACTTCGGTCTCTATTGCTACCCTTTTAAGTCAAATTTCTATAGACTATCACGTTGTGGCACACTGGTAAGATTCTGCATGAGCCACCACGCTCTTCTCTACAGGAAACTATTACATAACTACATATTCCCATAATGCATTCTCCGTGCTGGTCAGCAAAGTGCACTGTGTAATCAATTGTGAAACGGCAATGTGCCTTGTGTATACTGTTCAGTCGTTTCGGGCTTTGAGCTAGCAAGCATTGCCACTTTCACATACTGTATTTGTCAGCACAGGAAGTTGCCCATTGAACTGTTACCCACAACAATGTCAACGTCGTTGCAGCATTCTTGCGTGGGGAGTGGGGGGGGGGGGGGGGTTAGTTTGAAGATCTGCTTTTCAGTAGCCGACTATAATAAATACCCCACCGGCTGATGACTGCTGCTGCATACAAATTATGGCACAGTAAGTAGTGAGAAATTAATGCAACGTAACTATCACCTATTGCGGAGGAACAGTGAGAGCTTTGTCAGTCCAGACAACATTTGTAGCAGTTTCTGAAACAGTTGCGAAAAGGCAGCTGCTGTCCTTTGAAAAGACGTTGCTTAAATATCGAAATTAACTGCCCAATTAAAGATGTTAATTGTGAATTGCCAGAATGAGTCAGTCATCCCACTAGACTCTACATCGTATCTATTATCGTCGCATGTAGTGCGGCATTAATAGCGCATTTATTTTAGGAAACAGTAATGTGGCAAATAAGAGCGGAAATGTGATTTGGAAACCTCAGGCTGGTAAAAACGGCACCAATTAGGGCCGTTAGGCGGAGGAATACCGTACAGTCCCGACAGCATGGCGCTGGGGAGGCTCTAACACAAATAGGTACTACTACGCAAATTTCTGCACTACTTCGCCACGTTCTGCCAGCTGTAGGGGGTGCTCGCCATTGGTTTAGACTAGATTCTAGAGGTTAATTCAGGCGTGAGTATGAGAAAAATATTAAAAATATTAGGCCTAAGTATCATGTAATATTTTGTGTAATGTAATATCTTGTATAGACACCTTTTATTAACTTGACACGTTCCACATCATTACGAAGTGTCGTATTCATGATGTATGGAACAAGTACTAATCTAGAATGAGATTTTCACTCTGCAGCGGAGTGTGCGCTGATATGAAACTTCCTGGCAGATTAAAACTGTGTGCCGGACCGAGACTCGAACTCGGGACCTTTGCCTTTCGCGGACAAGTGCTCTACCAACTTGCCCGCGAAAGGCAAAGGTCCCGAGTTAGAGTCTCGGTCCGGCACACAGTTTTAATCTGCCACGAAGTTTCAAATACTAATCGGAGAGAGAGAGAGAGAGAGAGAGAGAGAGAGAGAGCTGAGGCACTTTTCAAAAATAAAGAAAGGGAAACGAACGCTCTTTCGTTCAACTGCGCTTAAGAGTAAGCAAAATATGCCCAAAGAGTACGCATTTAGCAAATGTCACAAATGAACTCAATATCACCCTCAAATGAAGAGCACTGTTCGTGCCACCATCTCACACACTTAATGCGCTGGATCCACTCCTCTGGAAACGCTAAAATTCTCTACTCACTTTTTTCAGTCTTTTCCTTAAAGCAGACGCCTTCGTACCAAGAGCAGCGGCAACCAAATTTGAAGTCATTCGGACACACACACACACACACACACACACACACACACACACACAGTAAAAATGTGCAGTTGTACCCTAAAGAGAACATGCGCACTCTTTCGTACAGAAACAATCATTCCTAGTGGAGTCAACAGATGGCAGCATACGTCACATTAGCAAAACATGTGGTTGCAGTAGGGTAGACTGGAAGCCAGTCTTTCACAACGAAGTCAAGAACTGAAAGGTACTGCTCACGTTTTCTGTGTGTAACTTATGCAACAGAGTACCAGACCTACATCAAGATAGCTGGAAAGTGAGTCTTGCCTGTTTCACTCTGGAAACGCAGTATTTCTTCGGACAACTTCTATGAGGTGTTTCTGATAGCACTCTGAACACAACTACGTCAGATGCGAGCTAATCAGTTTAGTCAACTGTCAGGAACACAAACTGTGCTCTCTTTGGGGCTGCGCACTCTTTGGTACATTTGCCCTATCTTCCATTTCGACCACCTATCGTCAGCTTCGCGGAGGCTCTCTGGACGGTGTGCCATGGCAAGAGGGCGTACGTGGAAATATGGGCGCACTTCTTATGCCGTGCACAAGCCCGGAGTGGGGATTGTAATACACTGGAAGGAGCATGCGTGAGGTTGGTGTATGGCGGTTGACTTGGACGCCGGACGTGATCTTCCCTGGACCAGCGCGGCTCGTACCAGAGGCACCTCTCGAAAAGGGGCAGAGCGCTTTTGCCGCCGTGAACGAGGACGTACACCGCACAACACAGCGACCTGAGACTGAGCGTGGAAGCCGAGGGCTAACGACCGTCTTGCTGATCTGTCACTGGTGAGCATCTGCCGGATTTGTCTGTTTCCTGCAAAGACAGCGCTGTCTGCGGCTGTGACACTGACTTGACGTAGACAAGTACCAGTGGTGCAGAGTAGACTGTGTCTAGAACAGTTGCGTAGTATGCGCGGTCGGCTGTAGTGCCACTCAAGTTCAATCCTCCAAAGAAAAGTAAAAATTAAGCTTACGTCGGTAAGGTACTTCTCCACTAATCGACTGCCTGTCTCATGGTTGTTTGGCCAGTTATTGCACCTGTCATTTGATTCACTATTGAACTGGGGGCGATTATTTTTCTACATCGGCTGTCACTAAATCAGTTTTGTTATTAAGGTGCCAGTTTTTATGAGGTACGTCAGGGGAAGTTTTTGTACACATGATTTGCTTCAGTGTTAATCTATGTACTATTACCTTTTGCAGCTGTTAAACTAAATCATTTTGGGTATTTCTTATGAGGCACGGTAGATGGAGATTTTGGTGTGTGATTGCTTTATCATGATCTGTAAGCTTATTGTGTCTTTTTTATGTTATAGAGGTTAAAGTTTGTATATTGTTTACTGTAAGGCGTCCCAGCACAGAGTGTGGTCCACGGGCATCTTTTACTTGTCAGCTGGCTACGGAAGTTGACTACGACTTGATACGCCGCTTTCACAAGCAACTGCTACCGCCGCTTTTTCTTAAACATTACTACCGTAACTTCGTGTTTATCGGTTTTGTATCTTGATCTGGCCAGATCACTGAAGTTGTACCTGAACGTTTTGGAGAGTGCCATAGTTAAATTGTCAGTTGTTCATTAACGATTTCAGCCATCTATTATATTATTGTCAATTATATTAAGGAGTTGGTCAATTTCCATACCTTAACTTAAAATAATTTTCTTTGTAATTTGTTTTAAAGATCTGATTCAATTACAAATATAATTACTGCCATTATTGATTATGCCATAAAGATTTCTAATTAATTAACATTTTGTGTGTGAAGTTATGTTCAAGTACCGGTGTATGCAAATATTTGACATGTAATAAATGGTGTAAGTGAAATCTTAAAACAATGGCCCAGTGCCTTGTCGCCTACGTGTACGTGTCTCCAAGGTATGCTACTCAACTGCACATAACGCAATACACAGGACCTAACCAATTCCAGCATTATTCCCCTATGTGACGTACTACATAATTTCACATTAGGTTAAGCCTTTAAGTTGGTAACTAGCTGCAGTAAAGCGATGTGTTAGATTTTTTTTACTCTGTGCATGTTAAGAACCCCCATGTTCTGTAAATACAATATTGAAGGAGAACCTTCAGGGAAATGGAACAGTTCACTACTGGTGCGATTGGACATCCCTCCTTGTGTAATTTAGGTTGTGATCTTAATATGGGGGCCTTAGAATCCAGACAGGAGACATTTCTTTTCTTATCCTGTCTACAAGAAATGTTTTCTTTAACTGGTCTTTTCTTTTATTGGATCTTTGCTCAGTTGCGGTATGTCGTTTCCTACATACAAACTCTGCCAAACCATATCACTTCCTAAAAGAAGTACTTCATACATGAAACAACCTGTTTTTGTTGGATGGTTAAAGCAACCAAACTACTAGATCATCAGTCCTTTCTTCCCCTAACATACAGGTCTGCTCGACTATTGATCAGAGAGAGCTCAACGCAAAACCCAGTAGAAGCAAACAAGGTCTACGAAAGACAAAAAAAAAGCGAGACAAGGAAAACAACCTCTTCTGTAGAGAACAGTACCATACTAGTCAGTGAAATAAGAGAAACATTCCGTATGCTTCCAGATTTATACCACTAGATATCACAAACCGATACTGTAATGTTCCTATTACAGAAGCCAATACACTCAGAACAAATTACTAAAGCACAGAACGTGTTCATAAGCTGAAATTAAAGAATTTATGACATTACTAGGACTAATCCTCAACTGCAATACATTCAGGGGTAATATTTAACAGTAAGATTGACTAGTCTTGGGCTCGTCCGTATCTGGCGCAATAGGAGGTATTTTCATTAACGGCTAATACAGTAAATATATCAGAATTTTAGTCCCAGGTGACTACGAGGGCTACGCTCATATAAATTTGTTCAGTAACGCACACAATTGATAATCAACATGGTGGCGAATATGGGTGCCGACAAAGATCATCTCTCGATTTCCCAAATATGTGTTGGTTCTGCAGGTAATATGTGCTCTCAAAACGTAGTACGGTAGGGAGTATTTTATGTACGGGACGCAAGTGTTAGTATCACCGGAAGTGATAGACGATGTATCAGTGCAAAAGCCGTACGTGTATCAAGCACTTAGCACAAGGTAATTTAAAGAACTCCCTAACGTTGCAGGGAAAGGAAACTAAAACATTAAAATAGCATCTAAAAGAAGGGAGAGACATGGGACTGTGGCGGCGTCTGCTACCACTGGAACTTATAACCTATTCCGGTCGAGTTCACTCCTATTATAGGAATTAGTTTTGTTCTTTCGTGTCTTCTTAATCTTATTTGTGTTCTTTGCTTTGTTTTCGTGACACAGAAGTTACACAAGGTTCTTACAATTTTTTTTTTTTTTTGCTACTAGTGCTCTACAAGAGGAACGAAATATCTGAAAACAAGAAGTATTTACGTTTTACAGAGAAAGAACCTACAGTGCGTATAAATATCATTAATAGATAAACGTCGTTTAATGAAAGGTATTTGAACAGCTAACAAGTCGTAATTACAGGATAAGGAAAATAGTTTTCGACGTTACTTGGCACCTGGCAAGAAAACAAGATACAAATGATAAAGGAAAAAGGGGCTATTACTGCATTCTACATACTTTCTGATGTGTTCCAAGCATATATTTCCTCGACCAAATAAATGTTTTCTGAAAGGTTTGGATGATACTTTTGCTAGTCTTTCAGCTCTCAGGAGTGTGATCAATTTACCATACGACCTTTGACAAGAACTTCCACTATGAATTCTCATTTGGTCGTTATTGAACTCTACTTTCATTGCTTTTTTTACGTTTTGTTACTGTATACTGGACCACGTGAGGCAATACTGACCTCACGACTTATCTTAGAAGAAAGATTAAGGAAAGGCAAACCTACGTTTCTAGCATTTGTAGACTTAGAGAAAGCTTTTGACAATTTTGACTGGAATACTCTCTTTCAGATTCTGAAGGTGGCAGGGGTAAAATACAGGGAGCGAAAGGCTATTTGGAATTTGTACAGAAACCAGATGGCAGTTATAAGAGTCGAGGGACATGAAACGGAAGCAGTTGTTGGGAAGGGAGTAAGACAGGGTTGTAGCCTCTCCCCGATGTTATTCAATCTGTATATTGAGCAAGCAGTAAAGGAAACAAAAGAAAAATTCGGAGTAGGTATTAAAATCCATGGAGAAGAAATAAAAACTTTGAGGTTCGCCGATGACATTGTAATTCTGTCAGAGACAGCAAAGGACTTGGAAGAGCAGTTGAATGGAATGGACAGTGTCATGAAAGGAGGATATAAGATGAACATCAACAAAAGCAAAACGAGGATAATGGAATGGAGTCGAATTAAGTCGGGTGATGCTGAGGGAATTAGATTAGGAAATGAGACACTTAAAGTAGTAAAGGAGTTTTGCTATTTGGGAGCAAAATAACTGATGATGGTCGAAGTAGAGAGGATATAAAATGTAGGCTGGCAATGGCAAGGAAAGCGTTTCTGAAGAAGAGAAATTTATTAACATCGAGTATAGATTTAAGTGTCAGGAAGTCGTTTCTGAAAGTATTTGTATGGAGTGTAGCCATGTATGGAAGTGAAACGTGGACGATAAATAGTTTGGACAAGAAGAGAATAGAAGCTTTCGAAATATGGTGCTACAGAAGAATGCTGAAGATTAGATGGGTAGATCACATAACTAATGAGGAAGTATTGAATAGGATTGGGGAGAAGAGAAGTTTGTGGCACAACTTCACCAGAAGAAGGGACCGGTTGGTAGGACATGTTCTGAGGCATCAAGGGATCACCAATTTAGTATTGGAGGGCAGCGTGGAGGGTAAAAATCGTAGAGGGAGACCAAGAGATGAATACACTAAGCAGATTCAGAAGGATGTAGGTTGCAGTAGGTACTGGGAGATGAAGCTTGCACAGGATAGAGTAGCATGGAGAGCTGCATCAAACCAGTCTCAGGACTGAAGACCACAACAACAACATACTGTATTTCGATTTTTCCGTAAAACAGGATAAGCCCTCAAACTCCACAGCAGACAGCTTTCACAATACCGGCCATTTTGGCGCTGACGTGTAAACGAAAACCACCACTCAACACAGACGGCTCAGTACAGCAATAAACCGCCAGGGCGCTACTTGGTGCAAGTAGTCAATTGAAACAATGAAGTCGATAGTGTAGAAGGGGCTTAAAGCCGGTATTACACTATCAAACTTCTTTGTCAAAGAATTTTGATGGTAAATAGGGAACTTAGTCAAATGACGTCAAATATGTGATCAAATGTAGGGCTTCGCTGTAGATATGATCAAAGAAGTCGCTTGTCTTCTGTTCAATGCAATGTGACATGTTACCACGTGGAGCGCTAACATCGCTGCAGCGTTCCGTTATCTGTAGTGTTTTTATAAACATTGCCGGTAAATACAATAGGTGGGTACCGACAACTACAAAATTAATAGAGATGTTTGAAGCTGATGAGGCGGTTTACAACGTGAGGCACTCTGAGTACAAAAATAGATTAAGAAGATTGGAGACCTAACTCTCTCCTATAGCAACGAATCAGTGTTACAGTGAGCCTGTCTACTGTAGATATTGCAGTTCTTAAGTGAGTATTGTGCATTGTGATGTGATGACACTCTTCACTGAGCACATACAGAAATTTATGCTCATCCAGCCTTAAGTAATTTATGTACGACTTTACGTTCTCCACTATAAGCTCACGTAACAAGTTTTGTTGAATGCTTTTATCGTGTCGTCGTAAAAACCACGGCTTCACCCAGGTACGTTTCCTTTTTCACCCGCTTCTCTTCCGCATGTGCACACAGTGCAATTGTGGTACATGCAACTGCTGCGGTTAGTAACAAGTTTTCAGCCATCTTGAACTTTGACGAAAAATATGATGACAGTGTAATACCCCGTTTTAGCGCCACGTCAAATATCTTTGTCAAATATGTTTTACGAACATATGATCACATCTTTGACAAAGAAATATGATAGTGTAATACAGGCCTAAGGGACGGTCCTGTACTCACGGCTAGAGTTGTGGCAATTCGTGAATGAGTCATTCATTTGAACGTTTCGAAATAAAGAATCTTGAGAATCGAATCGTGATACGGACGAATCGTCGTTCAACAGAATCTTAAGAACGATTGCGTGTTTCCGAGTCGTGACGATTCCAAGTTCCAACGATTCATCGATTCTTAGTACGCTATGCTTCGAAGGCAACTTCAGAATCATGCCAGGTCGAGCCGAATGATTACGACCGCAAGATGCCAGTCTACTGGAGGATGCGTGTGAACAAAGGAAGCTCAGAACGAACAAACGAAGTTCGTGGGCCGTAATATTAATCGTGAAAACCAAGCTGACACTTGGCGGTGGCTGACGGGAACGAGCGTAAAACCATTTCCCATTTACTATCGCTACCGTCCGCCACCACGCCGACGTCTGCTTAGTTTGCGCGAGTAATACACGAACTAGTGATGACAGAAATGATATACAGCGAGTACACAGCTCCCAATACACACGATTTCAGACATCGCTGCCATCTGTGAGTAAGATGTAGAACTTTTTGCATTCCGTAAGAATCGTGTCATCGCAAAGTAGAATGAATCGTGAAAGAATCATTAACGAATAGTAGGTATCAATTCGCAATTTGAGATTGAATTGTAGGAATCGAATCGGGAAAAAGAATCGTGTTGCCCAACTCTACTCACGGCGTATCGGCCGTTGCAGTTGATGGTCTTGGCGGTGTCTGGGTAGCTGGTGAAGGCGCCTTGCGCCTCGTCGGAGCCGGGCGCGCGGGCCTCGAGCAGGAAGCCGTGGATGGGCAGGCCCTGCGGCGACGCCAGCGCCACGGTCAGCTTGCCGTTGCGCGCCACCTGCCGCACCGACGGCGTCACCGTGTAGGGCGGCGGCGAACTCTGCGGCGTTGAGCCGGTGTGGCGCGGCGTCATCGAGGCGCACGTGCCGTTGGGCGCGCCGCTGCTCAGCGCCCAGCCGCGCCCACACAGGCACAGCCAGAGCAGCAGCCAGGCCATCCATTCTCGCATCTGCAACACCCGACACCTAACGTCACACCTGCTGCTCATTCACTTTCACAGTCTTATTTCTATAAAGAGGGACGGAGGTTTCAGTTTAAACAAGGCTCTGGGTTCGGCATTCAGTACTCGGAGAGTCAGAAAGGACTTTACAGCTTCGGAATAATATATAAATTTGAGATAAATTACAGAATCGGCAGATGTGTCATTTTGTATCAAACAACCTCAAGTTACTAAAATGTAGACTTTCACGACCGGAAATGTCATGTCCATTATAATTATCCGGGCTGTTATGCCGTGGTCGGTTGATGAATTCTGTGTCAATTCCCAAGGTTTCGTCCCTGTCTGCGGGGGACATCTTCAGCTCGATGGAAGGTCCAAAACACCCACTGGCTCGCTACTGACTGCCGCTAAATTCCGTGTCCGCGCGCTCCCGCGCCGAGGCGTGACGTCACGTGTTTTGGAAACTTCAGTGCATTTGGCCGCTGTCCGCTGCCGTCGATCGCCGTTGCCATCACCCAGTGTTGGACGGGTGGTACACATCATCTTTAACACCGGCATCCACATACCATTTAATTTCACGCCCTCCTCCTTTCGATTCAAATTATTAGGGTGTTTGGCGATTTCGATTGCCTCCCTGTAAGAGCCTTTCGTAATATCCGCATGTGGCCGCTAGTACTTGCGTCTCCCCGAAACAAATATTGTGGTTACCTGGTTGGAAAGCATGCTCCGCAACAGCTGATCGTTCCGTTTCTCCTCTTCTACAATTGCCCTTGTGCTCTTCCAAACGTTTTGAACAAGTGCAATTGAAAAAGAGAAACGGAACGATCAGCTGTTGCAGAGCATGCTTTCCAACCAGGTAGCCACCATATTCGTTTCGGGGAGACGCAAGTACTAGCGGCCACATGCGGATATTACGAAAGGCTCTTATAGGGAGGCAATCGAAATCGCCAAACACCCTAATAATTTGAATCGAAAGGAGGAGGGTGTGAAACGGTATATGGATGCCGGTGTTGAATATTCTGACTGTGAAAGTCATCGGTCCCATACCTCCGAACATGTTGCAAAGAACCTGGATAGAAACTGAATACAAAGTAGGCATTTTTCGAGTCACCGCAGGGGATCGCATGGAAGTGTTTCGATGTTTTAATTTTTTTTTTAAACTCAACTTCACATCCAATTTATTTTTTAAGAGTAAACCAACTTCATTTAATTGTTTCTTGGGAGCAAAATGAAAATAGGGCATTTCAGCGTAAACCCCGTATAAGTTTTGCAATGTTTCGGCTACGTGCCACGAAACTTTTAACCACTCTTTGCGTTACACGCAGAACTTTCAAGATGCCACACTGTATGTCGCTATCAGTTGAAGCCTATATTTGGAGAGTTTTATAACTTACATCCTACGAATAGATGCTGTTTGTAAGCATCGGCACATTGAGCTGCTCTCTAATCTGTCATTAAAAAGGAGGTTCCAATGGCTTTGAGCACTATGGGGCTTAACATCTGAGGTCATCAGTCCCCTAGAACTTAGAACTACTTAAACCTAACCAATCTAAGGACATCACACACATCAATGCTCGAGGCAGGATTCGAACCTGCAACCGTAGAGGTCTCGCGGTTCCAGACAAGCGTCTAGAACCGCTCGGCCACCCCGGCCTGCTTAAAAAAGAGGTGTGTTATATTTGTGGTTAAACGATTTTCGTATTTTGGTGCTATAACTCGCGTGACAAAGTACGCCGTTTCTAGGCAACGGGACATTGAAGATTCATAAAAATACGCACCTTTCTTGATAGGAATTATTGTAATTAACTGTAAGATAACATATCGGCAATTAAAGCGGTCAGATGATCGTAACAAAAGAGGTCATTGGTCGAAGTTCTGTGTCGCTTAATTGGTGGAGAAGATGAGGTACGAAGCACTGTAGAGTGGGTTCGTGTCTTGCTTTATCTTAATTTTTCATTTTTTTATCTTCAAGTTCTCTAAAAGGTTGTGGGATTTTGTTACTAATGAACAGAAATGTTTTCTGTAATATTTAATGTTATTTAAATATAAATGTCCTGAAACGCAACGACTCGACATGAAACTTTCCTTTTTGTCTTTTAACAATTTATCGCTACTCAAGTTTATGTACAATACAGACAGAACAGCGTGACTAGCATATGAACAAGGGAGAAAATGTCCGTTTTAAGAGAGCTAACGAAGGAATTTCACGTGCGTCGATTTGCGCAAACCAAATGTATGGTTTGGGAGCCGATACAGCAGATAGCTGCAACTGGAGAGCGCTACAGTCGCAAATGGCTTGAAAATGCAAGAAGCACGTGACGCGTGGCTTGTCTCGTGAGGTTAGATTTCTCGTCCGCGTCCACGTAAACATTATCTGCCTCGTCGCGTGTGAATAAGGCTTCACCGAGCTGCTGCTTTGGACTAGCGGCATCTACAGCCCAAGTGCGTTGATTCTTCTCTTGCTTCTAGTGTCCCCTGAACGGCAGTGTCGCATCGTAGCGGGTTCAAGGCGAGTCACTCGCTGTCACTTCCTCGGGGAAACGTACGGTGACCAGAAATACCGCAAGTTCTTGAGTCACAACAGCGTGTCATGGCAAGAACCACAGGACGCGCGGAAATACCACCGATAGGAGAATTCCTGTGATAATCAGCAGTGACACGGACTGAACGTCCGTAGATTTTAGTATTTAGGAATCACCGCTGTAGTGGGACGCGAAATTGAAGCGTCACCCATCCACCAGTGTCAGCCCAGTTTGCAGGTGAATATAAGTTTTATTTAGTGTTTTGTTTATGTATTTTGTAATATTTGTAATGTTTGTGAATTATCTAAAGTTTTGTATTTATTTTTATGTTTCATGTACGGAGAGGGCGGCGCAACGAACGGAGACAGCAGCTTCACTACCGGGACCAGAGAGAAAATTGCTGGCCACTATACGTCGCGGGTCGACAGCCAGAGAGCAACAGATGATCCTGAAACCGAGTTGTTGCGTCGTGCTTCTAAAAGCTGAAAAAATAAGAATTTGTAATGTTTCTACAACAAAGACATCGTAGAAAGTTTAATCATGTTGTAAATGTTCAGTCCTGTCTTGTCAAGGCTCATGTTCACGTCTATATGTAGTATATATGAAAATAAACTAGTGTATACTACAAAAGTTTAAATACATGTTCCAAGAATTTATTTTTTGAAGAATCAACCATGTTAAGGAAGAATCAACCATGTTAAGGAAGAATCAACCATGTTAAGGAAGAATCAACCATGTTAAGGAAGAATCAACCATGTTAAGGAAGACGTATTACTGATTTATTTGACAGGATTATTAATTTTTGACAACGTTCATCACGAGTTTGAGTCTTAAAAGTTTATTCAATGTGATTTTAATATTTATTAAAGCAGATAACTTGCATTAATATAATTTCTGAGAAGAAACAAACGACACCTAAATTGAAAAAGGTTTGCGCAAACCAATTGGACTGAGTGACGTAATTCTGCGCATACGACTCAAATGATGTTTTGATTAAAGTTTCGTTGAAGAACCATTCAGAGACAACTTTAAAAAGAATTTTAATAATTTTGAAGTGTTTTGTAACTGACGTAGGTGACGAAGTCTTACGTCGTTACACTAAACCGTGTATTACAGACTCCCCACCGCGTTTTTCTGTCTATATGTGAAGGTGAATCTCAGGAACTAGTGTAGCAACTCTGATGCTGTTTTCACTGATGGACTAATTAACTAGCTAGATTTTGTGTGTGTATTACCGCTACGCCAGACAAGACGTCCTCACGTAGATACGTCAGTGCTACCCACGCAATGCCGGTACGTGTCTCTGGCATGTGGTAAAGATGAGCAGTACAAATTGTGTAGATTTTATTTGTTTTGCAGAGTCTTGATACTCTCGACTAACGATATCGGTAAGATGGCCGTGAGTAACGAGCAGATCGCTTCCAACAATATAACCAACCACTCAACTGACCTTCCGACCACAGAAAATATTACAGGCCAGGTCATAAATTTTATGAAAAATTACATTGGGAGAGAATACTATTTTTGAAAATCTAATTAACCACTTCACCAGTTGATGTGACCACAAATGCCTCCCCCCCCCCAAAAAAAAAAAACAAAATTACAAAATTTTAAATTTATCCACACTCTTCATAACAAGCTGCAAAAAAAAAAAAAAATATACGAGGGTTATCACAAAAGTAAGGTCTATTTTTTGTAAGTACATGGACCTGTTTATTTCTCCAATGGTTCACATCAGTTTACAGCTTGAACATTCAGCTACTTTTCGACATAATCATTTCTGTCGATGCATTTTTGGAGACGCTGTGGCAGTTTCTGTATGCCCACATCATACCAGCTCGCCGCCATGCTGTTCAGAAAGTTATGAACCTCTTCTTTCACCTCTTCGTCGGAGCTGAATCGCTTTCCGGCCAAATGTTCTTTTAACGTAGGGAACAGGTGATGGTCACTGGGAGCCAAGTCAGGATTATAGGGAGGGTGGGTGATTATGTTCCACTGAAACTGTTGCAATAGAGCAACGGTTTGCCGAGCGAAGTGTGGGCGAGCGTTGTCATGGAGAATGTGTACGCTCTTGCTCAACATTCCTCTTCTCCCGTTCTCAATTGCCCGTTGAGTTTTTTCAGAGTCTCTCAGTACCTGTCAGCGTTAATTGTGGTCCCAGCGATTCAGCTCCGACGAAGAGGTGAAAGAAGAGGTTCATAACTTTCTGAACAGCATGGCGGCGAGCTGGTATTACATGGGCATACAAAAACTGCCACAGAGTCTACAAAAAATGCATCGACAGAAATGGTGATTATGTCGAAAAATAGCTAAATGTTCAAGCTGTAAACTGAAGTAAACCATTGTAGAAATAAACTGGTCTATGTACTTATAAAAAAAATTGGAGACCTTACTTTTGGGATTACCCTCATACAAGGTGGTTATAATTAAACTTTCGCTATTTGAGCCATTGTAGATAGAAATCTATTTACCGTATGGGTAACCAACTTAATACGGATGATGATAAGACTACGTGCTGCGGGAATTGCGTTGTTAGTTGTGTACGTCATGACTTGCCGTAAGGCGCCACGTCTGGTACGATGACATAGCGCTGAAACGCAAACATCATTGTGCGTCACTTTTGCAGACAATCAACATGGGTCTGGACAACATGACCAGGGCTTTACTCTTAATGCTGTTCTTATAAAATAATAGCATTGTTGCTGTTATTCGCAGCTATCGACGCATTAAAATACGAATAGGTCCTTTTTCTGAACCGGTGTTGAATATGATACGGAAGTTCGAATTAACTGGCGATTCGGGAATTGCCATATATTTTGAAGTTACTGTTTTCATTGCTTAGAACGCTGGACACAATGTGCGATCTTCAAGCAGTGAAAATCTCTTCGGAATGTCTATACAAATGTTTCCAGAAAGTTTCATTATCGAACGATATTTTTTGTTAAGGCTCTCGTAAGTAGCGATAGTTGACTTTTTGCTGATAAGACAATTGAACCTTATTTTGTTAGTTATGTGGTTACTAATAACAGCAGATTGCTATATATTAACAGTGCCATTAACTTCACATGGTCGGAGTTCACAGTCATCTAGAATATTTTAAAGGACATCGTGTTCACCGTTGACTGTAATATTGTTATACAATTGCAGTTTCGACCTTTGGGCCATTTTTAAGTGGTACTGCGAAAGATTTTGCTTCAGCACATGTCTGACTTTGAAATCCTCTCCCATGTACACATGTCATTGTCAAATAGGCCTTTTCACTGTGTAAGTACATTGACACCATACAAGTTCGCTTACATCGTGAGATGATGATTACGTGAATTGTTACTATTGTTGACATCCTTCACATAAATCGCTACAAATCAACGTTCCAACATACTGTTTATATTTGAGGGATGTTAAGATTGGTAACAGTTCACGTAATGAATGTTTCACAATGTCTAGAGCTTCGCACTCGTTTGGTGTTACTTTAAACAGTGAAAAGGATTGTTTCTGACGATGAAATGTATACATGTCTAAGGATTTTGAAGACTGATATGTTCTGAAGAAAAAGCTTTTTCAGTACCACTTGTAAATGTCCCAAAGGCCGAAACTAGTGGTGGATGTGGGGAGAGAGATGGCAGAATTTTGAGAGCGGACGATTTGGACGTGTTTCCATCAGAAAGAGTAAATTTGTAATACTGTATATCATGAACTTTATATATGATGACTTTTGAATATTGTTAAAGTAAATACATTGTTTGTTTTCTATCAAAATCTCTCATTTGCTAACTATGCCTATCAGTAGTTAGTGCCTTCAGTAGTTATAATCTTTTATTTGGCTGGCAGTATTGCATTAGTTCGAGTAACTAAGATTTTTGTGAGGTAAGTCATTCATGAAAGGTATAGGTTATTGTTAGTCAGGGCCATTCTTTTGTAGGGATTATTGAAAGTCAGATTACGTTGCGCTAAAAATATTGTGTGTCAGTTTAGTGTTGATCAGAATAAGTAAAGAGAGAAATGCCTGAGTACGTTCACTTCTGCTCAGTTGTTTGAAAATAAAATAACGTAAGAGATTTATCAGCACAGTAATTCATTAATTTTTCTAAGGGGGTGTTTTAACATGCCGTATGATTGCAATTCATAAACTGTCATTGGTACAGTAATGAACCATAACTTTTTGGGACTCACGGAGCCTCGATCGTCAGACAGTGTTCACGGAATCGGGTCTTCAAAACCTTAATAACGCTTCCATACGGATTTAGTTGCGCGTTTCACTCGCTGAAAATCTCTATTAGATTGTCAGCCGTGTCGTTCGGTGTGATTAGACAGTGTCACCTCATTGCTTCATTATACTGCTGTCTATATTTTGTTTTGTATAACGAACAGAAGAGTTACCAACTGGAGAAGAATATTGCCATTTGCCCGTAAGCTACTACTGGATCACCAGCTTGTGTAAATTCACCGGTAACTTTCTTAGGACTGAAGGAACTGCTTCTTGGCAAATGAGCAGTATCTCAAATATAATTCGAGCACACAAAAATACATAACAGAATACATATATTTTTCGATATACTTCCATCTTTTATCTCAGAAACAATGTTTTCATGTACTCCCTCCCAAGCGTAACGTATTGGTTCTTATTTCATTAATCCTAGATTATGGTTTTTAATCTTATAATGAAATACTCCTCATGTAATCAAATGTACCACATAAATCTTAAGAAACGCGCGTGGTTCAACAATTACAACTGCCAAAAAACTCTGCCTGGCGTGATCGCTGTTTTTCGTTTAGGCCCTACCTCCGCCCGGTGTTCGCAGCTGCGCTCGTGAGTTGACCAATGGTTTTCCGTCAACTGTAGTCATCTTGTTAAAGGAGGAAATAAATTTCCTTCGAGTCTGCGATATCCGCGATGCTTGTGACTCTTCTGTGAATATAATCGTTTAAATCGCTTAAGGTATGTCTATTTCTAATAACGTCGTTTCGGTTACTGCTATCAGATCTAATGCTGAAACTTCACGGCCCAATTATACATAGGTTTTATTGATAATCAGTTTCGAAGTTTTGGTGTGCTGAAATTCCGGTACGATGCAGCGGTGTCCAAATCGCGGGCTGCATGCGGCCCAAGGGAAGTATCACTGCGGATCAAGCGGTGAGCTCTATCATACGATCCGTAAAAACAATAAAATATCCGTTTATGTGAAGTTGTGAAACACTTAACATTTTCAGTTTGGAACCACTGCCACACGACGCTACTCTCTCATTGGTCCACTTTTTGGTTTCCTCAGTGGTTACTGTTACATTGTTCGCTGTAAGTATATTAATTGTGGCCCAGAAATACTTTTCTTCCAGTGTGGATAGGCAAGCTAAAAGGTTTGACACCCCAGGAGACCGCTTTATTCGTTTAGTAGTCATCTTGGGTACGAAGCGCATCAGCCACCATGGAGAAGGCGTGAGAGAGTACGCAAATGATTACAGTCTGGAGAAAAGCGCTTAAGCCCTTACGTGATGTGTATTTTAATGAAGTAAGCGAGACAGCAGGGGGACCAGATCACCAGTATCAAAGGAGTTTAGCAAGCACCATATTGAATTGGTTAGCTCCAGGAAAATCTTGGGTCCTTTCGGAACATTTCTGCCTTCGGCAAGTACGTTCCATGTTGCAGTAAAGCTATGAGCAGCTGACGTACGTGAGACTAGCTGGGAGTTTCTCACGCTGCTTCAGGACGTGTAGTACATGGCCTCCTGGTTTCATAGCAGATTGCACAGTGCTGTGTGAATTTCAGCGTTGCTTAAAAGAGCAAAGTATCTAATAAGCTGCGCTGCGATGTCTGCACTTTTCGCCGTTACTATAGCAATGTTACTCATACCAGAAGTCTATCATCACAGTCTTAGACGACACTTGCGATAGGTGGGCAGCTACCCCAGTCGCAGCGATGTTTTAAGGGTGTTGACGGTACCCTGAAAGAGTATTTTAATACGATAATACCTGAAGCGTTGGATCGAGCAAGGTGGCGCGTTGGAAACTATGGTATCGTATTCGGTTGGACGGCAATTTAAAACACTATCTAGTCGTACAGGTATAGGCAAATGACAAGATGGTTCCTTGTAAAGAACACGCCGATTTCTTTCCGCAATACGAGCCCTAAGCCCTGAGCTTCACTCGTTCTGAAAGTGTTGGATCATTACCAGTAACTCAGCCAGAATGTTTTAAGTCATGTGCTCCTAGCAGAATTTTGGAGGTAACATTATGCTCCGGCACACAATCAGAAAATATCGTTCCATGGTTCTAGACTTCCAGAAGGCTTTTGACTCCTTTCCTCTCAAGCGGCTTCTAATTAAGTACGTGCTTAAGGACTATAGTCGCACCAATCCAACTGGACTAGCCTCTGTCGAAGATGAAGGGAAATAATCTTGTGTACCCCAAAGAAAGGCTTATAGGCCCTGTGCTGTTCTTAATCTTTATATATGAACGACTTACGAGACAATCTAAGAAGTAAGATTGATTGCAGATAATGCTGTCAGTTCCCGTCTAGTAAAGTCACCATAAATTCAGAACCAATTGCAAAACCACTTGAGACACGATATCTACGAGATCTGATAAGTGGCACTTGACTAAATAAGGAAAAAAGAGATCATCCAAACGAGTTCTAAAAGAAATCCCTTACCTTTCTGTACACGATAGATCAAATTTAGTACTTATTGATTCAATTAAATACCTAGTCGAATAGTTCAGCATTAAAAAGAACTTAAACTGGAACTCTGACACAGAAAAGTTATTGGGAGGCGGAACAAAGACTGCGTACGATTGGCAGAACACACAGAAGATGCAGTAATTCTACTTCGGGGAGTGCCTACGCCATGCTTGTTCGTCATTTACGGGGTATTGCTGCGCGGTATGGAATCCTTACCAGATAGGATTGATAGATGACATCGAAGTTCAAAGAAGTGTTCCTCGTTTTCTATTATCGCGGAATAAGGGAGAAAGTGTCACGAATATGGTAAGCTAGCGGGGGCGGCAATCATTATGAAAAGCGTTTTTCGGTTGCGGCGAGATATCACCATGAAATTATCACAACTTTTCTCCTCTCCACCCCCCCCCCCCCAAATGCAAAATTTCGCTGACTCCCACCTACAAAGGGAGAAATGACTTCTGACGAAATCAGGGAAATCAGAGTTCGCACGAAAATATTTAGATGTCCCTTATTCCCATGTGCTATTCCAGAGTGAAACGGTAGAGAAATATAGAACCATTTTCGAGCAAATGTAAATTGCAGCTTAATCGTGTACGTTTAGCTGACTATATACACAGTAACGCTGTACCGAAGATTTCTAATAATTATTAACACAATTTTCGAGAAGGGTCGAAATCTAAATTCAACTACTCGACGGGGACTTCTCCAGATATTACAACTTTCAGACTTCCGCACGAAGTGCGTCCCGCTTTTTAATCAATTTATCTTCTATTACGATGTACCGCCAGTCTTCTCTTTTCAAGAGGAATCACAATCAACCCATCTCCCATCTTTTGTTTCGGTACATGCGAAGCCTATATCCATTTTAGTATCTTAACAGTCACTATTCCGCTATTTTCTCCTATCTGTTCTCTCCGTCATTTATCTGTTTCTTTGTTTATCCTTGTTCTGCCCCATGTAGTGAGAGCATGCAGCACTGTTGGTGGGAACAACCTGACAGGACGTTGCCCAAGACGCAATGTCCGATTCTCCCAGACTCCCCCAATGCTCGTTTGATTGACTTTTCTTGCTAACGGTGAAACATTAACTGGTCAACAACAATTTGATCTTATGGATGAAAAAAAATGACCTGGCGCTAGTAAGACTCGTGCTCTTGGGTCTCCTCACAAATTTATTTACTTGTGTAGACAGTGCATCCATTTCGAGAATCGAGAATATCTACGATTTTTCCCTGTTATAGATATTGATACTGTCAAGATATCGCTCATAGGGCTCCCTGGGATTCGAAGACTTTCGAGAATGTTTCATGTCTGAAGTCTGATAACAAATAACGAAAGAAATGTTTTCGTGTGATAATTACAAATTAATAATTATATGTTTTTTCATTACCTCTACCGTGAATCCATCCATCCTTGCCAAATTTCATGATTCTAGGCTAACGGGATGTACCCTGCCGATTTTAATGAGTGAGATTACTGGTATCAAAAATCTGACACTTGGCCATACGTTGATTGCATTGACTTACCGGCTTCAACTTTTTACACTGCCGTAGGACCGAAGACCTTAGTATGTGACAAATTTCAGCTTCGTACGTCTACCCGTTACTGAGAAAAGGTGTCTGTCACAGACGGACAGACAAAGTGGTCCCATAATGGATCCGTCTTTACAGATTCACGTAATACGAAAAAATGAAAAAGCATCAGAGTAATGGATAGTACTGAGGCAATGAGAAAACTGAAGGATTTTACGTACAAATTGTTGGAATATCGACTCTTCTCCAGATGTGACTGACTGACTTCCACTCCGTCCCAGTGTTACAGAAATTTTTAAGAAGGGGAAGTTTAGGTCAATAAATACATTATAACAACTGTATATGGGTGTTTCCGTACTTCCCAGTGTAACTTTCAGCACGTACTTCACTCACTAGAAAAGAAAAACCTTTTGAGCCAGCGCATACCTTTAGAAGTATACGCGGCGTCTCAGCAGAAAAGGTAGACCCTTTTAGGTATGATGTTCGCGAATCTGAACAAAAACTTTTCAGTGAACGTATGCCCCTTTGTTAAATGCACTCGACATACAGCTGTTTGAAAATCACAGGCGTCAGTCGCATGTTCTTCACCAGCACTCACGTGCGAATACAATCAACACTGTTTGTAGGGTTGGCTTAGGAGCGAAGTAAAAGCAGAAACATCTCGCTCGTATTACACATGCATGCGCCCACGTGGAGGACCGTACGAATGAGGTCAGATCAGCAACATCACAGCTGTCTACAAGAGCTGCAAAATGCACTGCAATTGACGGTGGTGTTTTTGAACACCTTTTGTGAGGAAATTTACAAAATTAAAACTGTAGATCAATTATTACCACCTGCATTACTCATGTTCCTCATTGTTTTCATTACTTTCTTCGGAAACTTAAGAACATGACAGATATTCGTATGACTTTTATTCAGAATCACTAATAGTATCAACCCACTAAGCATTCACCTTTCCTGCTGACTACCCCTATTACCAACTTCACATACTAGATGTAGTTGAAGTTTTAACTATCATAGCGAAAAAAATAAAGTTATACGATTTTTTCGCTTGTAAGTACATTCTGCAGCGCTAGTGAACACTGAAAAACTCTCGTCACAGTACCGCGAAACCCCGTTGAAGAGGAGTCAAAAACTTAACAGCGCAGGCCATTGATATAGTGCAGTAGCCCTCTGGACTGACACATCAAAATTTCCGTTAATACAGAGAACGAGTTACAGCGCGATACTCCCCAGAAGTATTTCGTTTCTGGCGCATCCAGCGACGTGCTATGGTAGTGTGACGTGGGGACTTCAGTCCGTACCAGCACTACAGACCTGCATGTGAGAGGACCGTTCACAAAGTAATGAAACATTTTTTTTTTCTCGGCCACAAATTTGTTGTAGGACATCGTGAAATATTCCCGCTTCAGCCCCTATGAAGTTCCGTTGGGTCGTGTAGCCTTCAAAATGGCGCCTGTAAGAGGTGCGTTGCAAGCAGATAGCTGTCACTGAGTTTCTTTTGGCGGAAAACCAAACCGTCTTAGATATTCATAGGTGCTCGCAGAGTGTCTACATAGATCTTGCAGTGAACAAAAGCACAGTGAATCGTTGCGCGTGGCGTCTGGCATCGTCGCAAGAAGGTCGTGCAAACCTGTCTGATCTGCCACGTGCGTCCGGCCGCACACGGCTGTGACTACTCCAGTGCTGGAACGTGCGGACACATTCGTTGGAGGTGATCGATGGATCACAATTAACCACCTCGCTGTTCAACTGGTTTTCTGTCGGTAGTTCTGAGGCGCATGTGCGCGCGCTCGCACTTACGTCGACCAGTTGCAGTACTCAAAGGTGTACTGTGCTATCATCAGTAAACTGGGGAAACAACTTCGCCACAAACAAAAACAGACGAATTTGTCCTCCATGACAACCCAAAGCCTCACCCAAGTCTGCACACCAGAGAGGAGCACACAAAACTTCATTGGACTGCTCTGCCTCAATCACCGCCAGGATCTTCTACCTTCTGACTTCTGACTTCCATTTGTTTGTCCCAATGGTTGGTTGGTTGGTTTGTTTAGAAGTGGGAGAAGGCACCCAACTACGAGGTCATCGGTCTCTTGTTCCTAATAAAACAGTGCCACAAGTTTGAGAATAAAACGAACGAAACACATAACAGGAAACGGAAAGGAAGGAAGGAAAAGCCACAAGAAAGAAGGGAAGGAAACAAACACTAAAAGGAACAAAAGAGTACAAGAAAACAGTGACGCTAGAAACAGAGAGAGTAAAACATGAAAGCAGATTACAGTGGCTGGCCAACCACGAGAATAAAAAGGGAAAGCCAGCCACTCTGCAACACATTAAAACCTCCACCCGAAAAGCACTAGGGTGGAAGACAGAGGGACAAAGGACATGCGCTAAAACTTACATAGAAGTATAAAAGCCACTCTCACAGATAAAACGTAAAACTAAAGCTGCTGTGGAGGCATTGTCGCCCAACACCGAAGGCAGGGTGCTGGGAAAGTTTAAAGTCTGCCGCAGAGCAGCTAAAAGTGGGTAGTCCAGCAAGAGGTGGACGACTATCTTTTGGGAGCCACAGCGACACTGAGATGGGTCCTCGCGACGGAGTAGGTATCCTAGAAACGTATGGCCAATGCGGAGCCCGCAGAGGACAACTGATTCCCTGCGAGAGGCCCGCATGGAAGACTTGCACACATTCATAGACTCCTTAATGACAGCAGTTTGTTATGCGTGCTGTTATGGCATTCCGTCTCCCAAGGCCGGAAAACCCTGCGGTGTAAGACAGAACGCCGGTCAGCTTCGGGGATGCCTATCTCCAGAAGCGGTGTCCGTATAGCCTGTTTGGCCAGCCTGTCGGCAAATTTGTTGCCGGGATTCCGACGTGTCTTGGGGTCCACACAAACACCACGGAGCGGCGGGACTGTTCCAGGGCACAGATGGACTCCTGAATGGACGCTACCAGATGGTGGCGAGGGTAGCACTGGTCGATAGCTTGTAGGCTGCTCAGTGAGTCACACGAGATATGACTCGCCAGGGCACGAGCGGAGGTACTGAAGAGCACGAGATATGGCCGCCAGCTCTGCAGTGAAAACACTGCAGCCAACCGGCAAGGAGTGCTGCTCAATATGTCCTCCATGAACATAAGCGAAGCCTACGTGACCATCAGCCATTGAGCCGTCGGTGTAAACCACTTCAGAGTCCCGGAACACGTCAGCAATCCAGAGGAAGTGATAGCGGGTGGGTTGATGGAGTCCTTAGGGTCATGCAGAAGGTCCAGACGGAGCTGCGGCCGAGGTGTACACCATGGAGGCGCATGTGAAGGTGCCGCAAGCAGAGGTAGTAAAGGGAAGGACTCCAGTTCGGAGAGAAGGGACCGCACGCGAACCGCAATCGTTATCCCCGATCGGGGCCGCTGATGCGGGAGACGGACTGCCACAGGCGGGAAAAGCAGACGGTTATTCGGATGCGCAGGGGAACTATGAATGTGTGCTGAGTAACTGGCGAACAGTTGCACACGTCTGATCTGTAGTGGAGGGACACCAGCCTCCACCAGTACGCTGGTCACCGGACTCGTCCTAAAAGTTCTTGTCACCAATCGAACCCCACAGTGGAGCACAGGGACGAGTAAATGCAATGCTGAAGGCGCTGCCGAACCATAAACCACACTCCCATAGTCAATTCGGGATTGGACAAGGACTGTGTAGAGCTGCAGCAGCGTGCAGCGATCTGCACCCCAGTTGGTGTTGCTCAGGCAACGGAGGGCATTGAGGTGCTGCCAGCACTTCTGCTTAAGTTGATGAAGATGAGGGAGCCAAGTAAATCGAGTGTCGAAAGCCAGTCCTAGGAATTTATATGTATCCACTACAGAGAGTGGATCGTCATTAAGGTAAAGTGTGGGTTCCGGATGAACTGTACGACACCGACAGAAGTGTATGACCCACGACTTGTCCCAATGAAGGGTGCACTCCGCGGGAAGCTGTACATGGATGATGGAGAGGTTATTAATGCTGCACGACGTTGGCTCCGACGTCGAACAGTTGAGTGGTACCATGTGGGCACACGAGCCCTCCCAGTACGGCGGTGTAAGGCTGTCTTACTGAACTATTTAAAGGAGTTTATGTTGAGAAACAGGGTTTTGTCGCCAAAAAAGTGGGGAATTGAAATTCTGAATAAAACCAACCTTCTTTCAGAAAAGTCTGTTGCATTACTTATTAAACGACCAAAAAACTGACAATTTTGTGAGGTGGCAAAACTATGTGCCAATCCTCGCACTGTCTTTAAGCATGGCGGAGGAATTCTCGTAACAATGAGGAGAAACGCAGGAGGGTCTAAGAGCTTTCTTAGTCTTGCACGGCTTGGCGACCGATGTGTTCCGGCACGCCGCGCTGTGTTGTGTTTACCGGCAAGTCGCTTCTCTCTGCTTTCGCAACGTCCACCAAGGCCGTGTGGGCGCGCCAAGGCGGCGCGCCGTGCGTGCCTGTGGAAGGGAATGGCGCTTCTACACACCTCGGGGGGTGTGTCGCTGCCCGTGGCTGAACAACTGTGCAAGTGTCCAGTTACGGAATCACTGAAATAAGCTTATGACATTAGTGGCCTGGAGCAACTGGAGACCTCGTCTAGCGTTGCTCTGCAACCTACATCTACATTTACACTCCGCAAGCCACCCAACGGTGTGAAGCGGAGGACACTTTACACGCCACTGTCATTACCTCCCTTTCCTGTTCCAGTCGCGTATGGTTCGCGGGAAGAATGACTGCCGGAAAGCCTCCGTGCGCGCTCTAATCTCTATAATATTACATTCGTGATCTCCTCGGGAGGTACAAGTAGGGGGAAGCAATATATTCGATACCTCATCCAGAAACGCGCCCTCTCGGAACCTGGCGAGCAAGCTACACCGCGATGCAGAGCGCCTCTCTTGCAGAGTCCGCCACTTGAGTTTGCTAAACATCTCCGTAACGCTATCACGCTTACCAAATAACCCTGTGATGAAACGCGTCGCTGTTCTTTGGATCTTATCTCCTCTGTCAACCCGACCTGGCACGGATCCCACACTGACGAGCAATACTCAACTATAGGTTGAACGAGTGTTTTGTAAGCCACCTCCTCCGTTGATGGACTACATTTTCTAAGGACTCTCCCAATGAATCTCAACCTGGCACCCGCTTTACCAACAGTTAATTTTATATGATCATTCCACTTCAAATCGTTCAGTACGCATAGTCCCAGATATTTTACAGAAGTAACTGCTACCAGTGTTCGTTCTGCTATCATATAATCATACAATAAAGTATCCTCCTTTCTATGTATTCGCAATACATTACATTTGTCTGTGTTAAGGGTCAGTTGCCACTCCCTGCACCAAGTGCCTATCCGCTGCAGATCTTCCTGCATTTCGTTGCAATTTTCTAATGCTGCAACTTCTCTGTATACTACAGCATCATCCGCGACAAGCCGCATGGAACTTCCGATACTATCTACTAGGTCATTTATATATATTGTGGAAAGCAATGGTCCCGTAACACTCCCTTGTGGCACGCCAGAGGTGCTAATCTTTCTATTTGACGTCATTTCCGCAACCTGCGCGTATTTATGAAGATGAGATGAAATGATTATGACAACAGGAACATTGAGTCCCCGAGTGAAGAAAAACTCCGACCTGGCCGGGACATTTCTTCGCTCAGGATCTGCATGTTGACGACATTACTTACTTTAATAGCAGTTTAGAGGTTTATGTGCACATGAGATGTTTCAGAAAGTGTCACACTTACAGGAGCTAGTATTGCACGAAAATGGAAGAGAAGTTCCTATATTATGTCCGGGAAACGATACCTTTCAAATATCAGTCAAACTGTTCTATCATTCCCATCTGCCTGTTAAGCAGAAGTAGACTAACGGAGGTGACAAAAATCATGGAGGTACCACCTAAGCCGGCCGCGGTGGTCTCGCGGTTCTAGGCGCGCAGTCCGGAACCGTGCGACTGCTACGGTCACAGGTTCGAATCCTGCCTCGGGCATGGATGTGTGTGATGTCCTTAGGTTAGTTAGGTTTAAGTAGTTCTAAGTTCTACGGGACTGATGACCACAGCTGTTAAGTCCCATAGTGCTCAGAGCCATTTGAACCATTTGAATCACCTAATATCGAGTCGGTCTCCTTTCATTCGGGGTAGTATCACAAGTCGACGTGGTATGGATTAGTCGCGGAAGTCCCCAGCAGAAATATTGAACCATGCTGCTTTTTTAGCCGTCCATAACCGTCAAAGTGTTGCCGGTCCAGGATTTTGTGCAGGAACTGACGCCTCGATTGTCCAATAAATATTCGATGGAATTCATGTAGGGCGATTTGTGTGGTCAAATCATTCGCCCGAACGGTCCAGAATTTTCTTCAGACCAGTCGCGAACAGTTGTGGCTGGTGACAAGGTGTACTACCATCTATAAAAATTCAATCGTCGCTTGGGAACAAATAATCTCCAAGTTAGGGCTGTTGATATTTTTTAAAATGCCGGAATCCAATATACTGATATTTAAAAATATCGGCTCTCGGTATATCGAACAAGTATCGATATATCTGCGAGGAAATATCGATGTACTGCCCATAAAAATTAGTGTTGCCCATTGTAAATACACTGCCGGTTCTAGAGCTGTATATTGAATTATTGATTTATTATTAGATATTCTGTGAATCAAGTTAGCAGCTTGCCTATCACCCTTACAGCAAGAATTTAAAGGAAAACGTTATGCGTTCACACTTTGCGATAACAACTTTGCTAACAACGTAACTGCACTTAAGAGGCACAATAAAAGGTGTCTGATGTGTCAATCGTTCGATTTCGTCACTTATCGGATTTGTCCGGACACTTCACGTCGACTTCTGTTTTTCCAGTTCTCGAAACATCAGTGACCTAGCAGTTATAGTGTCAAACTGCTTGCTGAAGCAAAATGTTGCTATTTCTTTTGGCAGCGCCGAGCACCAACTACGTCAGCATTTCCCCTCAAGCTTCTCCGCCCACTGTTTTTAAAGAATGTCGATGTCAAGGAGTAGCACACTAGTTGAGTTAATTTTTTTTAAACGCAACTGGTGTGCTGTTTCTTCACATCGGAAATCCTCTTATTCCATTCACACAGCCACAGTCATCAACAGGTTTACAAGACTACATGTGCTATAGCCCATGCGCGTCGCGTGAGATTTTCATCTCTTCTCCAGCTCTCTACACATCGTCATCGATTGTTTCGCCATTGTTGCTTGCATTAGCTTATTTCTTCACTGCCTAATTATTACATGTTTGTTTGTTGTATCTGCTCGTAACGCGCAACACATCGTCCGTAATTGGCGAGCAGTCTGTAATCGGGGCCGGTTTTCCGTGCGCCACCCTATATTATTTCCCTGCGATCAACCACACAACGCAACAGTTGGCTAAACGAGAGGTTCTGCAGAATCACAGAAATTACTTCTAAAAGTGTGTAAGAATTCTGTAATAAATAAAAACTCTATACTCCAGTGGGGAGGCAAATTCCCACTCTTGGTGCCCTCCATCCTTCAGTCACCTACACTACTGGTTTTCAGTTTTTCGTAAGAACCATATACCAAGCACAAATGAACAGTGAACGAGTAAAAATGAATGGTTCCCAAAAAAGAACCATCTCCAGTGAACTAGTTCCCAAGGATGAACGAGTTTGCCCATCTCTAGAACACAACGACTGTGGTTTTAGCAATACGAGAAACAGACCTTTTTCTACAGTACGTGTGGCAGTAAATCACAATTTTTCATGGGCAATGGATCAGTCGAGATGATCCAGTAGCATGGCCTCCCCATTCACCGGACCTGGATCAACTTTATTTATAGCTATGCGAACATTTAAATGCATTTGTATACGCCAACCTCCCCGACAATGTACAGACGTTACAGGAGCGTGTGACCGAAGCACGAGATGCAATCAGAATGGAGCCAGGTGACATTTAAGATGTGCATATTACTCGATGAATGGCTGAAGGAGTGGAGTGGGTGTGGTAACCACAGACAGCGCTGACTGTCGAGTGCTTCGTCGTGACATACAATAGACAGAATGGCCCGTATGGCAACATGTATTCGTTTACAGGAATTTTTCCTTCCAGTTTTAACCAACACTACCTACTATTGGGAGGCGAGACTTTTTAAACGCCTCTTTTCTTACATAGCGCTAATTCTTTCCTTCTTTGCACCATGCAGCTTGACGCTGCACGGGTCGTCCTATTGCCGTAATTTTACTGCATTTCACATGACGTTCTAGTGACGGACCGGTTGAATGATATAGTTGATGGATGGGCAGCCGAGAGTACAGGCATGGTCTAGCAGGGGGATTTCCGTCTTTTAACATATGAAAAATATGTGACAAAGTGATAGAATACAACTAAGCGTCGACAAGGGGATTAGCCGGACAATGACTTCGTCGTTCGCAAAACCCTCGACTGGCCGTCGGTTATACCAACAATGATTATCGACAGCCGCAGCTGAAGAATATATAACATGAATTACTACCTGTTCCTTTACGTCAGTATTGCTGTAATTTGCTAATAAAGCCTAGAAAGTTTGCTAGCTGAATTTCGTTTGTGATTACTGAACTTCATAGTTACTCAACGATTTGTTTGAGAAACTTATTACTTATGAGGAAATATAAAAGTCTTACACTTAACTGCTGTTGGATGTTACTCCTAGTTCAGACAGTGTTGACTGAGATGGATGAGCAGTGTGATGTGTTAACGTGAGAAATTTTCAGCCGTGCTCTGCCGAATTTAATTTTGACGACTGAATTAATAATTAGTTTGGGAGTTGTGAGTGAACTGTTCTGAGCAAGTGGATTTTTCCTTGCGTGTAATTAGAATACGAAGGCTTTACACTCTAAGTCAGGGCCTACTAATGCTTATCGTTTATGTGCACAGGATTACATTTTTGTAGTTCAGCACCTGGTTTGTGCGGGTACCCCATGAAGCGGTGATTACAAACTACAAGTCTTCATGTTTGAAGTAGGTCGGACAGTAGACAGAGCAACTATCTTTCGAGGTTAATACTCGTACAAGGTTGGCTGATATGCACAAAGTGTAGTTGCGGGAGCTATAGGGAAATATGTGCGGTGTGCAGTATGTACAAAAACCAAGAGGGAACAATAAGACTGGAATACCCGGATTAAAATGATGTAAGACAGGTATGAAGTCTTTGCCCCTACCGTTCATTCTGTATATTGAAGAAGCAAGGACAGAAATAAAACAAAGGTTCAAGAGTGATATTTTTTCACCTTGAATGTTAATGCCAGTGGTAAGACTTGCTGATGACACTTATCCTCAGCGAAACTGAAGAAAAATTGTATGTGTTGAATGGAATGAACAGTCTAATGAGTACAAACTATGGATTGGGAGTAAATCGAAGAAAGCCGATCGTGGTGGCCGAGCGGTTCTAGGCGCTTCAGTCCGGAACCGCGCGACTGCTACGGTCGCGGGTTCGAATCCTGCCGCGGGCATGGTGATTGGGGGGGGGGGGGGGGGGGGAAGAGATACTGATTTTGTCCAGTGGGTTTGCATTAAAATGCGGTTCAGCTTAGGTAATGACCCTGTGCAGCAATGTATCTCTTAGGGAGGGTTGACTGGCTAGGAGCACCACTTTACTGAAACTGGTATTAGCTCCTCGTGTTACGGGCTTTCACCGTACAATCTTATCAGCCTGTGAGAGTGTTAAGACGCATCATCAAACATAGTACCGTAACACTAAGTACCAACCACACAGGCAGACAAGATTGTACTGTGGAAGCAACGACGAAGAGAATGTGGAGCGTCTAACACTTCGCCCCCACACTTCTTAACCAATACATTACTATATAAAATCATTACGTAAAATTAGTTTAACAATCTATTAATTTCTTAAAATCTATGCCTGACGAGTAGAATCAATCTCAAGTGCGTCGCTTTTTTATCGTGATCACCGGTAACTGGTGTCGATTTCAACATTTTTTTCCTTACGACAAATAGAAGACTGGTCCTGACATACATAGATTTAATCCCTGATGTAAGTCGAGGACGGATTACCCTAAAGGCAATGATTTATTTCTGTTACCAGTGGCAAATGCATGAAATGACTGAACCGAATCCTGTAACTCTGAGGCAACGAACAGCCAATAGTGTGTGTTTCTCAGACAGTTTGTGAGATAATGATTTCGTTACTGTGGTGAAAGCGACACACAATAATTTGTGAGGTTGTTCGACCTCGTGATAATCACTTCACTGGGGCAGATACTGAACACACTTATTTTAAACCCAATGCCTTCACTATACACGGCAATTAACCTTATTACTTTGTTACATATTCAAGGGTTATTAGAATTATTTACACAAGTACTTAATCTGTATTCAGTTTTCTTTCCTGCACTGTGATTACCTCGTTGTGTGTGATGCCTACTTTCAGCAAGGCAGGCACAAATCCTTACCCATAAATTCTGTGAGAAGGGGGCCATAAAATCGAGGAGCCAGGCGTAGCCGCAACATCTGCCGAGTTACTCGTCAGTCCTGTTACAACCGGTTTTATATAGTGAGGGCAGGTGCCAGGGAAGAAACCTTGAGGGATGCCAAGTGCTCCGCTCCCTGGGGTAAAATCAAAGCTCAGCCTTCTGCACGAAGAGAAATATACTAACGAAAAAATCTGAACTCTAAAAAATTAATTTAGCTGAATTTTCTCATTATGGGAGTACTGAAGGGCTATCTTTTTAATTGTTAAAAACTATTCGAAAGCCAATATCATACGAAATATTTTCTATTCAAGACAACCGGTTTCAGCAGTCTTAGGTGTCATCCTCAGATCTTAGATACTTTATTTGTACACTACTGGCCATTAAAATTGCTACACCAAGAAGAAATGCAGATGATAAACGGGTATTCATTGGACAAATATTTATACTAGAACTGTCATGTGATTACTTTTTCCACGCAATTTGGGTGCATAGATCCTGAGAAATCAGTACCCAGAACAACCACTCTGGCTGTAATAACGGCTTGATACGACTGGGCATTGAGTCAAACAGAGCTTGGATGGCGTGTACAGGTACACCTGCCCATGCAGTTTCAACACGATACCACAGTTCATCAAGAGTAGTGACTGGCATATTGTGACGAGCCAGTTGCTTGGCCACCATTGGCCAGAGGTTTTCAATTGGTGAGAGATCTGGAGAATGTGCTGGCCAGGGTAGCAGTCGAACATTTTCTGTATCCAGAAAGACCCGTACAGGACCTGCAACATGCGGTCGTGCATTATCCTGCTGAAATCTAGGGTTTCGCAATGATCGAATGAAGGGTAGAGCCACGGGTCGTAACACATCTGAAATGTAACGTCCACTGGTCAAAGTGCCGTCAATGCGAACAAGAGGTGACCCAGACTTGTAACCAATGGCACCCCATACCACAACGCCGGATGATACGCCAGTATACACGCTTCCAATTTGCGTTCACCTCGATGTCGCCAAACACGGATGCGACCATCATGGTGCTGTAAACACAACCTGGATTCCTCCGAAAAAATGACGTTTTGCCATTCGTGCACCCAGATTCGTCGTTGAGTACACCATCGCAGGCGCTCCTGTCTGATGGAGCGTCAAGGGTAACCGCAGCCATGGTCTCCGAGTTGATAGTCCATGCTGCTGCAAACGTCGTCGAACTGTTCGTGCAGATGGTTGTTGTCTTGAAAACGTCCCCATCTGTTGACTCAGGGATCGAGACGAGGCTGCACGATCTGTTATAGCCATGCGGGTAAGATGCCTATCATCTCAACTGCTAGTGATACGAGGCCGTTGGGATCCAGCACGGCGTTCCGTATTACCCTCCTGAACCCACCGATTCATATTCTGCTAACAGTCATTGGATCTCGACCAACGCGAGCAGCAATGTCGCGATTCGATAAACCGTAATCGCGATAGGCTACAATGTGACCTTTATGAAAATCGGAGACGTGATGGTATGCATTTCTCCTCCTTACACGAGGCATCACAACAACGTTTCAGCAGGCAACGCCGGTCAACTGCTGTTTGTGTATGAGAAATCGGCTGGAAACTCTCATGTCAGCACGTTGTAGGTGTCGCCACCGGCGCCAACCTTGTGTGAATGCTCTGAAAAGCTAATGATTTGCATATCACAGCATCTTCTTCCTGTCGGTTCAACTTCGCGTCTGTAGCACGTAGTCTTCGTGGTGTAGCAATTTTAATAGCCAGTAGTGTAGTAAAACGTGTTCAGTTTACACTGAACGTCATGCACAAAATGTCAAGTGGGTAAAACTTAACACAATATAAAATTTTGTCGTCGCTAAAATATTTAAAAACACACAGCCCCTTGTCCAAAAGGCCATGTCCGTACACGTATTGCTCATCATGACATCACTGATTTCGCAGGCTCTTTTGGCTCAGTGGAATGAACGCTGCTGGGCGTCTGGCTCTGAGTTGTCCTTGAAGTAATGGATTTGTAACAGTTCGTGGTGTGGTGTTAACTGCTGCTCAAACTGCTGCTGCAGATGCAATACGCCGAACACGATGGCCTTCCCTGTCGCTAGTGTCACGTGGCCGTCCGGAGCCGATGAACGTACTCTCCCGTGGCTACCGTAGCCAGCAGTCCTGTACAGTCGCCACATTCCTGCCATGTCTTCCTGCAGTATCGCAGAAGGAACATTCAGCTTCTCGTAGCCCTATTACACGACCTCGTTCAAACTCAGTGGGATATTGATAATACAGGGTGTCCGAAAAGTCTTTCCCTGATTACACAAATTGGTAACTCAGGCTAGAAGTAAGAGACAAATATGAAACTGGTGTCTAATTGTTTACAAACTATCAAAGCTTTTTTCACACATCAGTGAACTTTCACTTCCATTGTTGCCCAATGACAGTACACGTCGATATGACTTCGCGGTCGAAATGCTATCACGTATTGAGGACGATGATTGTTATCTCAGACGAATTGCCTTTTCCGACGAAACTACCTTTTTTGTCAGTGGAGTAGTGAATCGCCATAATGTGCGCATTTGGGGTTCACAACCCCCTGGCGAGGTCATGGAGTGCACCAGAGGCAGTCCAAAGGTGAATGTTTGGTGCGCGCTATTGCACGACCGAATTATCGGGCCATTCTTCTTCGCTGAGGCTACCATCATATCTGCAGTGTATGTGGACATATTGCAACTGTATGCTGTTCCTCAGCTGCTTCAGTATGACCCCGACGTCTTGTTTCAGCAAGACGGTGCACCGCTTCATTGGGGTTTGAACGTCCGTGCCTATCTCGATATGACCTTTCCTCGGCGATGGATTGGTCGTGATGGGCCAACGGTTTGGCGCCCACGCTCTCCTGACATAACCCCATTAGACTTCTTTTTATGTGGTTATGTCAAGGACGAGGTCTACTGAACACGTGTACCAGATCTTTAAACTCCGCGGCAACGGATAACCACAGTCGTTGAATCGATCCTTCCAGTGATGTTGGCTAATGTGTGGACGGAAATCAAATATCGCCTAGATGTGCTACATGCTACCAAGGGTGCTCATGTGGAAGTTTACTGATGTGTGAAAAAAACTTTGATAGTTTGTAAACAATTAGACACCAGTTTCATATTTTTATCTTATTTCTAGCCTGAGTTATCAATTTATGTGATCAGGGAAAGACTTTTCGGACACCCTGTATCATGACGTCTCTGTCGCCTTAAAGGCTTTCTCGAGCAACATCAACTCGCCACGTCCTATCTCGGAGATAGCTAACGCTCACGACCATTACAGAGCGCACTTAAAGCAAACCTGATCTGCGTCCTCAAAGTGGTGCTACTAGCGCCATTTTTATGCGAGTGGTGCGAAATTTAGACTTTCTTTCGTTGGTGTACATGACGTCTGGGAAACGAAGCAACGCCGCAAGCTTTTTAATTTTTCTTTCAGATGGACATGTGAAGTCTAACTCGAGGAGGGCGGGGGGGGGGGGGGGCGAAAGTTTCGTTCATATTGGTGGGAAGTAAGAAGCTTATGCAGCCAATAATGACAAAAATTGACGAAAGTAGGTGTCCGAGGAGATACAAAGGAGGGAAGAATGAACAACTGAAGAAAAGACTTTCACATACGAAGGGTCTGATCACCGCTAAACTGCCACGTACCGGGTGATCAAAAAGTCAGTATAAATTTGAAAACTGAATTAATCACGGAATAATGTAGATAGAGAAGTACAAATTGACACACATGCTTAGAATGACATGGGGTTTTATTAGAACCAAGAAAATACAAACGTTCAAAAAATGTCCTACAGATGGCGCTTCATCTGATCAGAATAGCAATAATTAGCATAACAAAGTAAGACAAAGCAAAGATGATGTTCTTTACAGGAAATGTTCCATATGTCCACCATCATTCCTCAACAATAGCTGTAGTCGAGGAATAATGTTGTGAACAGCACTGTAAAGCATGTACGGCGTTACGGTGAAGCATTGGCGTCGGATATTGTCTCTCAGCATCCCCAGAGATGTCTGTCGATCGCGATATACTTGCGACTTCAGGTAACCACAAAGCCAATAATCGCACGGTCTGAGGTCTGGGGACCTGGGAGGCCAAGCATGACTAAAGTGGCGGCTGAGCACACGATCTTCACCAAACGACGCGCGCAAGAGATCTTTCACGCGTCTAGCAATACTTTTTTTTTGTTGTAATAAAACCCCATGTCATTCCTAGTATGTGTGTCAATTTTTACCTCTCTATCTACTTTATTCCGTGGTTTATTTAGTTTTCAAATTTATACTGACACCCGATATTTTTGGCCACGCCCGCAGCAAGACACCGAAACAACCGACAGTCTGCTACCGCGTGACACGCTGAAGACGTAACGTCAGTCCCTGAGAGGACTCCAGTGAGACGGACAATGAAGGCTGCCCGCCTGCACAGCCGACACCTCACTCAGCTGCACAATGAACATTTGTGAAGACGACACCTAATTATTTTCAGGAACCACGCATGAAATAATGGACTATTTCTGCTCCACCCGTGATGTACTGAGTAACAAGATTATCTCTTCAAAATGTTCAAATGTGGGTGAAATCTTATGGTACTTAACTGCTAAGGTCATCAGTCCCTAAGCTAACACACTACTTAACCTAAATTATCCTAAGGACAAACATACACACCCATGCCCGAGGGAGGACTCTAACCTCAGCCGGGATCAGCCGCACAGTCCATAACTACAGCGCCCTAGACCGCTCGGCTAATCCCGCTCGGCGATTATCTCTCTATTTAAATGTACAAACAGATAACAGATTTGTTTGTTCTAATTCATATGCTGCCACATTAGCAGTCTTCCCTTCGTGTATCCTATAAAATTGGTCTTTATCTGGTAACATTCAACGGTCTGCCGCCCAACAATTATAAAGAAATGGCTGATACGAACAGCGGGCTGCTACAAATACGGTTTATACAACTTAGCGCAGAAATTTACATATTATGAGACAACTGAACACACCTTGCACTTCATGCGACTGCGATTGTCATTTTATAGTGAGTACCAGTCAATTAGTCAGTCGTACAGTAGGTGCTGTTGTGGATCCGTCTGCGGCCGACCGCGTTCTTCGAAGCAGAAATTGATCGTCTCGTCTCCTTTTGAGACAACTGTCTTAACGCATTTGGTGATTACTTTTGAATGGGCCCATTCCGTGGTCCCGTTGTGGCGGGTGTTCTGTTTTCATTTGACTGCCCCTTATATGATGCACAGCTAGGAAGAGTGCATCTCACCAGCTTTGACAAATACGCTGTCTTTAAGTTGTAATTATCTAATTTTGTACACAGTTACACTTTTAGGAAGGTTAACATATCGACGATTACAGTTTCGAACTTCCATATAGTGCGCGCATTTAGCTGCCGTCTTAATCATGCACAGCATACACGGCCGGCCACAATGACATCTAGGAAGGAAGCTTATTTATGGAAGATACTAGTATTAAAATATCGTTTATCATCAATTCCAAGAAAAAGTATCACTTATCTGCAAAGATACGGAAACTTCTAGAGTCTACGACGAAGCGACTTCCGATAACGGTCTCAAGATCTTTGCATCTATGTAGGTATGCCTACATATGTCACTTTGTATTGGGGAATACATCACATTTACATTATGTACTTGAAAAACCGCACTATTCACATTTAGACTACACAAGCCAACGACGAAAAAACATTTTTGCTGAAAATACCTTATTCTTATGTTTTTTAGGGTGGGAAATCCAAATATGATACTTAAAAAACTATCACCCGCCATTTCTTCACATTTTACGGTTGAATTTATTAAATTAAGCGAGTTTTTACAGAATTTAATAGCTTGTATATAGTTAAAATAATTTAAAAAGGAAATGTAATGAATGTAGATGACGTTGGTAGCACTGCTGAAAAACATTTGATGCCAAGAAAATACTGTTTTTGTCTTAACAGATTGTTTACTGTCAACCTAACTTCACTTTCCCGTTTCCTCTACATGTGTTCAGTATAAAGTCTAATCGTGGTTGTTAAAACTCTGCTGACAGTCTTGTTATATTTGTGGTTACTTTGTGATTAAAAACATCAACGAAACATTGCAGACTTTGTGAAAAGGTTATCTATCATACTTCGGATCTAAGCTTGGTGATCAAGATAAATCTTGGGTGCCGCATAAGATACGGTGTTTGTGCTGAAGGTCTGACAAAACGGTCCAAAAAGGAGAAGAAACTTTTAGATTAGCTGTTCCTATGATACAAAGGCAGCCAAGAAATCATTCCAATGATTGCTACTTTTGCAGTGTTAATATTACTGGTCATAAATCGAAAAACAAGAAGGTAACAAGCTACCCTAACCTTCCGTTCGCCATCCGACCAGTAAGGCATGGTGTAGATTTGCTGGTTTCTGAACCACCAGATGATTTACATTGTATTCCAACCCAAGTATTTTCTGATGTACGATCTGGTTTACATGAGCCAGATGATGAATTCAATTGTAATACAGATAGTCCAGAGCCCAAATTGTTTACTCAGACCGAGCTTAACGATTTTGTTAGGGATCTGGGCTTAACGGAAGAAAAATCTGAATTTGTTCGCTCTAGATTAAAAGAGAAGAACTTACTGACAACGGGAACCAGCATATACATGTATAGAAAGAGATAGCAGCAATTTTCCAAGTTTTTTTTTTTCAACAAGAAGGTGATTTAGTGTAATGCTCAGACTTTCCCGGTCTGATGAAAGAGTTTTGTATTGAATACAAAAAGGAAGACTGGAGACTGTTTATTGATTCATCCACAACTAAAGGCTGTTTTATTACACAATGGTAACATGTATGCATTTATACCTGTTAGCTTTCTTTCATATGTAAAGAATGTCCATTTTTTTAAACCTAGAAACAGTGCTAAATAAAATAGGCTATTCTGCTCATGGTTGGATGATATGTGGCGATCTAAAAGTAATATGCATGATCCTTGGTCAGCAAGGTGGCTTTACCAAATTTCCATGTTTCTTGTGTGTATGGGACAGTAGTGCTAGGGATCAACACTGGTGCAGAAAGAACTGGACTGTGAGGGAGTCTTTAAAACCCGGTGAGAAGAACATTCTACGCAAAAACATTGTAGATAAAAAAAACGTACCACCTCTTCATATAAAATTAGGCCTAATGGAACAGTTTGTAAAGGCTTTGCCTAAGGATGGGCCACGTTTTAAGTATGTGTGGACACTTTTGGCCAAAAGTTTTCACACCTTTTCGAAGCTAAACTAAAAGAAAGTATCTTTGTCGGACCTGACATATAATTGATGTTTGATGTTGACTTTGAATCCACAATGACCTCAAATGAGGAAGAGGCATGGGTATCACTCAAGCAAGTCTTTACAAAGTTCTTAGGACATGAAAAAGACCCAGAATATGGGTATTATAACTACAATGTTAAAGTAGTTATAAACTTTAGGATGTTTAATGAGCCTGAAAGTTCACTTTTTGAACAGTCACACTGATTACTTCCCGGACAATATGGGAGATGTTAGTGAGAAGCAAGGAGAGCGTTTTCACCAGGACATTAAAGTGATGGAAAAACGCTACCAACGCCGCTGGAACACCAACATGGTGGGGGACTACTGTTGGTCATTTCACCGAGAATTTCAACAAGCGACTCATCGTGGAAAAGCTACACAAGAAGCTTAAAAGAAGCTTAGAAGAAAAAATAGAAAGAAAATACGAAACAAATCCAGCTGAAAGTGAAACCCTATTAAAACATTATATTGTTTGAAGTAGCTTACTGTAAATACAAACCATGCTTATGTTGTAATAAAGCGTTTCATTAATTTCTTCGTTTACCGAATAGCATAGGATTCTTATACAATATGATAAAAAGCATATTGCTCGAAAACTGTTGGTGACACAAAAAACTAAGGCTATATTTGGATTAAGCTCAAAAATCGATAAAGATAAGCCATCAAAGCAAAAAAGTTGTTGAAAAACTTTAGTTGGCCTGTGCTGTATGTAAGTGTAGGACAATGATTTTTAATCTAGAGTGCAACACTGTTTACATTTTCTTGGATCGTATTCAGTGAGAACCAATCCCGTCCTCTCTCATTACCAAGTCTTGTGGAATCTACACTTATGTGAGTCACTGACTTCGAAGAAGAAAAAGTTACGACCAGAAACGAGGAAAAATCAAACTCTGGCGTTCAAGGTCTTGGCACAGTAACGACAAAAGCGATTCCAGATTATCACCAAGGAGTTGCACCGTGTCTGGCTTTTACTAGGCTCATTATGAACGAATATAGCCAAATAAACAACCAGTACCACATTCAGTCTCTCTGAAATGGTCGAACTCCCCGGAATGTTGCACTACTTTGAATCCAACTCACTATTCACTGTTATTAACCGATCAACTTTCATGTCCGAACTCGCTGACACCAGATCTTTAAAAAATTTTATCCCTATATTTGGTGCATCTGCGAGTTCAGATGGATGTCAGATTTTCCATTTATGTTACTGAAAGAAATCTCTGACTGCAGAGGATTTTATTCACCCATATTTTCCTCCTAGCTTTTTAATTACAGAAATAAGCACTGCTATGTACTGTACTACGATGACATGTGATCTGTATGAATAAATCTCGGGAAGTATTTTATCGGCACCAGGCTTACCAACTTTTCGCAGTCTTCAGCAGTTTTGTTACAATAGGTTCTCATTCGTCATGAATCAGTCCTAAGAATGGAAGGACTTGTAACTTGTACCCAGTAATGATAAACAGTCCATTCAAGATTTAGGAGGTTCATCTATAGCCGCTGTAAGTGAAACAGAGCTGGAGATAAGTTTCGACAAAATAAGATATTTTAACGTGAGCAATTACTCAAAGGATTACTCCTTTTAAAAAGACACTTGTGAACGGTATCAAACAGTGAGATATTACATAATTCTTACAGTTACGTGAAAAATAACAAGCATTATTGTTCTGGTTCTGTTACGCAACAAATTAATAAGCTCTTCCGAAGTAGCAGTAAAGCTTTAAAACTACACGCCATTGCTTTTAAGATAAAACTGCCCTTGTTTCAGCCACAAGTTATCTTTCAAGGAGCTTTGCTACGGCGACGATTAGGAAGCTTGGAGGGTCTGACCTTCGAGACATTCGTTGTCTCCACATAAGGGAAACTGATGTGAAGTACATTAATGGAAATCACCATATCTTATCCATTGAATTTACGGCCGGCGTTGATCTCAAAGGCCTAAAGAGCCCTTTCGACCTGTCTTATGTAAGCATTGGCTAGTTAGAAATTTGTTACCTTCTCTTCGAGCATCTGTGGAAGTCGACAGCTTTCACACACTCAAACGCGAGGCTCTATTCCCTTTGACTCCGTTTATTTTAGCAGAAAACTGCTATGAAAATGAGCAGAAGTAGATATTAGAGTTGTTTGTACTATACAGAAAAGGCAAAAGCAATTTTCAGTCTTCCGTCGAATATTGTTGGTGCGATGGTAAGCACCTGATACAAAGTCTGTTCAAACTGAGTAAAATTGATTGGAAACTCAACATGTCACGATCTGCCACCAGTCGACGTGAGTGTCAGATTTGACATTTTCCGTCCAGTTGATTCCATTGTCAGGCCGTGCGTACTAAGCGCGTGCGAAACTGTCAGCATACGCAACAAGCGTTGTGCAGCACTACATGCAAAACCCTATTCATCAGCTGCAGCTTCAGCCCAGTCACTTTCCTCGTCTCATGTTCCTTAGTTACTGCAGAGAATTGTGCACGATTTGAATATCAGTTAGCACCAGTGAATAATGGCAGGTAAAAATAACCCTCGAACGTCAGGATAGCATTTTCCCAATTCAGTAACATTCGAAAGCACTTTTGTGAACACGATAATTGTCGTGTCGGAGACTGCCATGATCAAAAAATTATCCTGTACGCTGTTTTCAGTGGTTACTTTCAGAATTATTGGTTTCTCCTGTGACCCACAGCTTTTTATGTTTAATACATCAAAGACGCAACCGGTAAATAAAATACGAAACTAACACTTGTGTGTGATACATTTGTGACGTTTGTTTTTCGATAACAACTCTCCTGCATAAGAACATGTACTTAAGCACATATAGTGCAATACCCTCTGCTCTACCGTCCGCTCAGTCAGCGCACTTTATCTTCAGCTCCATTATCTGAACAACGTATCACGAATTTCCATTAACATAGCAAAATTCCATTCATACAACAACGTAACACAGCAGTCTCGTCAAATCATTTTCTGTGTTGGGAATCCCACTTTGGAACAACTTGGCTGCAAGTATACGAAAAATTCTAGTCTTCTCCCAATTCAAAAGATAGCTATTGTGGCAGAAGATGGACCGTTAATTTTCTTCTCCATAAAACTGTCTGCAGCTCACTCTAGTCAACCCCCCACCGTGTGTATAGTTGTCTATTCAAACAATCTGCTCTTTTCTTAAGTTCCTTTAATTTCTGTCTTCTCCTCTGTCATTATTTCTACCATTTCTGAAGGTAGGAATCACTGCATCAAAAGTGCAAAAAATTACCACTACTATTTTAGCAGTTCTAGGTATCCTCACGAATTCTCAGATTTATTTCTGTACCGCAAGTATGCACAGAAGTTGACGTTTTCCAATACGTTTTGTTATGAGTCACCGCTGGTTTGATGTAAGAAGGCTCGAAGGCCCCAATGTAACCAAGCTAAAAAAAATGAAATAACGATTATAGAATTGAGAAATCAGTAGAATACTCAAAGTGCGGTCTGTGCAAAGCAGCTGACGAAGCAACTGACCATCTCTTTAGCTGTTGCAAAATGGTCGTTCAGACTGGTTATAAGCGGAGGCACAACGATATAACAAGATTGATACGGTTTAACGTCTTGTGAAAATTACGATTTGCCGGAGGCAAGGAACTGATCGGACCACAAGCCAGAAAAAAACGTTGTCAAAACAAACGTGGCAAATTACTGTGCAGCTTCGGACAGATTGAATGCCAAAACGGTACTCCAGACATGACAACTGCGATGAAGTAGTAAGTGTGGATCATTGATATTACCATTCCAGGTGATCGCAGAAACGACTTCAAAAACTTGTCAGTGGTTCCAGTGGTTTTTGACTCATCGAGACCAGTACTAAAGTGGTCTTAGTGGGCGCTCTAAAACCATTGGCACTAATAAAATATCTATCTTGCAACTACAACTCTACTGGGACCTGCACGAATTATCCGCCGATAGATCACGCAGTCGTAAACTCTTGGTAAGAGACTACCGATAAGATACGAAATCCAGCACAGAAGTCATTTGCAGTGTCGCCTTAATAATAGTCCACTGTCGGCAATAGTGTAGGTTTGTTGCGTTGCCGTTCCAAGTGGAAGCTGTGGCTAGGCAGAGGGGCAACGCCCACCCTGTTAACATTTCAGCCTCTGAGCCGTGACACAGAACATCTTAAGTTACTATGCCCGTCACACTACATACAGTAAACTTAACACACTTCAAAGCTACTAAATTTACCAGCTGTTTCTAAACTAACATTTATTCATTATTCATCATAAGGTATGAGAGCAGATGATTTCTTTCCGCAACCATTTTTTCAGAGAGACATTTTCCCCTGTTTTTGAGAAAGATTTGGTTGTTTTCTTTCACTCGGTACCCATAACGATACGGGATACTGTGTTCATATCTTGAAAGAGTGTGAATTCAAACAAATTTAGAACCCAATATGACAAAATCTTCACTGGTTACAGTTAAAGGGTGCTTTCATATACACGGAAACTTACAAAAGTTATAAGTAGCTGCACATTGAAATTATATTGGCGAGGATTTGGCTATGCACATAGTGGAAAATGAAGATCAAAAATAACTTTCATCACTCGGTAAATGCAGGTGTAGGTGATTAAAATTACAATAAACTAATGAATTTTCTGTTTAAACATGTCAACATTATTTGACGTAAATTAAGTACTTTCACGTTACCAAAGAGCTCACTAGAAAACTAAGTCTGCAGCGGAAACTTGTCGCGACCTGCTCTAAAATTTAAATGAACGAATAAGTTCGTCATGTAGTGTTTGTTGTTATGGAGGATGTGCTCCTTTGCAACGAGGCACTCACTTTTCAAAGAACTTCAGCGAAGAAAGTATGTCTTAACGGACAACGGTTTTTGATACTGAACACAGATGCGCTGTTTATGCCGATGAAAGTACTTAAACTCATTAAAAAAAACTTGGTGTCCTCAATTTTCTGGTAGATAAAGCTATCACTGTATTGGTCATACAACAACTCGCTGTCTCTCTCTTTTGTTAAGATTTTATGAAAACATCGTTTCGAGAGCTTCAACAATTTATTACCTGGGACGCTTTGCCTATCTTGAGTACATTGTTTTCCGTCTCTATTTTACTTATACAGGGAGGTCCGGGATGAAGCTAAGCTAATAAGTGGTCATGCGTGAAACCACAACAGCAAAAATTCGAAATTCACAGCGGTAACACAGAATTAGCAAGGGACGTGGGAGCGAGTGATGTCCGAGTTCGATATACCACCGTGTCCGTTGTGGCTTTCGGTATCGACTGGCCCACTTCTGCGAGCTCTTTCTGACTATCAGCTTTGCATTCATTTTACATGCGCCGTCTACGGTAAGGCCTCAAGGGTTGCGAGATCTATGCCAAGCAACGACCCAGAAAGACTATGCCCCGTGCGATTTACAATTGTTCGCACGCCACCCGTGTTAAACCTGCTCGGCAATGGTGCAGAGTCTAATCCTTTCCGTTTTAGTATAGTATTTTGCACAGTCGTTTAATTCTCAGTTGACTGCAAATTTGTGTAAGGGTGTAATACAGTCTAATAATAACAACAGCCAATAACGGCAAGGCAGAGTTGGCTAGAGGACAAATGTAAGGATGTAGAAGCATGCATCACTAGGGGTAAGATAGTTACTGCCTACAGGAAAATTATAGAAATAGGAAACGGAAGAGGAGATAGAAGAAGATATGGGAGATATGATACTGCGTGAAGAGTTTGACAGAGCACTGAAAGACCTAAGTCGAAACAAGGCCCCGGGAGTAGACAACATTCCATTAGAACTACTGATAGCCTTGGGAGAGCCAGTCCTGCCAAACTCTACCATCAGGTGAGCAAGATGTATGAGACAGGCGAAATGCCCTCAGACTTCAAGAAGAATATGATAATTCCAATCCCAAAGAAAGCAGGTGTTGACAGATGTGAAAATTACCGAACTATCAGTTTAATAAGCCACCGCTGCAGAATACTAACACGAATTCTTTACAGACGAATGGAAAAACTGGTAGAAGCCGACCTCAGGGAAGATCAGTTTGGATTCCGAAGAAATGTTGGAATACGTGAGGCAATACTGATCCTACGACTCGTCTTGGAGAACAGATTAAGGAAAGGCAAGCCTACGTCTCTAGCATTTGTAGACTTAGAGAAATGCTTTTGACAATGTTGACTGGAATACTCTCTTTCAAATTCTGAAGGTGGCAGGGGTAAAATACAGGGAGCGAAAGGCTATTTACAATTTGTACAGAAACCAGATGGCAGTTACAAGAGCCGAAGGGCAAGAAAGGGAAGGAGTGGTTGGGAAGGGAGTGAGACAGGGTTGTAGTCTATCCTCGATGTTATTCAATCTGTATATTGAGCAAGCAGTAAAGGAAACAAAAGAAAAATTCGGAGTAGGAATTAAAATCCATGGAGCAGAAATTAAAACTTTGAGGTTCGCCGATGACATTGTAATACTGTCAGAGACAGCAAAGGACTTGGGAGAGCAGTTGAACGTAGTGGACAGTGTCTTGAAAGGAGGATATAAGATTATCAACAAACGCAAAACGAGAATAATGGATTGTAGTCGAATTAAATCGGGTGATGCTGCGGGAATTAGATTAGGAAATGAGACACTTAAAGTAGTAAGAGTTTTGGTACTTGGGGAGAAAAATAACTCACGATGGTCGAAGTAGAGAGGATATAAAATGTAGACTGGCAGTGGCAAGGAAAGCGTTTCTGAAGAAGAGAAATTTGTTAACATCGAGTATAGATTTAAGTGTCAGGAAGTCGTTTCTGTAAGTATTTGTATGGAGTGTAGCCATGTATGGAAGTTAAACGTGAACGATAAATAGTTTTGACAAGAAGTTAATAGAAGATTTCGAAATGTGATGCTACAGAAGAGTGCTGAAGATTAGATGGGTAGATCACATAACTAATGAGAAGGTATTGAACAGAATTGGGGAGAAGAGTTTGTGGCGCAACTTGACTAGAAGAAGGGATCGTTTGGTAGGACATGTTCTGAGGCATCAAGGGATCACAAATTTAGCATTGGAGGGCAGCATGGAGGGTAAAAATCGTAGAGGGAGACCAAGAGATGAATACACTTAGCAGATTCAGAAGGATGTAGGTTGCAGTAGGTACTGGGAGATGAAGAAGCTTGCACAGGATAGAGTAGCATGGAGAGCTGCATCAAACCAGTCTCTGGACTGAAGACCACAACAACAACAGTGGACTGTAAGAAATATGGTGTTTCACAATTTTGTGAATACGGCAATAAAATAGCAGTAGAGGTCAGTTTTTCTGCGTCGTCAATCTATCAGAGTAAATTTTTTTTTTTTTTTTTACCTCTGCAACTCAAACGGTGCTCTCTTACATGCAGAATGGTATTACTTCCCGCACAATGACCTTCGTGATGTTTAACGCGTCCGGCCACCCTGATTTAGGTTTTCCGTGATTTCCCTGGTCGCTCCAGGTAAATGCCGGGAAGGTTCCTTTGAAAGGTCACGGCCGACTTCCATCTCAGCCTTCCCTAATTCGATGGGACCAATGATCTCGCTGTTTGGTCCCCTTCCCCAAATCTACCAACCAACGTGTAATAACTGGGGTAACCCTAACACATCTATACCTGGTCACCGCTAACGAAAAACTTTTTGTCAGAAGGTGAGACAGGTCCAGCGTGGGGTTGCTGGAATGAATTAGATGTAATGTACAATAAAACAGCTTTGTTACTAATGTTACTTTCTAATGAACACTCCTCACCCTTGAAGACCAACACTTGAAGCCATGTAATGGTATCTGGCCATGCAAGTCACCCTGTTTCTGTTCCGAAGACATACTGATTTTTAAACAGCTAAATGTGTACATCACATCCCATCAAGGTGGTGATTTTCCCCTAAAAGGAGCACTTAACCAGATCTGGAAATGAGAAACTAAAAGGTAGACGACTTTTATTAGCAACTAAAGCTTTTCTGAAAAACAAATTTATATCTAATTTTTATTAATTTTTAGCAAGCATTATTTGGAAGTATGTGTGTGGCTTGCAGCCTTGTATGGAAATGAAACTGTCGATAGAGCGCGCACACAGAAGTAAAGAAGCTTTTGAAATGCGGTGCTATACATGAATGCAGAATATTACATGGGCAAATTACATGGTTAAATCGGGAGGGTACTAACCCAATTTGAGGGGAAAAACAGACACCTTCACTCAAACAAAGGATAAGTTGATAGGTCACATCCTAAGAAACTTTGTAATGGAGAGAAGAGTGTGGCGGGCAACAATTCTAGAGGGAGACCGAGGATGACTAGTAACCAGTTTCAGATGGATGTTGGCTGAAACAGTTACGTACAGATGATGAAGCTTGCATAGGAGAGACTATGGTGGACAGCTGCATGTAACCAATCCTTAGACTGAAGACAACAGAATATTGGATTCGTTTTGTGTGAGGAGTAACATATTTTACTAAATGAAAGTAAAACGTATCGTAGCAAGACAGGGCTACAAAGTTCAATTAAGTTTCCGCGCCGGCCGCTGTGGCCGAGCGGTTCCAGGCGTTTCAGTCCGGAACCGCGCTGCTGCGACGGTCGCAGGTTCGAATCCTGCCTGAGGCGTGGCTGTGTGTGATGTCCTTAGGTTGGTTAGGTATAAGTAGTTCTCAGTATAGGGGACTGATGACCTCAGATGTTAAGTCCCTTAGTGCTTAGAGCCATCTGAACCATTTTAAGTTTCCGCAGAAAGGCGATAGATTGTTTGCTTCCGTGTATAAGACAAAATTCTGGTTCAATGCTAATAAAATTAATACTACACGTGGGCTTCCGCAGCCTTTGTCACAGTCGATCACATTTTTCTGGGTTTGACTGAATTGTCAATATGCAAAACTACCCACGTTTCAGTCACTATTACGGGTGACCTCCTTTAGGGTATCTTTGTTTACAAAAAGATTTATTGATTTAAAATTAATACTGTACATGATTCATGAAGATCGTCATAATATGTCATGAAATGTAGAAACACAGCTATTCGAAATATTGGGGTTATCAGTTTCTAAAATTTGCTATTTTATTTTTCTTTAAATTCTGAAATATGTCTATCTGCTTGAATTAACAACTTCCTCATCTGCTACCGAACTCAATACATTAGTTGATATCAGCATCAAAAGTGTGAATGATTCATTGACAAGACAAATACTGCGGGTGTAAATATTTTACACCAGGTTAGCAGTATTCAGTGTCGTACGCTCATATATCTTTCCCAATAGATGAGTTTAATCGAGACCCAAACGTCATTCTGCTAACTTTATCGATAACGCGATGAGGATGGCGTCGACAAGAATTTTAAGAATACCAGTTCGTTACCAGATGATCCAGTTTCTTATTGCTGCAGTTCGAGCAAGTTTTCGAGTCTGAGCAACGATAATGTTACGTTACTTCAATTGCGGCCACGCCGAGGTTATCACTGTGGTATTGAAGACAACCTTCCCCATTTCAGATGAAATTTGAATATACAAAAAACTCAAAGATGATTTTCAGATATTATGCAGCGCATCATCAGAAGTTATGTACTATACTAATGAGTTGTTCACCGTTATCGAGTTTCAGTTTTCTGTTAAACACTGAGCGAGTCGTATATACGTGGCACGCTAGGGAAATAGTGTTCACGTTTTTCAAAATGGTTCAAATGGCTCTGAGCACTATGGGACTTAACATCTGAGGTCATCAGTCCCCTAGAACTTAGAACTACTTAAACCTAACTAACCTAAGGACATCACACACATCCATGCCCGAGGTAGGATTCGAACCTGCGACCGGAGCAGTCAGTCGCGCGGTTCCGGACTACAGCGCCTAGAACCGCATGGCCACCGCGGCCGGCTCACGGTTTTCCCCGCAATCCAATGCCGCTAAGGAATTTGTAGTATGCACCCGGATGTTGTTGGCATCAGTCCGCAGGCTGGTTCGATGCAGCTCTCTAGGTTGCTCTATCCTGAACAAGTATCCTCACTTGCGAATAACTACCGCAACTTACTTTCACTTGAACCCGCACAGTGTTTTCATCTCGCAGCCATCCAGTACAATTTTTACCCATCTCTCCGACTCACTGCGCCACTCACAAACCACCTCTAACGCCAGACTGCAAAAACCGGTCTCTATGGTTAGACAAGCTGTGCCACGAATTTGTTTTCCCCCAGATTCTATTTTTTACTACCTCATTAGTTACTCAACTAATCTACAGCATTCTTTTCTAAAACCACGTTTCAAAAGCTTCTCTTCTCTTATTGGCGGTGCTGTTTATCATCTACGTTTTACTTTCACGTAAGGCTACATACACTCCCCGAGTGCTTTGATAACCTCTGAATACTTAATGTTGATAAATTTATCTTTTTTACAAACGCTTTTATTCCAATTGTCAGTGTGTTTAATAGGCTCTCATTCGGCCATCGTCACGGTCTGCTGCTCAGGTAGCAAATCGCGCGTGTTTTCGCCGTAATTATCAAGTACGTACAGCGTACTGCCCATGTCGCTGACATCAGGCTGGAATCGTCACACGACATCTGTATAAGGCTGTATGTTTACATTCCTTACACCCAAACTTGTATATTGCATGGGTATTTGCTCTTTTGCACACATTTATTAGTAACAGCAATTGTCAATAACTGTTGCTGCTATAAATGTATATATAAACACACAAAAAAATCTCTTCATAGATGACCACCACGGATGTCTAAAAGGACCTTTATTAGTATCTAGGTAGTAGTGTACTGCAAGTCAAACCGTCCAGTTCTACTCAGTGCTCCCTCATTAGTTACGTGATTAACCCATTTGATCTTCAGCAATCTTCTTTAGTACCAGATTTCGAAAGCTTCCATTCTCTTTATCTAAACTGTTTATCGTCCATGTTTCACTTCCATACATGGCTACATTCTGGACAAAAAAATCAGAAAAGACTTCCTAACACTTAAATCGACACCCGATGTTAAACTTCTTTTCTTCAGAAACGCTTTTCTTCAGAAACGCTTTTCTTTCCATTGCCAGTCTAAATTTCATATTCTCCCAACTTCGGCCATCAGTTATTTTGCTGCTCAAAGAGCAAAACCCGTGTACTACTGAAAATGTGTCATTTTCTAATCTAACGCCCCTAGCATCACCTGATTTAATTCAACTACATTCCATTATCCTTTTTTCCCTATGTTGCCATTCCGTTCAGCTGCTCTTCCAAGTCTTTCGCTGTCTGACAGAATTACAAGATCGGCTAACTTCGAAGTTTTTATTTCTCCATGGATTTTAATTGCTACTCCAAGTTTTTTTCTTTTGTTCCCTTTACTGCCTGCTCAATATACAGATTGAATAACATCGGGGATAGGCTACAACCCTGTCTCACTCCCTTCTCAACCACTGTCTCCCTCGCATAGCCCCTCGACTATGTAACTGCTGACCGATTTCTGTAAAAGCTTTAAATAGTGTTTCACTCCCTATATTTTACCCCTGCTACTTTCAGAACTTCAATAAGCTTTCTCTAAGTCTACAAATGCTAAAACTGTGGGTTTACCTTTTCTTAACTTCTTCCAAGATAAGTCGTAGGGTCAAGTATTGCCTCGCGTTTTCCTGCATTTCTTCGGAATCCAAATTGATCTTTTCCGAGGTCGGCTTCAACCACTTTATCCTTTTGTAAGGGGGTTCGTATTAGTATTTTGCAATCATGACATTAACTGACATTTCGGTAATTTTCACACGTTGTAGCAACTACTTTCTTTGGAATTGGAGTTGTTACGTTGTTCTTGAAGTCTGAGGACATTTCATCTGTCTCGTACATCTTGCACACCAGATCGAAGAGTTTTACCAAGGCTGGCTCTCCCAAGGCTATCAGTAGTTCTGATGGAATATCGTCTACTCCCGGTGCTTTGCATTGACTTAGATCTTTCAGAGCTTTGTGAAATTCTTCTCGCAGTGTTATGTCTCCTATCTCATCATCTACGTCCACTTCGCTTTCTATAATATTGCCTTGGAGTTCATCTCGCTTGTATAGATCCTCTATATCCTCCTTCCACCTTTCATCTTTTCCTCCTTTGCTTAGGACTGGTTTGCCACCTGAGTTCTTGGTAGTCTTACAGCTGCTTCCTTTTCCCTAGTGGCCTCTTTAATTTTCATGTAGGCGGTATATATCTTTCCCCTAATGAAAAATGCTTCTAAATCGTTAGATTTGTCCTCTGGCTAATCCCTGCTAAGCAATTTTGCAGTTCTTGCCAGTCGTATTTTTTTATACGTTTGTATTCCCTGTCACCTGCTTTATTTGCAGCATTTTTAAATTTTCTCCTCTCATCAATTAAATTCGGTATCACTTGTTTTATTCAAGGATTTCTACTAGGCCTCGTCTTTGATCCTCTGCTGTCTCCACAATTTCATCTCTTCAAGGTCTTGTCTTTTACTGTGTTCTTTCCCCTGGTCCAGTCAACCTTTGCCTAATGCTCAGTCTGAAACTCTGAACTATTTCAGGTTCTTTCAACTTACCCAGGTCCCATCTCCGTAGTTTTCTACCGTTTTTTCAATTTCTTCGGTTTTAATGTACAGTTCATAGCCAACAAATAGTGGTCAGGATCCACATCTGCCCCTGAAAGAGTCTTACGAATTTAAAATTTGGTTCTTAAATCTGTCTAAACATTACATAATCAGTCTGACACATTGCAGTGTCTTCCACGTATACAACCTTTTATGATTCTTAAACCAGGTATTCTCGTGAATAAATTATGCTCTGTGCGAAATTCTACCAGGCAGCTTCCTCTCATTTCTTTCCTTCAGTCCATATTCATCTAACGTTTTTCCTTCTGTTGCTTTTCCTACTGTCGAATTCTAGTCCCCCATTACAAATTTTCGACTCATAACTATGAGAATAATTTCTTTTATCGCATCATACATTTCTTCCATCTCCATCATCTGTGGAGCTAGCTGGCATGTCAACTTTTACTACTGTGGCAGGCGAGGGCTTCGTGTCTGTCTTGGCAATGATAATGTCATCACTGTGCTGTTCATATTAGGCCACCCACATTCCTATTTTCCTATTAATTATTAAATCCACTCTTGCACTACCCCTGTTTGACTGTGTTTATAACTTTGTATACACCTGATCAGAAGTCTTGTTCCTCCTATCACCAAACTTCACTAATTGCCCGCTATAACCTCAAACCTATCCGTAGAATGCTAGTTTTGTTTTTCCTGATAACATCCTGCTGAGTAGTCCCCACCAGGAAATCCGAATGGGGAGGAGGGACTGTTATTTCCGGAATATTTTACCTATGAGGATGCCACAGTCATTTAACCATACAGTGGAGCTGCCTGCCGTCGAGAAGAATTACGCCTGTAGTTCCCCCTTGCTTTCAGCCGTTGCAGTACCAACACAGCAAGGGGTTGTGGCTGATGTTACAAGGCCAGATCAGTCAATCATCCAGATTGTTGCCCCTCTTTAGGAACCACATGTTTGTCTGGTCTCTCAATAGACACCCCTCCGATGTGGTAGCACCTACCGTGCGCTCTCTCTATCGCTAAGGCACACAAGCCACTTTACCAACGGCAGGGTATATGGTTTATTGGGGGGAGGGTGGTTCTGGATTGTACACCTCTTCAAACCACTGTGGCAAAATAGTCGCAAAAGGAAAGTGTAGAAGCCTTTTCGTACCCACGACGTGAAGACTGGGTTTTTAAGATATTTTAGTTGGAGTTATGGCACCGGAAACTAGAAACTCAACTATTTACCCCTAAAAATATTTAAATATATGATGAAATGCTTATTTCCAGTACGCCAGAGCTCTAAATTCTACGATTTTCGGGACTTTTCCGCTTGGTGTACTAGAAAGCCAATTTGCAATTTGACATCAGCGTAATTTCTTCTACTTACATCTATACCACGCTAGCTAACGGACGGTCTGTGGCAGAGAATATTGTGCACCACTGTTACTTCCCCTTCTTCGTACCAGTTGCGAATTGTTCGCTGGAAGTAAGAACGCTGTGAAGCAGTGAGCAAGAAAATGTTTACTTCCATAGAGATATACGAGCAGCAATCAAATAAAAACGAGACAGATGGAGAGGGTTGGGTTGTTTTGGGGAAGGAGACCAGACAGCGAGGTCATCGGTCTCATCGGATTAGGGAAGGACAGGGAAGGAAATCGGCCGTGCCCTTTGAAAGGAGCCATCCCGGCATTTGCCTGGAACGATTTAGGGAAATCACGGAAAACCTAAATCAGGATGGCCGGACGCAGGATTGAACCGTCGTCCTTCCGAATGCGAGTCCAGTGTTTAACCACTGCGCCACCTCGCTCGGTGACAGATGGAGAAGTAGAGGTGCATCCAGTAAGTGATGCAACATTTTTTTCCAACCAATTACGGTTGAAAAAATTCTGTATTTGTGGTGGGACGTCGTGGAATATTCTCGCTTCACTTCATGTGCGTGAAGTCTCAAGGAACTTCCAAAGTTATCCACTAGGTCATTTACATGTATTGCGGAAAGTAACAGTCCCATGCCACTCCTTTGAGGTGCGTCCGAAATTACTTTTACGTCTGAAGTCTTCTCTCCGTTGGGAATGTAATGCTGGGCTCTGTTTGGTGGAAACTCTTGAATCACGTCATACAGCTGGTATGACAGTCCGTACGCTCTTATTTTGTTGATTTAGGTGGCAGTGCGGAACTGTGTGGAACGCCTTCCCGAATCTCGGTTGATTCCTACAGAAATTTGACTCCACAAACGTCATAATAAGCATGAATAAAATACGTTCCAAAACCGAACAGCCGACCAGGGTGGCCAAGCGGTTCTAGGCGCTACAGTCGCAGGGTAGAATCCTGCCTCGGGCATGGACGTGTGTGATGTCCTTAGGTTAGTTAGGTTTAATTGGTTCTAGGTTCTAGGGGACTGATGACCTCAGATGTTGAGTCCCATAGTGCTCAGAGCCATTTTTTGAAAACCGAACAACAGACAGACGTCGGAGCTATACTCTTACAAATCCGTGCGTCTTTTCGGCGACTTCTTGGAAAATGGAAGTCATCTGCGCTTTCCCCCCCCCCCCCCCCCCCCCCAATCAGTAACAACGTTTCGCTCGTATAGCGATCTACGGTACATAGCTCATCTTAAAGCAACAGCCCTTTCGTATATTCTATGTAGAATCTTATTGGTATTCCTTACCTCTGTTGAGTGGTGTCATTTGTTTGTCTGTCCCATTGTGACTTATTTCACCGTATGTCATTTTGACGATTTAAAGGAGGAACTACAGTGCGATCGTCCTCTGTGAAGCAGTTTTAGAAAATGACATACTACTTCCGCCGTCTGTGTCTTCCTCCACTTAGATGCCATTACGTCCTGGCTGGACAGACGGCATCGACCCGTGTACCGATGCGATACGGGCTCGGCAATATGTTGGAGTGCAGTACAAAACCGAAGGAAAGTATCAGTGGCTGTCTTTTCATTTCTCTTAAGGAAAAAATTTGCAATGTCTGAATCTCGAAATTTGTCGCAAACAAATGAAATGTTCTTCCATTTCACAAGTTGCGACATGGTCGCGGATTAAAACAGTGATACAGGAAGTTTGGAATGGATCTCCCTTATTTCCGCTCATGACTACTGATCTTTTGACCTTTAGGCTACCACCAGTTTCTGTCAGCAATTACCTTCAGAAATGCAAATAAACGTGGGAAATTAAATACGACTAGTGAACAGATTACGTCTTAGAACAATAAAATACGCCATAATGAAAAATTATTGCTGTGATAGATGTGAAAACATACGCATAATGTATGACGAGGCATACCTGTTTTATAACGTGCCCCAATATTATAAAATCATAGACACATCGTCACAAACACAAACCCAGCTTAGCAGCGCCGTACACATCTAAAATATGTGAAAACTAGGCCACAGTTCTGGCCATCATACTATATCGCTACTGTTCGTAACAAACTAGAGTACAGTAGCCACAAATACGTTTTGTGCCGTAAAGATAGTTAGATTTCGTTACTGTAATCATTAAATGAAGAATGCAATAGGTGAAGTCTATAGTTGGCTTGACAAATGAATAAATTATTACAGTTATACAATATAATAATTAGAAACACGAGTAAAGTGCAAATTTAAATTGTTAAAAAGGAAATACACGATTCTGAGACGCTCGTATGATCACTTTAAATAAAAACTATGAGGTACATAAGAACAAGCTTATGGAGGCCCTCCAGCGTTTAAGTTCCTCCGACTTCTGGAGTATGCTGCATTCTGGCGACTGCTCCAACAGACGTCGCTGATTACTTTAGTCTTTTGTTTTCATCTTTTTTTCTTCTTTTCCTAGTTATTCTATCAATTTTATGTTATATTATTAGCTCCATGAATTGTGTGTGTATCTAAAATGACAAGAACGTCTCAAAATCGAATATTGTCACTTAACCATTTGCTTTTAACAATTTTAAATTTATTCGTGTTCTTAATCATTACACTGTCACTCTAATAACGTACATTTACGGCGCACTATAGAATCTAACTACTCTGCTCTTCGTTTATTGACTACTGTACGATTTTATAATTGGCGAATGTGTGTAAACTTACAGTAGCGACATTAACGATCTTACGGCACAAACGTACGTTGTGCCTACTGTGTTGCAGTTATGAACAGTAGCGATAGACACGTTATGAATGCCAGAACTGTGACCTAGCTTTCACCGTATTTTAGCTGTGTACGGCAATGCTAAGCTGATTTTGTGTATCCTTTGTAGCTTTATAATATTAGGATACGTTATAAAACAGTTCATCAAGCCAGTCAGAAAACTGATGAATTTAAGAAGGAAAAAAAGGCAAGCCTCGTCACATTTTAAACTTACGTTTTCATATCCATCAAAGTAATAATTGTTGATTGTGGCATATTTTATTGTTCTAAGAGGTAATCTGTTCATTAGTATTTAATTTCTCATTTTTTGCTGTAGATCTGAAGATGCTCACTGCTGATCGAAACTGGTAGCCTAAAGACCAGAAGTTTCGTGGTAATTGGCAGGAACGGTAGAAATTCGTTTTTGCTTTTAGCTCTTAGTACTTTCAATCGCGATCTGACAATACTACAGATTTAACGACATTAAACATGTGCAGAGCGCCTACGAGGAACCGTTAACGCAGTACCAATCACGTGACTGGAGGAAAGCAAGGCTGACGCCAGAAATTGAATTCAGCGCATCTGAATGCTAGCGCTGAAGGTATTCTTACTCTATGGTATTTAGTTCCGTGTATAAAGAAACAGCTCAAGTAGTCTGTACCGAGTACTTTGCGTATCGCTTCTGGATATGCAAATTATCGCTCGTTTCACGCGGTGAGGGCAACGACCCGCAGCCACGCACGCTAGCCCTCATATCGAGCGGCCTGCACGAGGATCACCCTCGGTATCGTGGCCCACCGCTGACCACCTGTCCACTTGCCATGTTCTACAATCACCGGGATTTTGCCTCTTTACTCTTGGTGTCTTACTGTAATGAGAGGGTGGGTAGCTAGCTAGGTAGGTAGGTAGGTACTCAAGCTGAACGTGCGTATCGAAACATCGTTTAAAAATGCTACATCGTGAATGGTCTAAAACATGGCGATCTTTGAAAAGTAGTGATTGAATGAAGGCACTCGTCAGCATAGTTATCAGCACCCTCACTGGATGTGAGCGTACTCATCTCTGAAGTTCGTAGGCTTCCACAGCCGGTGTCATTTAGGATAAAATAATTTTAGCTATTGGGCTGTGTCATTGTAAACTACTAAAACAACTAAGTTGCCGACGTTTCAATTGACTTACTTCGGTTCTCTTCAGCACACCCTGAAGAGGACCACAGCAAGTCGGTCGAAACGTCGGCAACTTAGTTGTTTTAGTAGTTTACAATGACGCAGCCCAATACCCAAAATTAGTTGACCCAAAATACTCGACCCATAATCTGAAGATTATCTGTTTTCACAAGCGGGATTGGTGGAAGATTCCGCCGGGGAAAGATAGTCGTCCATTCAGAGCTTATTGACACCTTTTCCCAAATGCTTACGTAGCAGGCCCGACAGTTATTAACATTTAAAAATGCGTTTCCACCAAAGAAAAGTCACCAAGCATCGGTATGTTTTCAGAATTTACTTACTTTACGCGACTAGTTTCAGCATCTCATTATGCCATCTCCAGGCCCCTGCTTGTTAAAAACGAATATACATGTAGCATACGTCAAGGCTTATCTTGAGCTGACATCACAGAAAATGAAGAGCAATAAGAATAGTCCTTTAACCTACAAAATGCAACGACACACACACACACACACACACACACACACACACACACACACACACACACACACACAGTTTAGCACCGAAACTGTTTTGCATAATAGAGTTATAATAGGGTTATAATAGAACGTACCAAATATTACAAAAACAGACAATACGCAAAATTGACGCACGAACTACAAAAATTTGCCTGTGCTCATTTGTAAAAAATTTCTGGAATTTGAGTAGATGGGATCAGCGTAGTTCTTAGGAAAAGCTATGTTCATTCAGATTAAAACTCTTAATTTAACCTATGAAGTACACAATTGTGTACATTATCTATCGCTCAAGTAATATGACCGCTAATGACATATCAGAATTAGTTGTCCTAGTATCAAACACGCAACCAGAGGCAAAACTCAAAGGCCGACGAATTGCTTAGTGCATAACGGTAAACCAAAAACTTTCGAGGGACTTCTCATACGGTATCTAGAGGACAATGTTATAAACCAAATAAAAAAAAACGAAGAGAGAGATTGCTTAGAGTCCCTTAAACATCAATCAGCGGGCAAATACTACGGTCGGACAAGCAATTTCTGACTGAATACCGTTCCGTATCCACGCCATATTAACAGATTTAAAAATGCATGTTACACTGTTCCCGTTGTCAGAAAGGATGGCAAACAGATCTCCAGCCATGCTGGGTTATTTTCATCGTGCGAAACGTGCGGTTGAAATATGTTGTAAAATTATGACGGAAGGAAGAGAATGAAACCTGGTGGTGCTACAGAGCTCAATCCTTTGCAGCAGCACCACCGGGGCCGCCGGCTTTCATGTCGCCGCCCAGCAGACAGACCACCATCGACAGTGTCACCTGTCCTCACTCCATGGGGCACTGGATAGCCGTTTGAAATGTGACCCAGGAGATCAGCTGTAAGTGTTGTCATGAACTGTACACTATTAACTTTCCTCTCTTTGCAGGACAAATTCTGATGCTAAAATACTACCGGGCCGACTGCCATTGTTCAGGCGGTGCTGGAATTCAGGAAAACGATCCTAAAGAAGGCTCTCACGCTTAGAAACGCCTCGTGACCAATTATTTTGGTGTCGTTAGAGAGATGTTTTACCAGTTCACACTATTTTTAAAATAATAATAATAATAATAATAATAATAATAAATAATAATAATAATAATGGATGATCTAAAACTACCGGCAGCGACAAATCAACAACTCAACCAATTACTAAAGATAACAGAAGTATTCAGCAATGACATAAATATGGCTTTTGGAACAGACATGTAAGAAAAATAGCATAGTCAACGGAAAACACACTAAACAAGAAGATTACATATTGGATAACCACAGCGACTGCATAGAAGCAATGGAAAAAACAGATGCCTATAAATATCTAGGCTACAGACAAAAAATAGGAATAGATAATACAAATATTAAAGAAGAACTAAAAGAAAAATATAGACAAAGACTAACAAGAATACTGAAAACAATTGACAGCAAGAAACAAGACAAAAGCTACAAATACTTATGCTATACCAATATTGAGCTATTCATTTGTAGTAGTGAAATGGAGTAACACAGAACTAGAAGCACTCATTACACTTACATGATCACAGTGCCACAAATATAGAATACATCACATACATTCAGCAACAGAAAGATTCACCTTAAGCAGAAAGGAAGGAGGAAGGGGATTTATCGACATAAAAAACCTACATTATGGACAGGTAGACAACTTAAGAAAATTCTTTATAGAACGAGCAGAAACTAGCAAAATACACAAAGCAATCACTCATATAAATACATCGGCTACACCACTGCAATTTCATAACCACTTCTACAACCCTTTAGATCACAGAACATCAACAGATACAAAGAAAGTAAATTGGAAGGGGAAGGCACTACATGGCAAGCACCCATATCATCTAACACAGCCACACATCGATCAAGACGCATCCAATACATGGCTAAGAAAAGGCAATATATAAAATGAGACTGAAGGATTCATGATTGCAATACAGGATCAAACAATAAACACCAGATATTACAGCAAGCATATTATTGAAGATCCCAATACCACAACTGATAAATGCAGACTTTGCAAACAACAAATAGAAACAGTAGATCACATCACAAGCGGATATACAATACTAGCAAATACAGAATACCCCAAAAGACATGACAATGTAGCAAAAATAATACATCAACAACTTGCCATACAACATAAACTAATAAAGCAACACGTTCCCACATACAAGTATGCACCACAAAATGTACTGGAGAATGATGAATACAAATTATACTGGAACAGAACCATTATAACATAAACCACCACCACATAACAAACTCGACATAATACTCACTAATAAAAAGAAGAAATTAACAACTAATCGAAATATCCATACCCAATACAACAAATATACAGGAGATAACAGGAGAAAAAATTGAAAAATACATCCAACTGGCTGAGGAAGTCAAGGACATGTGGCATCAGGATAAAGTTGACATTGTACCAGTGATACCATCACCTACAAGAGTCATACCACACAATATCCACCAGTACATCAACGCAATACAGCTACATCCAAACATATATATATATATATATATATATATATATATATATATATATACATACATACACAACTACAGAAATCTGTAATTATTGATACATGTTCAATTACCCGAAAGTTCCTAAATGCAGTGTAACATATAGCGCACAGTTAAAAGTAAGTCACGCTTGATCAAGGACCGCGTCACTTTCCATTTTTAACCAGACATAACGTCTGAGAAAGGAAAGAAATAATAATAATAATAATCGTGAGTGCGGTATATCAAAGACATGATCGACCATGGTAATTTATATTTATGTGACGACTGAGCAATGGCTGGGAAATAATGAATGGCAGGGCAGTATGCAGCAGTAACAGAGGCTTACTTGTGATCAAGCATTGAAAGATCTTTCTGGGACCACCTACAGATTTTTTTTCCTACCTCAAATTTTTGTTAACATTTATGCGCATGGACAATCTAACTACATCTCCTTGAATTACTTTGTTTTTCAGAAGTGTATGCCGCTACTTTCAAGAATGGAATATCGTCCCGTCGATGAGGTCATTAGAGATAGAGCTCCTATAGGAGCAGGGAAACGAATGAAATCTGCTGCGTCCTATTCGTAGGAACCCTCCCAGCATTCGTACTGCGCCACGTCGACCCATTTGCTCGGTTCAGACTTCGGTTCTGGGGCAAATATTTTAAGCAATACTCTCGAAAGAATGCAGTAACATGAGATCACAACTGACAACTGCTATATTGTCAGGTAGGATAAAGACATTAAAATCAAGGTATATTGAGAGGTTTGAGGTAATAGGAAGTCTATTTACGTTCGAATTCTGTAGCCACGAAAGTGCTGTTAAGATTTTTAAAGTTCTAGGTTATAGTCTTATTCGTGTTACAGATTTCTTTCCATTTTACAATGTCTCCAGATACGGTAAAACAAACCAGAGACCAAAGTTTTATCTTACGGAACTAATCTGAAACATTAGTGTGATAAATTCTGAAGTCTTTACTATATCTATTGTAGTTGCAGAGCAATCCGTCAATTCTATGTTCTGTGCTCCGCCCCCGTAAGTCATTGCCGTACATCCAAGTATATTACTAAGTCGGGAAAGGTCGTGGGGAGGACATTAGGTGTCGCCCTCTATATGTAGTATGTCAGAATGAAGTAGTCACGTTAAAACGAACAGTCCCAAAGACTGGACCGTTTTTGTTTTAACGTATCATCATCTTCACGTACCACACAAAGGCGACGCCTTATAAGACGCTGAACTCCCTGTCCTCTATAATACCTGGTTTTGTAATTTATGTACGGTAATGACTTCTTGAGGGGGAGCACAGCACGTAGCACTGACTAGTTGTTCGTAATAGCTGTCGCCGATATCTCCAACTTCACTTATCAATTTCTAATAAACACTTGGTAAGAGTGACTTGCTCGCTTACGTCACAAACATACGTATTCGTACAGCAAAAGCAGCCGCAACAATTCAAGTCTGCTTGCACTAAACAGCAGCTCCGCTAGGTGAAGCTACTGACACATTCATCCTGCCGTCGAAACAGACTACGAAAAGTTATGTGCGCGCACTGCATTAGCCGTCAACATCGCAAATGGTTTAAGTTTGATTTGCCTGCGCAATTATATGAACCGTAAACAAAAAAAGAGCGTCAAACACAGGCTGTATGAAGCATCGAACTTACCCGGCTTCTTATTGTTACACTGGTCCTGTTACGACGTATCAAGTGTGAAGGAGACTGTTTTCGTTGGTGTCGCCCGTTGCCCAGGGACGTGAATCATAGGCGACGCGCTCGTGACGCAACGAACGGTATCCGTTCGCACTTCGCACGCACAGTTCCGTCGCTCTGCGTCACGCACCGGACGACGAACGGAAACTGACACTAGGAAAACCCCGGCTATACTAATGCCACGTAACCGGTTAATGGACACTGCTGTAGGGCCAATTACAGCCTCATATGCTCGCTTGGGTTGTACTGGACCTAACAGCCAACCTGTCGATCTGGAGTCTCCACCAGTTTCACTCTGCACTCTGTCGTTCTCTCTCTTTGAACACTAACGTTACTGGAAACTAGAAAATCCAGGAATAACGGCGCTAATGAATCTAAGACGGGATGGTTTTAATACGAGGGCTATCCACAGAGTACATTACGTTTTGGAATTAAAAATAAAGTATTGGAATTTTTTTTATTACATACAGATGAAAGCCACACTGAAATACTACTTTTCTACATAGTTGCCATTTAAATTAAGGCACTTATCATAGCGATGGACGAGCTTGGAAATTCCTTCGTCGCAAAATTCGGCTGCCTGCGCCTTCAACCACGTGGTTACCTCTTCTTTTGGGACAGAAAAGGTGTGATTTTTGTGGATTTCCTGGAAAGAGGCACTACAATAAACTCTCAAAGGTATTGCCAAACTCTGCACAACCTCAGAAGAGCAATACAAAACAAGCGCAGGGGAAAGTTGGGCTCAAAGATCTTGCTGATTCACGACAACGCCCGGGCCCACACGGCAAATGCCACTCGTGAAGTTCTCGAATCTTTTAAGTGGGAGTTGTTTCCTCATCTGCCGTACAGTCCCGACCTGGCACCGAGCGACTTCCACTTATTCCAAGCAATGAAGAAGTGGTTGGCTATGCAGCGTTTTGATGACGACGCACAGCTTCAAGAAGAGGTAACCACGTGGTTGAAGGCGCAGGCGGCCGAATTTTACGACGAAGAAAATTCCATGCTCGTCCATCGCTACGATAAGTGCCTTAATTTAAATGGCAACTATGTAGAAAAGCAGTATTTAAGGGTGGTTTTCATCTGTATGTAATAAAAAAATTTCCAATACTTTTTTATTTTTAATTCCGAAACGTAATGTACTTTGTGGATAGCCCTCGTAGCTTCCACAACGAAACTGTCGCGTGGCAGAAAATCCAAAGACATTTTAGTAGTATGTGGAGTACACCCGTATAAAGACAGAATCAATACCCTCACTGCGCAGTAACAATGTTACGGATGACAGTACCGCTAAAGCGGAGTTACTAAACAGTTTTCCGAAATTCCTTCACCACGAAGGACGAAGTAAATATTCCAGAATACCAATCAAGAACAATTGCTAACATGGGTAACTTAGATATACTCGGTGTAGCGAAGCAACTTAAACCACTTAATCAGGGCAAGGCCTTCGGTCCAGCTTGTATACCAGTCAGGTTCCTTTCCACGCATGCTCATGCAGTAGCTACGTACTTAGAAATCACATGTATCCGCTCATTCGTCCTTGCCTAAAGGCTGGAAAACGCAGAGATCACATTAGTAAAAACTAAAAAAGAAATAGAGGTCATCTGCTGAATTACGGACTAAAATTTCTAACGTCAATTTGCCGTGGGATTTTGGAACATTCACCGTTTTCGAAAGTGATGAGTTACCTCGACTAAAACGATTTACTGACAAACAGCCAACACGGATTCAGAATATATCGTTTTTGTGAAACAACTAATACACTATTCTCACGGAATAATTAGTGCTGTCGACAGGGGATGTCAACTTGATTCCATATTTTTATATTTTCACAAGACTTTTGATACCATTCCTCACAAGCGAATCCTGGTCGAATTGCGTCCCTATGGAGTATCGTCTGAGTTTTCCTGCTGGATTCGTGATTTCCTGTGTGAAAGGCCACAGTTCGTAGTAAGTGACGGGAAGTCAGAGTAGAACAAAAGCGATATCCGGCGTTCCCCAAGGAAGTTTTGTAGGTCCTCTGCTGTTCCCGTTCTATACAAACGATACAGAAGATAATCTGAACAGCCCTCTCCGACTGTTTTTACAGATGCTCCAGTTTACAGTGTTATGAAGTGACCAGATGATCAAAACAAACAGTAAATAATTTAGACTAGATATAGGTAAAGTCATCCACATTATTACTAAAAAAAATCCGCTAAATTTCGGTTACACACATCCGACGGTGTGAATTCAAGTAAATACTTAGTGATTACAATTACGAATAACAAACTGGAACGATTGCATAGATAATAACGTGATGGACGCAAACCAAAGACTGCGAACTGTTGGCAAAACATGCTTGTCCGCGATCTTCTGGAGTATTTCTGTTCAGTGTGAGGTTCTCATCAGATTAGACTGACTGAGGATATCGCGGAACTTTAAGTAAGGGCAGCTGGTTTTGTATTATCGCGAAATGGAGAGAGTGTGCCACGGAATGATACGCCAATTGGGGCTGGCAATCACTAAAATAAAGGCGATTTTCATTGCGGCGGGATCTTCTCATGAAATTTCGATCACCAACTTTGTACGCAGAGAGAAAGAAAATATTTTGTTGACCACTTACATAGGTAGAAATGATAATCAAAATAAAACAAATCAGAGCTCACTCCGAGAGATTTTCGTTTTTGCTGCAGGCTGTTGAAGATTGGAACGGTAGAGAACCTTCTGCCAGGTACTTAATCGTGAACTGCAGAGTAAACATGCATATACATGTAAACTTTGAGCACGCAGAAGAGTGCCGCGTCAATAAGTGGTTACTACTGCAAAGAGGTGGATTAACAGACCCGCAAGCGCCATCTACACTGGATGTTATGCCAAGGTCATTCATTCACTGAAGATATGAATGACTGGAAACGTGAAAGCAAGCACCTGTATCAGCAGTCGACCTCTACGGCAGCAACATCGGCAACCTAATTCCAACAGACCACTATGACCGATGTCTGGAAACGAGTTTGCTATTGTGCATTCCGGTTTGTACTAAGCGCACCATTAAGAGATGTTGTGGTCCCGCCTGCGTCCACTTCCCGACACTGCCTTTTACAAGACGAAATGGTGACACGGCTTCCACAGCGTCGACGAGAAACTCCTAACGCCAGAGACCGGAACGAGCACGTGAACGTGGCCACCAGCGCTCTGCTAAGTGTAGCGTACACGAGTCACCGCTTTAGCTCATCTTTCGTACGATTATAGTGCATGCGTCGTACTGCTCAATTACGTTGCGCTCCTCAAACGTTTTTGAGAAACAGAAGTTCCAAGTTTAACGAGTCTGTTGAATACTAGACAAGTGCGCCAGACGCATGGCAGCAACGTTAGGGAAACCGGCGAAGGCACCACAAATGAAGCGCATTCGTGTACTGCGTTCGAATTAAGTATAAAACTTCTGACAAACCCTCCTTCAATCTCTCATGCAGTAACGGCCGCATACCCGCTAGGCGCTACTGTGGCAGTGGTAACTACAAAACGGTGGCTTCCAATGTTCAATGGCATAATATGCAATGATATGGTGGGCCATCACGTGACCTACATATTGACGGAAATTTAAACAGCATCCGCTACATCAGAGGAGTTAGTCACCCAACTTCATTAATTTCGCATGCCGTATCTGAGCAAGCCAATACTTAGCCACACACGATGAGAAATTTTTTTGTTTGTTTTGCACTATCTTGTGGTACCTTCAGCTTTCCTGCCCTGCACTTTCGTCGGACGTGTCAGACTACGCCATAGGTACGATCGATGGCAAGTGGTTCATCACAGTCTAATATGACTGCTGATGCTTTGTGGACGGAGGAAAATTCCCAAGGAACATATCGAGGCTCCGATTTTATCCGATGTCGTTATTCGACGGCAGCACGTATTGGCTGAATGCTCACTGTCCCAAGTCCTGTACAGGTCTGCAATCAGAATCTTTTCTATATCGCCTATTCTCTGACAGTTAACTTCCAGTGTCATTTACAAATTTTCGTGTCGCAGAATGACCAAAGTCAGTATACACATAGGAAGCAGTTGTCGGCTCCACCTGTAACGTTAAATACGATCTATCTTCCTTGCTGTACCACTCCACAAACCAGAAACTTTCTACAAATACAGTGTATGGCAAAGCAAAAAGCGATTTCCAGAAGTTGGTAGAAAGCCCAATCAATTTTTCATAATTGTATTTTACCGCCTCAAATTACATAAAAACATTAAGAAAATTAAGTAAACGTGACCAAGTTTAAAATAAATCATCTCTGCGAGATTACGTCGGTTCAGGCTTAAACATTTTTCCACATGAGTCTTAAGGTTATTCATCACATTCCGCAGCACAGCCGGTGGGATTTGAACCACCACCTGTGTGATCCTTTTTTTTTTTCAATGCATCAGCTGTTCGTGATGGGTTATCCTGATACAATACTCCTTCGTTAATCCCACAAGAAAAAGTCGCATGATGGTAAGGCCGATACACAGTAATGCAATACGATGCCTTTACTTCGAAAGATCACTTTATTTGGAAATAAATCATTAGCACAATTAATGCTTAATCTTGCCATATGGGAGGTTGCTCCGTCTTGTTGAAAAAAATATATCCTCGTGTATTTCGTGCTGAGGAAGTCGGGGGTAAAAAAGCTTTCCAACGTGTCTGAATCTCTCTTAAGTCACTCTCTTAGCACTATCTAGATCATCTTCGAGAAACTATGACCCTTGATGAATACGTAGCGCACCACGCAGCAATTTTTGTTGAACAGAAGGGCTAATGTTGCAGTGATTCACATGAGACCATGTGCTTGTTGACGTTACCGGATGAATGGAAACGGGTTTTATCACTTATCTATGAACTGTTTACAATGTCTTCGCTTTCATCAAGTAAATTCAACATTTCACAGAGCCGTCTCCGTCTAACAATCTGTTTTCTTTAATAGCCCGGACAATTTGGATACTTTAAGGAAAATAGTGTAGATCGCTGTGTAAAATCCGCCAGACCATTCTGTTACAAATCCCTAATGCCATCCCAGCGGGATGAGCGACGCGGACAGCTTTCGACTGTCGTTCTTACACGCTCTATGTTCTGAGGTTACATCCTATCTTTGGTTTCCCAGACTTCTTTATCTTCATTGACGATCTCTCTTCAAAGTTCTTAACCCACTTTTTAATCGTTGAGGCAGACGCCTCCGGCTGATCCCAATCAATTTGAAACAGATTGCGAAAATCACGATTTGCCTGCACGTGAAAACTGTAAACACCATCATCAGCTCTTATCAGATACAACAGATAACACTTTGCATGAAAGAAATTGACAATGCAAACAAAAACAAAAAAACAAATCTTTCTCGATCAGATATTCGTAGTTTAAAAGTTAAGTAGTATTTGTGAGGAATTTACTGGCGACTGTATGCCGGAAGCTTTGTATATACATCACACGAGCAGCTATTAGTTTAGTGTTGTGTGTCATCTTCTAAGGTAATGAAGTTACTTATTTTTGCGTTTCCATGTAATTGGGTCGTATTTCACAAATTCTGCAACACCTATTTCCCTCATAGATTTGATAATGGCTGCAAAATCGAGACCAGATATCTCTTCAAATAAAATACTGTGAGACCGTGATTGTATAATACAATTGTCATCGGCTTATGGAACGAACTGTCTAGTAATTTAGCACTCCCGGTTAGCCGTGCGGTTTAAGGCACTGCTTTCCGGGCGGATTACTGTCGTGGTCTAGTGCGCTGGCCAGTCTGTGGATAGTTTTTAAGGCGGTTTTCCGTCTGCTTCGGCGATTGCGGGCTGGTTTCCCCTGTTCCGCCTCAGTTACACTATGTCAACGACTGCTGTGCAAACAATTTTTCCACGTACGCGTACACCAGAATTACTCTACCACGCAAACATTGGTGTTGCACTCGTCTGACGTTCCCGGGGAGGCGGGGGTCCACCACAGGAGGCCGAACCGCACGATAACCCTGGGTTCGGTGTGAAGCGGCGGTGGGGGTGGTCAGTGGACTGATGTAGCCCATTATGGGGTTGTGCACCACTGAGGGCTACGGCGGAGACGAAGCCTCTCCGTTTCTAGGTCCCCGGTTCCATACAACACAGTACGATCTAGTAATTTACACATGTTACCACAACAACGTAACGCGTAACTAAGCTCCTCATTCACCCGCTTGTTTCCTTATACGTTCAATCCTTAACCTTCACTGAGTCGCACCTTCCTAGACTACTCTTCGCTGTCTATTACTTCCATGCCTTTCAACGGCCTTCCGTCTTTGCAGTAAATTCTCTTTCAGCTCGCGTGGACTGCTGCCACAACTTACCGTCCTTTTTCACGTCTTATGAAACAGAAATGCGGTTTTAAGTTATGGGCCAATATCCCTAACGTGTATTTGTTGTAGGGTACTTCGGAAAACTTCGAAGACAACGAATTGCAGGCCTTATTGGATGAAGATGATAAACTCAACGCGAATTCGCGGAACAACTGAATGTGACGCAGAAAGCCGTTTCTCTTCAGTTGAAAGCTATGGGTAAGGTGCAGAAAGTGGGAAAATGGGTTCAGCACGAATAGAATGAAAGACAATAAGCAATTCGAAAGACCACTTGGGAAATACTGCTCGTCAGATACAAAAAGTAGTTTCTCTATCGGACAGTGACAGGTGATGAAAAACTGCTATATATTGAGAATCCTGAGCGTCATAAATCATAGATGAATCCAGGCAAACGATCGACATCCACTGCAAGACAAAACCGCTTTGGAAAGAAGAGGGTGCTCTGTCTCTGGTGGGATCAGAAGGGTGTCATCTATAATGAGCTGATAAAACCTGGTGAAACCGTTAACAATGATCGCTACCAACAGCAATTTCTCGATTTAAATCTAGCATTACGTTAAAACGACCGGATTATGGGAGAAGGCAACACAAAGTCAAACAGCTCCATGATAATGCCCCACCACACACAGCAAAACAGATCAGGGAAACGATCGAGGCATTCAGCTGGGAAATTCCAGGCCATGCGGCTTTTCTCCAGACTTGGCTCCGTCCAGTTACCACCTATTTGCATCACTGGGACACGCTCTCGCGTAACTACGCTCCAGTTCGTATGAAAATGTACGAAAATGGCTCGCTGACTGGTTCGCCTCAAAAGAAGAACTTTTTTTTTGGTGGGAGAAATGTATAAATAGCAACGGAGATTATTTTGAATAAAATATTGTTTATCATTTTCAAACAACAAATGTTTAATTATTGCAACCAAATTCCGGTTTCCGACTTCTACGCCTCGTATAGTCTACTTACGAATTTAATGTCCCTTCTTGAAAAAGCAATGCCAAAAAATTGTCACTCTTTCAGACGGCATCTCTGGTGTGAAGCACAGCTTGTCCTCTCGGAATGAGTCCTGGTATATTTCTCTACACCAGTGCTGGAGATTAGACAAATTTTTTATTGTGACTTGAGAGAATATGATATTAAGTTTACCAATGCCATTTTTTCTAAGCAAATGAAGAATGGCATTTAAAATACTAGCATGTCGTAGAAGCGACAGGTAGTGTAAAGAGAAACTAAACTGCTCGTTATGTATAGAAAAACCCCGACGTCTTATATAATTGGATAAGCGGTAATCCTCGACTGCAGTATCTATGAAATCTTTATTGGGAAGCCTACAAGGAAATGTACGAAAAGGACAATGTAATATGTATTTTATTGCTGTATTATTCCGACTTGTCTAATTGTCTACAGTGGGCCGTAGAATCACACTTAAGTCAGCTTTAATGGATCGAAGGGATTCACAGTTTGGCTTTCAGTATTGCTGCTGAACGGTTAGGGATCTTACTTTGGGATCATTGGTAAAGGCTTGAATCTTACTCTTCGCTGAAGGGCCTTTAAGAAAATGATATGTAACACGATTCGAGATTTGTATTTATGCCGAATCCTATAAACATTCTTTCACAACGATCTCACCAGGAGAAAGGACGTACCGATCATGGAGTTCCTTGTTGGAAATAATCTTCGAAAGCTGTGTCCATCGTCAGGTGCTTGTTGTAACAAAATTGCACGTTAGTACTTTATCCCGTTTTTGTTTAAATTCGGTTTGAAAGTTTCATTTTCAGTGCTCCTACAATACGTATGCATCTGTTTCTCTCTACTTCTTCTAGCCCATGCGTTCACTCAGTGTGGGCCATAATTTACGCACTCCTAATCAGTTATTCTGAAAACCAAGGTTTGGCAGAATAAATTATTAAGTATGGCGACGCAGAATGAACATATTGGTTGCGACACCTTTGTATATACGTGTCCCATTATTGCGCTTACAAGCTTACTTCAAAGATCTGTCACTGAAAGCTGATGTACTCTTACGAAGCTTTTAGTTAGTATGAATTAATGTTGTGTCGAACAAAACAGAACACGACGGGAAGGTAAGTTTAGCCAAACTCCTCAGCGCAGTCTTTATTAGACACTCTGCGTTCAGTACACTCCACACTCCAGTTCTTTTTCACTCACTGAACCCAACTGAAGCTAGGTGATGGTCACGGTTTACATAACAGCCTCCAGGATGAGCCTAGACGTACCTCGTGTCGCGTGATGGTTTCGCTGACTCGTCAGTAGTCCCGGAGGCGCCTCGCCGTCTTCGACAGTGAACGCCTACCAACGGCTCTGCTGCTACAGACTGGTCTCTTGCAGTGCGACACGGACAGTATATAGTGCTGCCCGCCAGCGCCTGTTACGAAACGTGTGACGCGCAGCCGAATCTTGAGCGCCGTCCAGTGCCGCTGCTATCTGCTCCGCCAGGTAATCAGGAAGAAGACACACTGGCTGTCTGGGTGGTGGGGACAGATTTCCGGAACCTCTGACGCTGCCACTGCTATCTGTCCAGGCTACAGCAGTTGCTTAACACTTGCCGATGATAATCGCCAGCTATTGTGCTCATAATGCCATGTTACTTGCACGAGGGTAATCCCAAAAATAAGGTCTCCACAGCGTTGGGGCGCCATAGGGGGTGGCTGTTGGCCCCCTTTTTTCCCTCGCTTCCTTTACTCTTTACAGAAACCACCGCACATCCGATGGAGTTTTCTGTCTTGGTGACAGGCGTCTAAAGCTAGCGAAATGAGGGATGCTCAACTACCTTACCTACCGATGGATGGCTCTAGCGTCAAGCTATCGCTAGCTGTAGACGCCTGTGTCTGTATGCGCCACATCAATAGGTGGCCATTTAAGACAACAGAAACAGTACGTATCATTATACCTTAATTTAGCTGCTAACGACTCTTCACTGACAGTATCCGTCAAAACCACAGTTAACTTATCTTCTCTGGTGATGTAGATATTTTTCATAGCTGTTAATGTTGATTCGTCATGCCGATCCTTTGCTTGAATCTATTCCGAGTGATTTTGTTATATTTTTAGTTCCCTTGCCCGTTAAAGTATTTCTTCTCCAATAGTTATCACACACCATTTTTGTGTATGTGACGGTCTTGATCCATACTGTAATAGTTTACTTATAATTACAATGCCCAAATGTCGCTAATGACGTCGTAGCGTAACGACTACCGTTTTTTGGCTAGTAATGTCAAGGTCCTGGGTTCAATACCTGCTCACTGAAGTTTTTTATCTGGTGGGAAGATTTGGAAGGAGGTTCCTTCTGTCTTGGGAAACCAACAGAAAAGCTACTTGAATATAAAAGGAGCAAAACTGACGCGCAAATCGCTAACGTAACGGTTTACGTCGAAAGGCTTGCATCAGGATAGGTGACATTTGTTAACAGCAGAAGCATCAGCCTATATTTTTTTCGGGTTAGTGAGCGAAATGCTCTATGCATTACAACTACAGATCTTATTGTTTCCAAGATTCCATACCAGTTCTACAGAATTTAGGTCGAAACTGTGTGGCGGAACTAGGAAGGGAACATTTCCTTGCAAGATTTTTTCACTATAGTTGGGTCAAGCCTGTTATGCGCATCTACGTCACGCATTCTCCGACAACCAATATGCGCTCAGTACTGTTCTCAGATCTCTGCTGTGAAAGTGGTTGCCATCGTGAGCATTAAAGGCGACCCTAGCGAGTTATTCAGTAAACTTTTATTCCATTTCTTGCGAGTTGTCACGGTCGATGGTAGAGATAAGCAACAAATTCCGCGCAGGCAAGTGAGAATTATAATTTGCAGCAACCACGCTTTTTTCTAGCGCAGAGCGCGTCTATGCGCTTACGGCAATCGTCGCTTGAAACAGACAAACAGTGCAATCCCCATCCATATCTCGATCTGCGCGAACAGCTATCATTCATAGATCAGACTATAGAATAAGCAGGAGTTGGAATTTCTTTGTCGCTCTTTATTGCAGGCGTCGCAAAGGATCATGGTAACGTGACCGTAGAGTCATCTATCATTTGGTCCTGTAGTTGAGCGTGATCCGAGACACCTGGACTCGCAAAGGATCATGGAAGTTTGACTCTATAGCCATCTACCGATAGGTCAGGTAGTTGAGCATCCCTCATTTCGCTAGCTTTCGATGCCTGTGTCTTGGTGTGGCAGCGACATTTAATGGAGTTTCCGTTAGCCACTACCACCACGAGCGAAGTTCGCTCAGTTATTCGGGTTTTGAGTGCAAAAGGCGTTAAACCAATCGACGTTGACGGAAGTGTTAGGAGTATCGTGTGTGTATAGTGGTGTAGAGTGTTTGCAGGTGGTCGTACTGAGATTAACGAGGAAGGAAGCGGGAGACCGCCAAATCCCGAAGAGGCACCTGCAAAGGTTGATCAAAACGTGTTTCAAGATCGGAAGATCACCCTCAGTAAGCTCTGCAATGCTGAAGCTGAGGTTTCTAGAAACACCGTTCACCAGACTGATTGAAGTGTTGAAATTTTGGAAGGCGTGCGCAAGATGGGTTCCAAGAATACCGGCGGAAGACCACAAACGGCAACGCGCTGAAATTTCACACCAATTTCTTCAGCGCTATGCGGATGACATTAACAACATGTGGGATTCAGCAGTCACGGATGATGAAACCTAGGTTTTCCACTTCACACCTGAGACCAAACAACGGTCATCTGAGTGGCGGCATCTCGATTCATCCAAGCCGCCAAAACTAGTCTCCGGTAAGGTCATGACCACTGTGTTTTGGGATCGAGAGGAACTGTTTCTGGTCGACTTCATGGTTCCTGGGACAAAAAATGCCGACAGGTGTTGTCAGACAAACTCAGACGAGCGATTAAGAAGCTTATGACTTTTCAGCGAGGGCATAAGCCCTCTCCATGACAATGCCCGCCCCCACATCGCCCGTCAAACGACGACGACGACGAGGAAGATGAGGTCCGACGCTTCTTCAATAGCTTGGCAGCGGGCTAGCATGACGTGGGCGTACAAAACTGGTACAGCGTTTACAAAAATGCATCGATCGAAATAAGAGATTACGTGGAAAAATATCAAAAATGTTGAAGATTCGAAATTGTATGCAGTTAACTGTAAATACATGTTTCTCCATATTTTTAGAGGAACTGGAGACCTTACTTTTGGAATCACCCTAGTATCAATTGAAAGACTCAATGCAAACCTTTTAGAAAAACGTTCCGTTTGCCGAGCAGGTAAAGGAATTATTGTAAAGTGGATTTTTTAAACTCAATCACATTTTTATGATTCAATCACATTTTTATGATTCAATCACATTTTTATGATTCAATCACATTTTTATGATTCAATCACATTTTTATGATTCAATCACATTTTTATGATTCAATCACATTTTTATGATTCAATCACATTTTTATGATTCAATCACATTTTTATGATTCAATCACATTTTTATGATTCAATCACATTTTTATGATTCAATCACATTTTTATGATTCAATCACATTTTTATGATTCAATCACATTTTTATGATTCAATCACATTTTTATGATTCAATCACATTTTTATGATTCAATCACATTTTTATGATTCAATCACATTTTTATGATTCAATCACATTTTTATGATTCAATCACATTTTTATGATTCAATCACATTTTTATGATTCAATCACATTTTTATGATTCAATCACATTTTTATGATTCAATCACATTTTTATGATTCAATCACATTTTTATGATTCAATCACATTTTTATGATTCAATCACATTTTTATGATTCAATCACATTTTTATGATTCAATCATATTTTTATGATCGTCTCGCGCTAGCGATATTTCGTAAGACTGCGACGTAGTCGCCAGGTGGTAAGACCTCTGGCAAGAGCTGTGTGCTCTTGAGACAGATGCTGCGCGATTGAATAGCAATCTGAACTGTACAGTGTATAGACACTGCATTGCTCGTACTGTTCTGGCTTACCAGCCAGCGGAGAGATGACAGCGGCATTCGAGTCCCCTAATACTCGGAACGAGCCAAAGCAGATAGTTCCTGCGCTGGATGAAAGTTGTAGCAGTCTATGTACTGCCTGAAAATTCATTTATTAGTTGTTATTAGCTAGAGCTGCCTTAAATGTAAGGTTACTATGTCCTGTGGGCTATTAAGTTGGCACCCTAGCGGAGGTGGTCTCACTGACTTGTTCACTGTCACGTAGCGGTAGAGGTTACCGACATAAGAGCTCGCGCTCCCTGGTTAGAAAGGAGGTTATTCCTTCTATTCAGTTGCCGCCATCCATACTTAGTTACCTTCATCAGAAAATTTGAAACCCAAAGTGTGTATAAGTAAGTTCCAGAAATTAGAAACCCTAAGGAACCACCATCCGGAATTCTACCATCTGGTGAGCAAGATGTTTGAGACAGACGAGATTCCCTCAGACTTCACGAAGAATATAATAATTCCAATCCCAAAGAAAGCAGGTGTTGACAGATGTGAAAATTACCGAACTATCAGTTTAATAAGTCACAGCTGCAAAATACTAACGCGAATTCTTTACAGACGAGTGGAAAAAGTGGTAGAAGCCGACTCGGGGAAGATCAGTTTGGATTCCGTAGAAATTTTGGAACACGTGAGGCAATACTGACCCTACGACTTATCATAAAAGCTAGATTAAGGAAAGGCAAACCTACGTTTCTAGCATTTGTAGACTTAGAGAAAGCTTTTGACAATGTTGACTGGAATATTCCCTTTCAAATTCTGAAGGTGGTAGGGGTAAAATACAGGGAGCGAAAGGCTATTTACAATTTGTACAGAAACCAGATGGCAGTTATAAGAGTTGAGGGACATGAAAGGGAAGCAGTGGTTGGGAAGGGAGTAAGACAGGGTTGTAGCCTCTCCCCGATGTTGTTCAATCTGTATATTGAGCAAGCAGTAAAGGAAACAAAAGAAAAGTTCGGAGTAGGTATTAAAATCCATGGAGAAGAAATAAAAACTTTGAGGTTCGCTGATGACATTGTAGTTCTGTCAGAGACAGCAAAGGACTTGGAAGAGCAGTTGAACGGAATGGACAGTGTCTTGAAAGGATGATATAAGATGAACATCAACAAAAGCAAAACGAGGATAATAGAATGTAGTCGAATTAAGTCGGGTGATGCTGAGGGAATCAGATTAGGAAATCAGACACTTATGTAGTAAAGGAGTTTTGCTATTTGGGAGCAAAATAACTGATGATGGTCGAAGTAGAGAGGATATAAAATGTAAACTGGCAATGGCAAGGAAAGCGTTCCTGAAGAAGAGAAATTTGTTAACATCGAGTATAGATTTAAGTGTCAGGAAAACATTTCTGAAAGTATTTGTATGGAGTGTAGCCATGTATGGAAGTGAAACATGTACGTTAAATAGTTTGGACACGAAGAGAATAGAAGCTTTCGATATGTGGTGCTGCAGAAGAATGCTGAAGATTAGATGGGTAGATCACGTAACTAATGAGGAGGTATTTAATAGAATTGGGGAGAAGAGGAGTTTGTGGCACAACTTGACTAGAAGAAGGGATCGGTTGGTAGGAAATGTTCTGAGGCGTCAAGGGATCACCAATTTAGTACTGGAGGGCAGCGTGGAGGGTAAAAATCGTAGAGGGAGGCCAAGAGATGAATACACTAAGCAGATTCGGAAGGATGTAGGTTGCAGTAGGTACTGGGAGATGAAGAAGCTTGCACAGGATAGAGTAGCATGGAGAGCTGCATCAAACCAGTCTCTGGACTGAAGACCACAACAACAAGGAACCACAGGAGACAGGAGTACAGCAAGTGACTTCCACGATGATTATTAGATTATTTGGACGCACTACACCTAGGACTTTAGACCCGGTAACAAACGCATAGAAAGCCAAGTGACCAACTGGGCCTTTAGTTATGGTAGTAAGCAAGTGCATCATCTGGAACAGATGACCAACTAAATCGCCTCATCATTCTGCTGTCAGTTTATACGCATCATCAGAGACGGTGGCCCTCCAATTATCCGGTGCGGTGATTACAATGTATTCGTATTCCGTTGTAGAGCAGAAAATGCAATGCATATTTGCCCGTTCACCATAGTTGGGGAAACAAAGTAATTCACGGCATTATGTACATAAAATCAACCAGCAATTCTGAAGATTTCACGACCGAATGAGAAACTGGAAGCTCTACAACATCGTTCTGGTAGTCTTCAGTCAGATGATTCTGTAAATTGTGATTAACAGATTACATCGGCCGCATTTCTTACTACTGGTCTTACGGCGCAACTGTTAATAGCCTCGAGTCGTAGCCCCATTCAAATGAGTCTGCAGGAGGACGACATGAACAGAGAATGTGGTGATTATTTACGACTACCTGGGAAACCTGACGTTGACCGTATCAGAATATACAATACGGCATGGGAGAAGGCATGAGTAGCATTATAGATATGAGATGCATAGAAACGTATTCATTAATAAGGACACTACGGACGGTGTTTTCCTGTTAGCAAAGTGGCCCGGTCGCGGTGCGTTGCAATGGGTGAGCGTGGTGGGCAAAAATTTGCGAAATATGGAGCAATAAATATTCTTAGGTAAAACTAAATAATATAGGACTTACGAACTTTACTGTATAGGTGTAAATATTTTTATTGTTTCATTCACGATGATGATCAGAGTCCTCAACATGTAAATACTGTGGTGAGTGGGTGATTGTGGTTGGCAAGTATCAACGTAATGTGTGATGCCGAACACTTAGTTCTCTTAGAAAAAGCCATATTCTCTATGATTTTTGAACTTTATCGTATTAATGGATATACTCGCTTATATAATCCTCACCCTGCTCCATCCATACTGGCATTAACATTACGTCACGCAGGCACATTTAACCGTGGGTAACAACGGGGCCAGTGCTAGTTTAATATTCTTTTAACATAATAGTGTTTGAACGAAGCTGGGAAAGAAGTTACTTTATTTCATTAAGCATTAGCGAACTGAATTACGAAAACGCGCTGAATTATCGAAAGGATTATACCCACCAAAAATTAGCGAAATGTGTGTCCGAAATCACTATAGCGTACCGTTGGATTATTTATTTGTTGATTATGATTATTTTTATCTTTGAGTTTCTCTAAATTTTTTCATTTGTGTGTGTTGAGGGTAACGCTCGTTTCACAACAGTTCCTGCAAACGTGACCATTTTCACGTCACACACAATATCGGCGACCGCATGGCCGGGTATCGGCTGTTAACATTCGATACAGATCGCGAGATTTCATGCGCGCCTACCGGAGATTTACAAGAACACGTCATTCTTGGAATGATTTATTATTGATATTGCTATAGTAAAATGTCACGTAAATATTTATCAACGGTTAATGCTCTTCTTGTAAGAGTGCTCTCTTGGGAGTGAGCTATTATCGTCAATAATTTACAAATTAAGAATGAAACACTTGTTTTATATTTTGCAGTATGCTGCTTCAATGGAACAGAGCATTGAAAATACATTAGCATTAAATGCCACTTAATAACGCATTAACGATACAAGCCTTCAAGGTAGAATATGGTAACCAAGACCGGAGTTAAACAGCGCATAGTAAGGTGCTAGCGTAGTGAGTAACGTGGTTTCTGGAGTCTCAAGTTTTTGGTTCGTATACCGATACACGCAATCTTCTTTCATGTTAGCGTTGTTAACACCTGTTACTTTCTTATGAATGTAACAATTATATTCTGCTATATTGGATGTTATTTACATTCAGACTGATCTGAGAACGAAGGATTAAATATTAAGCGATTTCGGAGTATGTGGTTAGGCAGGAACCTAAGTGGATAGCTTGAACTGCTGCGAGTTAATCAAGGAGCAATAATATTCATATTCTTCCTTGTCACAAAGTCGATAACCGATCATGCAGTCGTCGATATTGCGCGCGAAGTGAAAATGACATCACGTTTGTGGGAATTGTTAAACGAGCATTATCCCTATGTTCGTCGATAAAGTATGCTTGACGAAAACACGGCGAGATATTAAAATCTGATCTGTTCGATATTACACGTCGTTATTAACGTCTAAATGACGAAACCGCTCAAGCATCGTATTATGTCGGACGAATGAAACAAACGCGTTTTCACATATACGGCAAAATTCCTAAGTCAGAGTATATGGCTTTTCCAAAGAGCCTTTCTTGCTCCATATTTCAGATTGTTACTCGCTACCCTCACCCACTGCCACGCATCGCGACCGAACTTCCTTACTAATAGCGTGAGACCAAGGACGATCTACCACTACAATCAGGAGTGGGTGGTCGCCGAGAAAAGTGTCAGCACACACACACACACACACACACACACACACACACACACACACACACACACACACACACACACACACACACAAGCCTTTTTATACAGATTACTTCACTTATGCATCGGCTTGTTCTGTGGAAACTCTTGTAAGTTACGCTACAAGTCGAGAACAGCCCTTTAACCCATTATATCTCAGAATTAATTTTTTTAGATTTTAATAAAATTTCAGATCCAGTACCTACATGGGTTAATAATCACATTATGAATGTTAATTCGTGATGATGGCCTTAAATTCATTATTTTTAACGTATGATTTACCATACAATGGGCAGTAACGGGTAAAGCTATAGAGGTATGATGTATCATACGATGGGCAGTTCGGGGTAGAATTCCTTACTCAATTTTACCACAATTAATATGATGAATTTTTTGTATCATTTATTACACGAAGAAATGAAGAAAAGTACAATAATAATTTCCGTGTATTGCAATGTTCATTTTATTTATATTTTAAGGTAACATTATTTATTTATACACCAAGTTTACATGGCAAATCGATGTAGTAGAATCAACAAAATAACTATACTGCATTACGTGAATGAAGTAAGACATGGTAATAATAAAGGACAAATGACAAATTTCATGAGATATCCATTAGATATAGCTAAATATCATAGCGAATTGGCTTGCCTTTTATAAACCGTTTAACAAAGTGATGGCCATAATAAGGCTCCATGGCCTCATCCAAGGAGAAGTTTGACACCAGAGGTTGTGTAATGTCTTGAAATTTCTTATTTAGATATGAAATTAATGGCTGAACCTTATAAACTTTATCTTTTTCAATGCTGTCATTATCATTGACATGGAAGAAGCTATGAATTTTGTCAAACGTATTTCTGGAGCTAGAATTCGAAACAAGGACATTGTGTCAGGTCCTATCCCCAGTACATGCGTCTATGCCTGACCTTACAATATGCAGATAACAGCAAAATAGCTATGTATTTGTAGGTATCATGACTTTTTTGTATGTTGTGTCCCTTTTGAGCAGCATATTTTATTGTCTCTCTCGTCAGAATCTCAATCAAATCACCACCAAGAACTTTACGAAAACGATCTATTGAAGTCGAGTTTGACGTGCATAAATGTTCTGTTATATCAGGTGTAGGATCACAAGATACCTCAAATTTTTGTGAAGAGTCTAGTCTTTCTTCTATCCAGTGCCTTGCTTTCCTAACTCGGAACCGCGATCGTGATTTGGAACAGCAGGGATTGTCCTCTTGAGTGTATAAAGATTTAGCATTTTCAGCTAGGCCGTTAGTATTTACTGATCTTATCACTGCAGTTCGTCCCAGAGCCTTCACCTCCAGACCAGGAACAGTCGCAGGGTTTCCTCCTGCATTATCTTTAACAGTGTCCTCGCCATCATTTGGCGGAGCAAGTACACATTCAGGCTCTTGACATATCAGATGTGTCTGACAAAGTTTCATTATCTTCTTCTGTCAAGAACAGGATATTTAGAACCTCTTCTAAGGCCCTCTCCTTTTCCAAATTACATCTGAAATAAATCTGACCAACTACGAGAAAATGACCCCTTACTGCCCACCGTATGATATTTCATACATGAAGGTATAAGCCAGTACCATAACAAAGCAGATAAAGTACTATTTTCCAAAATGTGCCTATATATTGCATTTAAGTATTCAAATTACTAATCTGTAATAATATGAGCGAAATTATGAACCTGCACATCATAATTTTATAATTACATACCACCTGTCCCCACGAGAAGCCACAGAATCAATAGCACTAGAACAAATGCTTTCCACCAGGAAATAAACAATCCTGATCTCCAGTCCTGTCAGTTTCAACAATGGACTTCGATCTAACAATAAAACATAAAAGAAATATTTCAGTTGTTGACAAAGAGCTTCTGAAAGCAAATATGCCAGAGAAGGGCAAGCGTATGATAGATCATACGATGGGATATAACGGGTTAAATGCTTCAGAGGCTACTTGTGTGTGGGGACTGAGGTGAATGTCTGGAAGTATAGGTAATTGTCCAGTCGCAGCTCTTCCCACACACTACTCACGCCAGCACTGCCTTCTACGTAGCACGTAGCGCCAAGTGCTAGTAGTAAAAACGGCCTCCCCTCCACGGGAGTGCAGGACGTCCATTCGCGGGCAGATATCAAACGCGCTAGCACGAGCGACCGAGCCGAGTTCAAAACAGATGCACTATATATCACACGCCCACTTCCGCCACATCAAAGGCGTCGCTTTCTAGCTATCTGACGCACTTTTCCGTTGGTTAAAGTCTACTTATTTCGTTCGCAACGTTCAGTTCCTGCTTGCTTTGTCCGATAAAACATGTGCAAGTACAACGGAAAAAACGGGAAAAATTTAGTCTATTTCTCAATGTGTACAAGGCGTAGAAGAAAATCAGAAAATCGTGTTCCATACATCCCAACAAGGAGACGACCTCCAGGAAAATGGAATGAGTTAACATGAATGTTAACGAAAGATAAGTAAATCTAGGAATCAGTCTGTATATTGAATTAACAAAAAAAACTATCACCACAACAATCCTTAACGGTATTCCCACTCAAGCCAGCTACATTTAAATTATAAAAAAACTTGCTACTCTTAGTTTAATGAAGCAGGAGTTACATTAAACTAGTAACTCCCATTCTTTAAAGAATGTAACTCCATGTATAAAATAGTTTAAAGTCTGTTTACAAATGAGTTAGTGTGTTAAATATTCGCCTTTAACCATGAAAGGTGTAGAAAATGTTTGAAGTGATCTCATTATCAAACACAGGCTGAGTATAGAATGGATAATTGGGGCTCCGTTTACAGAAAAAGCTGTTTTTTCACGTGTTTATGATTCTACGTTCTGAACTGTGTCATACAGTGCCACAATATTGCAAGTACAATCAGTGCTATACGTGAATACTGCCTGCAAACTTGCATTTAGAATTAGCATTAAAGTAGTAATAAAACAGTGCTTGACGCGGCAATTTCGTAATTTTATAGCGGATGCCAGCGAGAAAGTTTCACAAACATTTGAAATGATGTGCAAAGATTGTTATAAGTAGTCAAGTGCCCTCATACTAGGAGAATATAGGCTGGGTACTTCGGCGCCGTTAAGCTGTATCAATACACATACATTGTTTTACTTATTGTGTTAAACTTTAACTCATGATTATACCGCTTAAGGAGTAGTTTCTGACAGCATCTTAAATTTTTATATTTGGTAAATAATTATAGGGAAGACTGGAAACTATTGTTGTCCCTCGAAGACTTTAAATAGGCAACCTGCAACAGAGTTGGTGCCCGTGCACTGGGTTATTCGCGTAGCAAATCACAAAGTGGTAGCTTAATCTTTAACTAATTGCACCGATGTTTGTGAAACGAAATTGTTATGCATATCTGTGAATACAGAGTCCCGTTTACACAACTATTTGTAGTGCACCTGTACAACGAGCACTTCTATGTGCTACGATTGTTCAGAGTAATGGAAAACATCTTTTTCTCGGCCAATTTCGGTTGAAAATGGGGAAATTTTTGTAGGACATCATGAAATATTTACGCTGCAGCCGCTGTAGTTTCAGAAAGTTCCGATAGGTGGCGGTGCCATACATAACGTTCAAGATGGCGTCTGTAACGGAGATGCGTTCCGAGCAGGGAGCTATCATAAAGTTTGTTTTGGAGGGAAACCAGAGCATCGCTGATATTAATAGGCGCTTGCAGAATGTTTACAATGATCTTGCAGTGAACAGGAGCACGATGAGTAGTCGGGCGAGGCTACTATCGTCGCAATTATGACTTTTGCAGTGTTGGAATGTGCTGACACTGTCATTCGATGTATCCTGTGCATCACAAACACCTCGCTGTAAAACTGGACGTCTCTGTTTTTAGTCCTTACATACTTTTCAAGCGACCGTGAACAATCATATGTACGGAATTGCTTGCGCGTTAAGAGGCTGATCTTGACAATTTTCCGTCTAACATTGTCACAGGCGATGAAACACGGGTTCATCACTTTGAACCAGAAACAAAACTGCAATCCATTGAGTGACGCCACACCACTTCTCCTCCAAAGAAAAAGTACAAAGTTGTACCTTCAGCCGGTAGAGACATGACGCTCTCATGGGGATCTGAAGGAATTCTTTTGTTTGATGTCCTCCCTCATGCTAAACTATCAGTTCAGATGTTTATTGTGCTACCCTCAGGAAATTGAACGACTTCAGCATGTTCGTCGCCACAAAAATGCAAACTAACTACTGCTCCATGACAATGTAAGGCCTCGCAAGCCAGCGCCCCGGAGCGGAGCTCTCAAAACCCATTCGACTGTTCTTCCTCATCCATCCAACAGCCCAGATCCTTCACCTTCCGACTACCAACTGTTTGGCCTAATGAAGGGGGGCACTCAGTGGGAAACAGTACAAGGATGATGGAGAGGTTATTGATGCAGCGTCACACTGGCTCTGACATCGACCAGTAGAGTGGTACAATGCGGCCTCCCAATAACGTGGCGTAAGCCCGTCGCATTGAAGGGAGATTATGTTGAAAAAGTGTTTTATAGCCAAAAGAGTGAGGAATAAAATGTGTATTGGAATCCTGATTAAAAACAACCTGCTTTCAGAAAGGAAGTGTGGCAATTCTTATTTCATGTCGTGCTTTCACTGGTCAGCCCTCACCGTTCACCCCCCCCCCCCCCCCTACCCCAAATCCACCGGTTTATAGGACGTGTGGCGGATTCGTACTGCCATGACAATGTAAGGGGTCCAGCAGATTTACAGCGAAATGGAAATAAACTGCGGAGATTATAACTGTGTTATGTTCCTGAGAGCCGTACCAGTGACAGTGCGACAATCAATATGTGGTTATGTATTTCAGCACCCTCTTGTCCAATGGCGAAAACCACTGTTCTTTATCACCTACACTCTCGTCTAAGGACGCAATTTCATTTATGTTGTCGCGGCGTTTACCATATTCTGTTATTTTAGGAAATATTATTGCCTTGGGGCGGGAGTAGAGAGTGGAGTGGGAGTAAGCTACTTGGGGGAGGGGGGGGGGGCAGTTAAGGGAAGTTGCAGCTGCATCAGTCAATCGACTATCTGACTATGACATTACACAGTATCCGTTCTTGATGTGTGTACATACGCTAAACACTGTCTGTGAATGTTAGCGTGTTTCTTACACTCAGCGATGTCTACGAAGTGTGTGCATTCAAGAAATTTTTTTCTGTTAAGTACATGGCGAGTTTACGGTTAAGTTTCTAAGACATCCCATTTCACCGATAGTAAAAAAGGCGGAAGAGTCATGTTTTAAATCAAAGGTAGATTAGGGTAAGTGATGGACACCACAAAACTGATGGTCATGTTGCTCCCGCTACCTAAGAAGTTGCTTGCATGGAACACACACATGTATGCTATTTGCCGTGACACAGTTGTGGAGGGATCGTGGAGACTACATAACAGACTACTTCTGTTTAAAGAATGTGAAAGGAGTCCCAAGTAAATCAGAACATACAGTTTCGTATTCACATTTGGAATCTGCATTTCGCCCAGTTCCGCATTCTGATTCCCAGTTCCAAAACCACGAACGGAATTCAGCTTGGTAGATGAAACAGACGATGTTAGTGACAAAGCAACAGCTCGCGAAGATCATGAATATCTTCAGTACACGCCATCTGCAGCTCGGCTTAAACCACAGCCACTGCTAGTGACAGTCCTGGACGATCTTTTAAGAGAAAATATTTTAAAGATCTCGTCTTCAAGAAAGTGACCTGTTACAACCAAGGCCGGCCAGAGTGGCCGAGCGGTTCAAGGCGCTGCAGTCGAACCGCGTGACCGCTGCGGTCGCAGGTTCGAATCCTGCCTCGGGCATGGATGTGTGTGATGTCCTTAGGTTAGTTAGGTTTAAGTAGTTCTAAGTTCTAGGGGACTTATGACCTGAGAAGTTGAGTCCCATAGTGCTCAGAGCCATTTGCACCATTTTTGTTACAACCAACACTAGTAGTACATTCCGTAAACGACAGCTTGATCTTCCCACTTTTGCTTTAATAACAATGTTTGGTATAATGTACAGACATAAATGGGCTGCTTACGAAATTTGGGCTGATTCGCAATCCGGAACAATGGCGCCTATTTATAGATTACTCAAAGAGCAGTCTCATTGCTGTTGTCTTACATAACGGAGAAGATAAACCTTCGATACCAGTGGCCATTCCGTTCAGTGAAAAGAAACCTACGAGATCATGACGCTACTCCTGAAGTATACTGGCTATTCGAATCAGATGGAAAATCTGTTGTGATCTCAAAGTTCTGGGGTTACTTCTGGGAATGCAGACTGGTTACACAAGATATTGCTGCGTCTTGTGTCACTGCAATAGTAAGGCAAGGGAAGGACATTAGGTTGTCAAAGAATGGCCTTCGAGAGAAATTTTCCAGTTCTCGCAAAAAAAAAAAAAAAAAAAAATGAAGTCGTTGTTGATGAAGACTGTGTTACCAGCCAACAGCTGCTGACAGGTACTCAGAAGTCAACTTGGCTTGCTTTCAAAGACGTAGGCTATAGTTTCTTGGGAACAAATGTCTGAGAATTACGGGGAATTTACGGAACACATGCTGGACTGTTACAAGGCTATGTTGTACAACATGCCTCTGTAATTACATTTCCTTCATTCCCCATTCGATTTGTTCCCATATAATTCCCGAGATGTGAAAGACTAATACGGTGAGCGATTTTACCCTGATATCGCTACCATGGGAAGACAATATGAAGGTAGATTGTCTCCAAACCTTTTGGCGGATTAGGCTGGACACTCCTACAGGTTTTTTTTTATGTCCATCCTTTTGACAGGGGGGTCCTGAGGACGACGGGCGTTTACTATTGTGAGAAAATGAAACGCCTACAGATGTCCCAATTTTATTTATTTTGTAGCTACAAGTTTCGGTGCTTCAATGCGCTATCTTCTGGCTGTAGTTGATGCTGAAGGGGTTGAAACTATCACTCTACTTACATCATCAGTGGCCGACATAACTGGTTACGCAGACTATATGGCCACTTATGCGGTGTATGTAGGGATCGTTTCAATGCCTTCATCATCAACAACAGCCTGAAAATGGCGCATTGAAGCGCCGAAACTTGTAGCTACAAAATAAATAAAATCAGGAGGACGGCTGTAGGTGTTTCATTTTCTCGCAACTACAAGAAGTTTCACCATACACCCACAAACGGAAAATTTCCAAGAAAAATTTGTAACTTGAAAGTACTGGGTGATCAAAAAGTCGGTATAAATTTGAAAACTTAATAAACCACGGAATGATGTAGATAGAGAGGTAAAAATTGACACACATGCTTGGAATGACATGGGGTTTTATTAGAACCAAAAAAATAAAAACGTTCAAAAAATGTCTGACAGATGGCGCTGGACAGCAAAACGTCACTGACTGCACATGACAATCGTGTTACAGAATCGCATCATCCCCAGCCTGGCTGATAAACACCTGCTGGAACGTACGATGTTTATGCAGGATGGCGCTCCACCCCATATTGCCAGACGCGTGAAAGATCTCTTGCGCGCGTCGTTTGGTGGTGATCGTGTGCTCAGCCGTCACTTTCGTCATGCTTGGCCTCCCAGGTCCCCAGACCTCAGTCCGTGCGATTATTGGCTTTGTGGTTACCTGAAGTCGCAAGTGTATCGTGATCGACCGACATCTCTAGGGATGCTGAAAGACAACATCCGACGCGAATGCCTCACCGTAACTCCGGACATGCTTTACAGTGCTGTTCACAACATAATTCTTCGACTACAGTTATTGTTGAGGAATGATGGTGGACATATTGAGCATTTCCTGTAAAGATCATCATCTTTGCTTTGCCTTACTGTGTTATTCTAATTATTGCTATTCTGATCAGATGAAGCGCCATCTGTCGGACATTTTTTGAACTTTTGTATTTTCTTGGTTCTAGTAAAACCCCATGACATTCCAAGCATGTGTGTCAATTTGTACCTCCCTATCTACATTATTCCGTGATTTATTCAGCTTTCAAATTTATACTGACTTTTTGATCACCCGGCACATTTCAAACTTTATTCAGCTTTCTCGTCCTATTTTCATTTTATTTGATGTTTAATATATACAACTGGATTGTTACGGATTCTTTAAGTATTGTTACTAAGTTGTTTCCCAGTTTCTCGGAAGTAGTGTATGTGCCGTGTCTTTTCCAGAAAGATTGGTATGTAATGGAACATTTCTGATTTCAGTTTCGCAATCCGCGTATGTGATTTAGTTAAGAACACACACTTTCATCTCTCGGCAAGAGAAAAGTTCAGATTTGTTGCACTGTGTGTATTCCGAGCTGGTAACCAAAGACGAAGCTGGAATTCTGAAACGAGCCCCGATTTAAGATTTTTTTTTATGCTTTAACAGCTTAACATAGTCAAGGCTTCCCTTTATACTCGTTATGCCTGGCTTGATGATTGCTGGAACGCTGTTGCGCGTAAACGTTACGAAGAGGTGAGTTTGTAGCGTTTTCCAGCGCAGCGTGCAGCGCCAGCCACTCGCAGGTGCTGACGTCTGCTGCGGCGAAAGCTATCCACCAGATGCAGGTGCGTGTGCGTCGTTCGTGTCCAGCTACACAGAAGGAACGCAGTACGTTACGTCACGCGCTGCGGTCCGGGCCCCGTGGAATGATGAACTATCGTGTAACTTTGTATGAGTATATCATCTAGGCAGGAAACACTTTCTGCCACGTGGCGGATGACTTTCGCTTGTGTCTACGTATACCGTCAAACAATTTCGGAGCATATTTCCACAGGATCTGACAGGTAAATTCGTGCAAACACTAGTTCTACCGAATCTCCACTCTTGTGATTTCATTCAAAAAGTAATGAAAACACCAGACTTACAATTAAGCAGGAATGCTTGTGCGCGTTATATCTGCAGCATTCGTCTGAATCAGGGATGGGCTCAGGGATCACTTTGTGGAACCAGATAGTATTGGAGGGACACACTTTTTAAAATAATTGCATGCATTAGTTAACTCTTTATTTCAGAAAATATATAAATTCCTATATATAAAAGTCAATGTCCCAACTCACCCACCTCACTACACCCCAGCCCAAACCACTAAGGACAGAAACGTGAAATGTGCGGATGGTGTTGGTCTTCTACTATAGGCATCTTTTAAGAAGGGATTCTTATGAAATTTCGCTCCTAAGGAGGTGAAACAGGAGATGGAAAGTTTTTTGAAAATATGTTGCTGTTTTTTTGAGGCTAGACCTACGAAAATTGTTTTTGATTCCTTGGTCAGGGATGAAGAAATGTGTGAGAATTTTTGGAAAATTAACTCTTCCGGAGGCGAAACAGTGAGTGAAAGTTTTCTTTCCAAATTAAATTACTAAAGAAGTATTGAAGTATTTTAAAGCAAAATTGATACTCTACTTCTCGGTTCCAAATAAATACATATTTCAGGGTTTTTGGAAATCCAACCCCTAAGGGGGTGAAACAGGGCACGAAATGTTTCACGAAAATAATTACGAAAACATTATTAACGCTATATCTGTTAAAATCTGAATTTGTCTTCTCAGTTGTAAATAAATACGTGTTTCACTGTTTTTGGAAATTCGACCCCAAGGGAGAGAAATAAGGGATCAGCGTTTCTAAAAAAAAGCAGCTACATCTATGAAAACTGGTATTTCACCTCTGTTACAGGGCGATGTGTGTTTAATGAAATATCACCACACGAATGCCAAAGGCATGACTGGTTTCACCGTTTGACTCCAGCAACCTGAATCACCTTTTGGTTGTGAAAAACATTCGATTAATGAAAGACAAAACAAAAAATCTTTGCCAGGCATACAGTGTTCGCAAGGGACGCAGCTCGCTCTTCACAGGCCGCGCAAAAACCACTCTTGGGCAGTATGCTGCCCTCGGGCCGCTGTTTGTTCACACCTGGTCTAAATGTCCAGGACATTTCTTCACACGTCCAGATATGTTGGTTGTGGCCAGACAAGTTACGGGACTATCGCACACTGTCTTATTTATCGGGTCCTCAATGCGCAAGTAGCTAACATCAGAGGTTAAATACCTGTCATCTTAGCACTATCGTGGCAAATGGTCCCACTTATCCAATATCTTAGCTGGGCCCCTTCACAAAGAGTTGGGATTCTTCACTGTTTCTGCTGTCTGCCTCTGAAACAAGCTCCTCTGCTCTTCACTTTGCACACAGTTCACTGCCCTATTGTGTTCAAGAATCTGAAGCACTTTCTTCCGTCACCCTCGTAACATTTTCTCCAAAAATTACCGTGTATGGCCGATTTTCCCCTTGTTACATAGTAAAGCTATCTTATCAAAGCTACGCTTCCTTCTCCTTTTCTGAGTGACGCTACTTTCTTTCCCGTTATATTCATTGAATTTCTCATCATCCTCCTCTTTCTCATCCTGCTCCGTCCTTTTCCCAAGCTCTCTGTTGCCAGCGCGCATCATTAAAACCTACATTCCCATAACATCTGTTATGTATGAATACACGCTGTATCTGTGCTAGTGTAATTTTTAATTTCTAAATTAGTACAACATGCTTTCTTTGACAATGTGAAATACGTACAATGCCAGGTCAGATGTTGGCAGATTAAATACACAAACAATATTTCTGGAAGAATATTCTGGAGGACGATGAATGTTGAAATCAATATCTATTTTTAGTTTTCGGGTTATTAGGCCGATTTGTGGAATTTTCACATGAAATTTCATCTCTTAGAGATTTGGAAAAGGGGTTGTGGTGCGAAAGAGCCGACATGTGAAGAGTGTGTCTGAAATATGTGGAACGATTTCAGCTGTACGAATCACTATCTGCAAAAAAGCACCTTCCTAGCACGTTGAATGGCCAGTTGGGAAAGTTGCTACAGTGGAGACAAACATTATTTGTGACATTAGTGTCAAACAGGGTGAATAAAAACGAAGTGAGCCACGACTGCTATTAACGTTTACTACTGCTGTCTTCAGCACGTGAGTAGTTTTTAATTTATTTTAACTCTAATTTTCCGTGGTTGAAATGAGAAACATGCATCTACTTTTGTCAATGGTATGCCTAACCTTCATGTTTACACTGCAGATGCAATCACTTTAAAATGGTCGAAAAAACGTCGAAATCGCAATAGTGCGTATTGCAATAAATGTACAGTCAACGGCAAATATGAAGCCACTAAAAAAATTTTACGACATTGTGAGCCCACAACAAATACGATTGTATACACAAAGCCATTTCGGGCGTTGACTGTGTTAACAGACTCAATGATATTTCATAATCTAATAATTACTGTCAGATATAAGGGTGGGAATGTAACGGTAAGAAAGTCACATGGCAGCGCGGGCTAATTAGCTGCTGTGTCATTAGGTTTCAAGTGATCGAAACGAGGTTTAAGCAAAGTGATCAATATTTTTTCTGCGCTGTTTATGTTCTTCCTACATGGGGACATAGGAATAGTTACCCATTTTGATAAAAGAAAGATGCACTTCTCGCAAAAGCGTTCGGTAGCTTACGAAAATGCGGGATATTTCGCAGAAGGAAGTGGAAGCAAGGCTGAATGTCAGGCAGACACGCGCCGACACACGGCGCTGTTTTACGGCTGTTTACAGATAAGTGGAGGAGAGAAAGCGCCTTGTTGACAGACCTCTGCAGGACATTTAGCACAGCTCTCTCTCTCTCTCTCTCTCTCTCTCTCTCTAAGCTGATAACCATTTCCAAGACGTATGAAACGATATTTAGGAAAGGTCTTACTTCTATAGCTGCTTTCGTCTAGCTCCGTAGATAAAGTCTGCACTGTTAATCTTGTAGCAATATTCTCATAATTAAGCGTATCATTATTTGACGAAAATCTTTTTAGGCATCTGAACAGATATGAAGCGTTAATGGAATAGGACTCACAGTACGCTTTATCAATATTTTTGCACAAATAAGCAAACATTTTAGCTGTTATGATGATTCTTAGCAGCCTGGAGTATGTATGAAATGAAGCAACACGTAACAGATACGTTGGAAAGTCTTAATCAAAAACAAAAATGAAACATATATAGAATAAGCTAAAAAACAAAAAGCACATATCGTGTATGTTATACAGGATTAATTTATTTAGTTAACCAGTTTTCGGCTTACAAGCTTCTCATGAGACTGACTATCGTCGTGAAAGAAGTTACAATATTCGCAGAATACGTTGTTACTCATCTAGACTAAGGCACAAACACATAGCAAATGTCATCTTTGACAGTGCAGTGGCAATTAAAAAGGTAAAGAAGTTGATTAATAAATATAAAACGATTAAACCAGGACAAATGTATTGAACTCGAGAAAGAGTGCCTATATAACAATTTACATTAAATTAACAATTGCAATAAGATAAATTAGTCGTTGACAAGATTACTAAAGACTAGCTTGAAGAGGTATTACATGCGGAAAGTAATACAGAAACAGCGTAAAAGATGGAATTGACTATTTTAATAGAAAAGACGGAGGACAGAGGCAAACACAGGAAATGGATGAATAGAATTGAACAGACAGTGTGAGAAGTAATGGGGAAACGCAACTAACTGAAATTTAGAAGCGGTGAAACAGTGAGCTGTTGCTGTGTTTGGTCGTTTAATATTAAATCTGGGCAGAGGGCCACACCGAACAGCTCAATACAGCCCTCTTACGAAATTCACTTATCCCCTGTCTTCTATTATTTCCCACGTCGTCCATTTTCATTCCTTCATTTTCCTCTATTCATATATTTGTGTTTCATTGTGATTGCCTCTATACTCCGTATAGCCTGCTGTTACAACCGTCAGTTCCACCTTTTACTCTCTTCCTGTATCATTTTCCTAGAATAATATCTCTTCAAACAAAGTATCACGTCCAAAATTAAGCACATACCTGTCAAAACTATTGGAAATTGGAAATTTGTGGTACGGTCATATGGGACCAAACTGCTGAGGTCATCGGTCCCTAAGCTTACTCACTACTTGATCTTACGTAAACTAAGGACAGCACACACCCACGTCCGAGGAAGGACTCGAACCTCCAAAGAGGAGGGGCGGGGGGAGAGCAGCCGCGCGGACCGTGGCAAGGTGCTCTTGACCACGCGGCTTTAAACTATTCTTTACTAGTACCAATTTGTTTCATTAGGATTGTTAATTTAATCTAAATTGTTACATAGCACTGTTTCTCGACTTTAGTACGTTTCTCCTGATTTGATCCCTTTTATTGTTCAGTTTTTACTTTTTATTTACGCTATCAACACACTGTCAAAGATGACACTGCGTTTGCATCCCAGGGGAATATATCAGAAAAAATTTCCAAATCTTACTTTACAAATATTCTAACTTCTTCGACGACGATAGTCAGTTGGAGTATGACGACACGCAAACTTAAGTAAAGCAGTTAATTAACAAGTGTTACCAAAATTTGTAATTAATACCGAAAGTTAAAAATTCAAAAAATTTATAGATGTAGCACACACAAAAAGAGAAAAGGTAACATTAGCAATAGGCCTATCAACATAGCAGCAATCATAAACAGAATTGTCTATAACCATACAATATCGCTGGACTATGTCACGTAAGCTGCCATGAAAATACTTTACTCTCACGACTACGTACAGTAGAAGTCAGATAAGGTGACAACCAACCATTATCACTCCAATAACACCAAAGGAACGGAAAGAACAACCAAATAGTGATAGAACCACGGAAATCACATGGATGTCTAAACCATCAAGAGTATGTAAAAACGTAATATAATGAAATCAATCTAAATATTACCTACAGAATTAGAAATGTACCCAAATTATGTTTCATCTCATACAGATAACTTGAAAATGGCAATTCAGCCGAAATAGGCGTATTGTAAAAATAGGACGGAATTACACTATCAAATTTTCTTTTTGATAGTGTAATAAGGAACTTTGTCAAAGTTCGTCCTTAGTCAAATTTTCTTTGATATAATCTAGCGCCTCGCCTTAGCTTTGATCGAAGGATTCGTCTTCTGTTTATTGCATGGAAAAGCGTAATCGCTTGGAGCGCTAGCATCCCTGCAGCTCTGACAAATGTTTATAAACATATCTTTGAAATTCACATGATGCGTCATATCTACAACGAAATTTAAATGTACGATGCAGATTTAACATTGTACAACTTCCGGCATTCGGAATACACAGACAGAACAAGAGGAATAAAGAGAGATTAAAAATTGCTCAGGCCGTTAGCTGTGAAGCAATCTAAAGGATATACAGGGGAAGATGTACAACTTTTGTAGAAATAAAAAGCCTTCTTAATGGCTGTAGTATGTACTGAGCAACTATTTGCCTTCAGATATTCCTTCTACAGTGTTTTATAAATAGCTTCACACGTTTCCGATATTTTCGTCTATGTGCACTGCGGTATTCGAGTGCTGTACTCTAAACACTACTAGCTTTATCCTGTTGCAAGGAATCCTAACTCCCACTTTTACGGATATAGCATTTCTGAGGTCATTGTTCTGCTTCGTTATATGGGGAGCCACTCGAGCACATACGGAATGTACTATCGTCTATTCGCAAGTAATTTTGATACGACTTGTGTCCTCGATTTGCAGCTCCCGTGACAGATTTTGTTGAATGCTTTCAGTATTTCGCCGTGAAACCAATGGCTTTACCAAGGAACGTTTCCTTTTGTTCTATTATTCTGCTCCTCTCCAAAACGCAAATACAACGCATGTGTGGTACAGGAAAATGCAGAGCACAATAGTAAGTCTTCGTCAGCCATTCTGAAGGAACTATGACGAAGATCTTTGTCAAAAGACATTTCATGATAGTGTAATACCCACAGACATACATTACTGGACTGGCAATGCCGTATACATCATTGGTGTCACAGAAGCCAGCAATCTTTAATAGCAATATGATGGAGAGCGCAAGAAATGGGAATAAACTAACTAAGGTACCTTTAGAGTTTTGACATAATGGTCAATACATGCGTCGTGTTTAATTTTTTGTATAAAGATGGAAGACGCAAGGGACGGAACATGTCTCAATGCAAACGTAACTGTAAATATCTTACGTGTTTTTGTTTTTGTGCTGTATGCAAGCCTAAATAATTATATTACAGTTTTCTTATCCTAGATACCAGCAGTAGTTAAACAGTTTATGTATATTTTAGGGGGCTAATAATCTAGTATTAACGGACGTAGCTTAATGATGTGCTTTTAAGGAGTTCTGATGAATTTCTGTTTTTCTTAGGAAAGTACGCTCGTTATAAAAGTGTTCCTGTAAACAAAACGTGCCATTTGTCTTTGATAACAAATGTGTATTCATTTGAGTGTTCTTACGAAAACTACAGGCTGCTTTAAACGTGTATGTATGTAAACTGAGTCTACACTGATGTGTCACAATTACAACGTAAATAACTACTCAACAGCAGAAATTCTTTAAACCACCTCGTAAAACTTACAACCCCGGTTCGTTTCGGAAAATGGTGTTTGTACCCCACACAAACTTCCTGACGCCGCTATATTACTGTACCAAACGCCAGGCTTCAGTAAAAGCTACGTCTTTGACAATCTGACCCACATCAAATACATTTGTCAAAGAAAATTTGGTTGTGTAATACTGGCCATAAAAGCGAACTTAGAGTACTTTGAAATGCAGCGGGCCCAGAAGAATATAAAAGGTTATTTATATGATAGCCCACGAGTTCTTTTTAACGGCCAACACCAATCTGAAAGCGAACACCGAGTCGGTTGGTCAGTGGAGACTGACAGAGACGTTGGCGGTAGCGGAGACTGGGAGCTAATTAAAAAAACTGAAGGCAGTGGAGAGACTGAGGGTTGTTAGTATGTGGTAGGCCGAATCTCCACGCGAAATTATTCTTGAATTCGTTATGATCAGACGGACAAAAAAAATCATGCAGCAGTGCACCTGTCTCCTTTGGGAAGGTGAAGTGCATGGTGACAGTCCTTGTGGAAAGTGGAACTCCTTGTCGGATGTCTCATTTTAGGAAGAGATCAGGACATTTCAACAATAGTGATTTGTTCTTGTGTGATGCTGCGCTTCTTGTAATTGCTATGGGGAGACGGAATTCTGTGGTTACGTTCCACAGCAATCACCTTGTCGCAGCACCTGAAGTCATTTGATTCTCACTCTCCGTGCTAACCTTTCCTCGGCAATGCTGCTTTAGGAGATATCAACACCTGGTTCTGACTAGTAGCCCCCTCCCCCCCCCCACTAAAAAGACTGCTAGTTTTTGTAGGCTTGTGAAACAGTAGGAGACATACGACACAATATAAGCAATTCCTCTTGAGTAGCAGTGTGGATTTGAGAAATACAGTATGCGAATATTTAACTTACTAACCTACCCTCTTACTCCTAGTCTAAGCTACGATTCTCTTACGTTCTGAACACTTCTGTCGAAAATTCTCGACACTAGTCCGATTACAGGTCTGAACAGCGATACCTGAAAAGTATGTGCGGTAGCAAGCTGAAGACGTTTGATTCCATGCTGAATTTCCACCTTTGTTTTTTTTTTCTTGACGCCAAGCCTCCATCCTCTGATGCTGTGAGCTACACACAATTTTTATACTGAACAGGAATTAGTTAACTGTGTAGTAGAAGATTCCTTTATAGTTTAGAATTTTTGTTAAAACTGGGCATTGATATTGCCTCTCCAAGAATACTGCGGAGTAAAATCTTTCCTTTAAGTGTACTGTCCCCAATATTTTGTTACCGTCAAAGAAAAACCAACTTAATCACCATGTTAATTATGAACGAGCAGGAAATCATTTAAAAACCTGTATGCTTGTAGATTTGCTTTTAGCTGAGTTCCTGACAACACCAAAGTTGGACCGAGCGAGGTGGCGCAGTGGTTAGACACTGCACTCGCATTCGGGAGGACGACGGTTCAATCCCGCGTCCGGCCATCCTGATTTAGGTTTTCCGTGATTTCCCTGAATCTCTCCAGGCAAATGCCGGGATGGTTCCTTTGAAAAGGGCACGACCGACTTCCTTCCCCATCCTTCCCTAATCCGATGAGACCGATGACCTCGCTGTCTGGTCTCCTTCCCCAAAACAACCCCAACAACACCAAAGTTGTTTATTTCTTTCTACAAGCGACAATGCGCAGTGATTATGACAGTTCCTTCCTTTCTCGTCACATATTTACAACACAGGACTTTTTAGGAAGCTCTCACCAAACTATAATTGAGCTGCCTAACCGGCACAACAATATGAATAGAAACAGCTGTTTAAACTTTTTGCTGATTGACGCGACATATGAAAAACAAAAATTAAATACACCGCTACATGGGAAACTGTCCCTGAAGGAACATTCTCTCCTCGTAATAGCTAGCAAATGCAAGTGAGCACGGGGAGCTAGGTAACGCCCTTACCATATTCTCGTCGTAGCAACTGTGTGGGCTTTGTAGGTTCTATTACCAAGTGATTGTAAAGCTCCAAAGAAACTTGCAGGCACAACAGCTTTTCACTAACGAGCGGTGCGAAACGTGATTCTATGAAGTGCTTACTCCGGCAAACGAAGGTTAGCACACGCTTCAAATGAAGTACATCTGTAATGGAGGTAGAACAGTGTCAGGGCAAACAACAGCTGTGTGTGGGCGCTTGCGCAAGTTCGCTACACGACAGTAGGGTAGAAAGGGGACAATGTGAAGAAAAGTACGACACGATCTAAGAAGATAACAGTCTTTTCAGACCTGATAAAGCCAGCAGGGTGAAATTATACCGAGTAACACAAAAATCTGCAAATGCGGTTAGCAAGAAGGTAAGCGGGAGAGCAAAAGTAAGTTAGCGATAAAGTATTATGACTGAGCTGCAGCTGCAACTTCTCCCCCCTCCCCCCCCCCCCCTCCAAAAAGGAAGGAAGGTAACTGTATGACAAGTCGAGTCGACGCCGATGTCATCAGAGGCAATTCTAGCTGGGACAGGACAAGGATGGGCCAGGAAACTAGCAGTGCCTTTTCTTAAGGACATCAGCCGACAGCCACCTGAATCAATTAAGGGAAACGACGAGAAATCCCAACCTGGGCACCACCTCGCGGATATTGAAGACCGTCCATCTGGAATACGATTTTGATTCGCAATGTGCCCCTTTAGTCGACTAAGTTGCGTGTGGAGGAGTATTACTGAATTTCAGGCGAATGTAAGGAGGGGAAGGGGAGGGGGGTACATATCGCTCCTACAGTTTGTAGAACAAGTTATCTTCTCCAATAGTACGGACATGGCACTATTTGCGTTAGTGAAATATAGGTGGCGTTGTACATGTATTTACAGAACACTGTTTTAACGAAATAAAGATGGTCGTTTCAAGGATGATGCCCGATAGACATGCGAATATTTACTTTTGTCGTAGCTTCGTGTATTTATAATCACTACATTAAAAATCACTGGTTTCTACTGCTCGAAAGGATATTTCATCTTTAGTATTATGTGTTTCGAGAAGCCGAATTCGTTCTATTTCCAGAATACTTCAAAAGTTACTAGTCCTATCGTGGAGTAGGAGACAATATCTAAGCAGATTTTTGCTCCACAGAAGTGTTAAAAGTTTTTAGTAATCAGTTAACCATAGTTGCACACACTAATTTGCGAGAACATCGTTGAACTGTTCAAACACTGATTTAACCACGATCATAGCCTATACTAATATAGGGTCGCATGTAAACTTACATTGTGTTCATGTAAACTTACATTGTGTTCAGTGCACTCATTTTATTACATCACAAACCTTGTCGAATTTCTAAGCAGCTGTTCTATTTTGAAATAAATGTGGTGTTTGCCATCAGTCTTCTGCTCCATACCGAAGATATCTTTTTTCCAGACCTGTTGCTGTTCTGTGAAATTGAGTTTTTACAATTTTACACGTTTTATGTATTATGTTCTGAGGCATCAAGGGATCACCAATTTAGTATTGGAGGGCAGCGTGGAGGGTAAAAATCGTAGAGGGAGACCAAGAGATGAATACACTAAGCAGATTCAGAAGGATGTAGGTTGCAGTAGGTACTGGGAGACGAAAAAGCTTGCACAGGATAGAGTAGCATGGAGAGCTGTATCAAACCAGTCTCAGGACTGAAGACCACAACAACAACAACAACAACATGTATTATTTTGGGCCAGGAAACGAGTATGTGCATCTACTTTTGATGTGTTTCCTCAACTTCAAAAGAATCATCTCTAACCAGTTTTTATCCAAGTCACAAGAATAGTTAACGAGCGCATATCCCTTCATCTGCTAAGCAAGGAGTACGTTTTTGTGCAAAGACGATTTTTTTAGAGGTTAGAATTGTTTTTGTGCAGAAAACTTTTTGTAGATGACAGTATCGGACAGCATCTCATCTTGTTAGCTCCAAGTCATAAATGATTTACATGAAGGTGAGTAACATTAAAAGTAGACTACGCGCAAGTTTTTGGGCCTAAAAAGTAACATATGCCACATTAATCAGTATTTCACTATGCAAATTGTGGACTGCAGTGTTAGAGAATGGAGAGTCGTTTACATGTTCAAGCTGTTAAGAGATTTACATAGTGTTACAACTTTCAGTGTTGAAGTAGGCACAAAAATATCTGGAGAGAGTCCGGTGATCAAAGGTTGCCTCAAAGATGCGCGATGTTATTTAAATGAAAGAGAGAGAGAGAGAGAGAGTGTGTGTGTTGTGTGTGTGTGTGTGTGTGTGTGTGTGTGTGTGTGTGTGTGTGTGTGTGTGTGTGTGCGTGTAAATCGTAAGGATAAGCTGTTCATTTTACTGATGACCAAGTCATTTTTCCAGAGGATGGTAGATGAGCAACTACGAGGTTAGAAATTTGGGGTTTAACCACTGATTGCAACGAAACAGTATTTGGTTACTCGAGGAGTGGGTCAGGAACTGGCGTTAGGTTTTCGAGTCGTAACGTCTTTGGACTTCTAACAAATACACTGTTGTGCGAAAGTTATGGGCGGAATTAAGTTTTGCATGATGTGTCACTGTTAAGTAACAGCTCAATCAAACTTTACCATTAATGTAACTGCTACAGTATAGTACAGAAGGTAACGAAGAAATACGGAAGAAAACTAAAACGACACTTCTATTGAAAGACAATAGGTGCACGGAAGTCACCGCGATTCAGCGAATGGACTGGCCTGTCCGTTCCCCCGATTTAAAAGTGTTGGGGATACATTTTGCAGCACATCCACAGTAGTAGAGCTACCTGTGGCCACCCCACATTCCATTATTGCCAAATTTATTCAAGATGGCAGCAATGACGTCATCCAAGATGGCGGCATGTAGACTTGGCAACAGTGAATGACGTCATTCAAGATGGCGGATTTTGGCGGGAAGATAGGGCAGTTTGACTACCTCCTCTAACCTAAACCTCCAGAAAAAAATTTGAGGGAAATCCAAATTCCAGCAGGATAATGCGTCACACCACGAAAATGGCGGGAAAATTGACCAGCATTATCGTGCTGGAATTTGAGCTTGCCACCATTTTCTAGGGGGTTGCGGGTTAGGTTAGTGGACATAGCCCAATTGGTCTATTTTCCTGCCATTTTCGTGGTGTGACGCGTTATCCTGCTGGAATTTGAATTTGCTGCCAGTGTTTTCTTGAGGGTTAGGTTAGTGGAGGTACCCCAATTGCCCTATCTTACCACCAAAATCCGCCATCTTGGATGACGTTATGCGCTATTGCCAAGTCTACATGCTGCCATCTTGGATGATGTCATCGTCGCCATCTTGAATAAATTTGCTAACAATGGAATGTGGGGTGGCGCACAGGTAGCTCTCCTATTATCCACATGCACAAACGACCGCCCAGCGGTTGCCAACTGCGTAGGTGGACGAACAGAACGCCCTACAACAAGAACTCTTTTAAGATTGTGAACAGCAGGGGAGAACACTGCAGATCATGCAGTATTGTCCATGGTGATAATATGTCCTATTAAGGACCATACCCCACCTCTTCCAGCGTCAGGGAGACCATAATGAATAGCGGTGACTTCATTGAGGTTACTCTTTGAATGAAAAGTGTGATTTGATCGTCCCATTGATTATTTCTTGCCATTATCCTTCTGAACTATGTTGCACCAGTTACTTCTATGTATGGTGTAAGTTTCGTCGAGCTATGTTTCGGAGTGACACACCATGCGGAAGTTACTTTCGTCATTAAGTCTTTCACCCCGCTGTATTCGCGAATCATTAGTATCAAAGATAGATCCAGTAAGAGCGAAATTAAGAACCGCATTGGCCTAAGTAGACAAGCAACAAAAATCCAGTTTTATGGAGCACACATGTTAGATCAGATATGAAGATAAAAATATTTAAAACAGAGGAAGTATAGCAACGTAATGAGCAGGAGCGTGGGAAATAAAATATTAACAGGAACTTATTGTCAACGGGGGTGACGTCTGGTAGGTTGACACTATAGGATGAAATTAAAAAGGTAGTCATACCTGAGAAAGAACTTCGGTTCATTGTAATGGATACAATCTGAGCAAAATGACATAGTATGGACATGTATGCTGTGTGAGAAGACTGATGGCCTAAGATGATGGAATCAATTCCAGCTAATAGAAGAATCCCAACACAATGTGGGAAGAGGGAGTCAGAAGAGCTGTGTCAGAGGAGTCTGCTGGCGAAAGACTGGAAATGAAGACTTTGTAATGTAGTGTCAGAGAAAACCATTATAATGTTTCATTACACCGCAAAAAAAATGATTAGAAAAATCAGTCAACGAATCTTTTTACAGAGACAATAAGTGACCCAATGGAAGCATATAGGTGGAAAATACAAGCGTGAATAGGGAAAGAACTGCTTGATTAAACCAAGTTTCGCATAGACGTTTATGTGGCCTACAGTGTAATATCTAATCATGATGTTGTTGTCGTTGTTGTGGTCTTCAGTCCTGAGACTGGTTTGATGCAGCTCTACATGCTACTCTACCCTGTGCAAGCTGCTTCATCTCCCACTGCTGAATGCAACCTACATCCTTCTGAATCCGCTTAAGTGTATTCATCGCTTTGTCTCCCTCTACGATTTTTACCCTCCACGCTGCCCTCCAGTACTACATTGGTGATCCCTTGATGCCTCAGAACATGTCCTATCAACCGATCCCTTCTTCTAGTCAAGTTGTGCCACAAACTCCTCTTCTCCCCAATTCTATTCAATACCCCCTCATTAGTCTACCCATCTAATCATCATTCTTCTGTAGCACCACATTTCGAAAGCTTCTATTCTCTTCTTGTCTAAACTATTTATCGACCATGTTTCACTTCCATACACGGCTACACTCCATACAAATACTTTCAGAAACGACTTCCTGACACTTAAACCAATACTCTATGTTAACAAATTTCTCTTCTTCAGAAATGCTTTCCTTGCAATTGCCAGTGTATATTTTATATCCTCTCTACTTCGACCATCATCAGTTATTTTGCTCCCCAAATAGCAAAACTCCTTTACTACTTTAAGCGTCTCATTTCCTAATCTAATTCCCACAGCATCACCCGACTTGACTACATTCCATTATACTTGTTTTGCTTTTGTTCATCTTGTATCCTCCTTTCAAGACACTGTCCATTCCGTTGAACTGCTCTTCCAGGTCCTTTCCTGTCTCTGACAGTATTACCATGTCATCGGCGAACCTCAAAGTTTTTATTTCTTCATGGATTTTAATACTTACTTAGAACTTTCCTTTTGTTTCCTTTATTGCTTGCTCAATATACAGATTGAATAACATCGGGGATAGGCTACAACCCTGTCTCACTCCCTTCCCAACCACTGCTTCCCTTTCATGTCGCTCGACTCTTATAACTGCCATCTGGTTTCTGTACAAATTGTAAATAGCTTTTCGCTCCCTGTATTTTACCCCTGCCACCTTCAGAATTTGAAAGAGTATTCCAGTCAACATTGTCAAAAGCTCTCTGTAAGTCTACAGATGCTAGAAACGTAGGTTTGCCTTTCCTTAATCTTTCTTCTAAGATACGTCGTAGGGTCAGTATTGCCTCACGTGTTCCAATATTTCTACAGAATCCAAACTGATCTTCCCAGAGGTCGGCTCCTACTAGTTTTTCCATTCGTCTGTAAAGAATTCGCATTAGTATTTTGCAGCCGTGACTTATTAGACATAGTTCGGTAATTTTCACATCTGTCAACACCTGCTTTCTTTGGGATTGGAATTACTATATTCTTCTTGAAGTCTGAGGGTATTTCGCCTGTCTCATACATCTTGCTCACCAGATGGTAGAGTTTTGTCAGGACTGGCTCTCCCAAGGCCGTCAGTAGTTCTAATGGAATGTTGTCTACTCCCGAGGCCTTGTTTCGACTCAGGTCTTTCAGTGCTCTGTCAAACTCTTCACGCAGTATCTTATCTCCCATTTCATCTTCATCTACATCCTCATCCATTTCCATAATATTGTCCTCTAGTACCTCCCCTTGTATAGACCCTCTATATACTTACTCCTTCCACCTTTCTGCTCTCCCTTCTTTGCTTGGAACTGGGTTTCCATCTGAGCTCTTGATATTCATACAGGTGGCTCTCTTTTCTCCAAAGGTCTCTTTAATTTTCCTGTAGGCAGTATCTATCTTACCCCTCGTGAGGTAAGCCTCTACATCCTTAAATTTGTCCTCTAGCCATCCCTGCTTAGCCATTTTGCACTTCCTGTCGATCTCATTTTTGAGACGTTTGCATTCCTTTTTGCCTGCTTCATTTACTGCATTTTTATATTTTCTCCTTTCATCAATTCAATATTTCTTCTGTTACCCAAGGATTTCTGCCAGCCCTCGTCTTTTTACCTACTTGATCATTTGCTGCCTTCACTACTTCATCCCTCAAAGCTACCTTTTCCTCTTCTGCTGTATTTCTTTCCCCCCATTCCTGTCAATTGTTCCCTTATGCTCTCCCTAAAACTCTGTACAACCTCTGGCTTAGTTTATCCAGGTTCCATCTCCTTAAATTCCCACCTTTTTGCAGTTTCTTCAATTTTTCCTACAGTTCATAACCAATACATTGTTGTCAGAGTCCACATCTGCCCCTGGAAATGTCTTACAATTTAAAACATGGTTCCTAAATCTGTCTTACCATTATATAATTTATCTGAAACCTATTATCTCCAGGGTTCTTCCATGTATACAACCTTCTTTCATGATTCTTGAACCAATTGTTAGCTACGATTAATTTATGCTCTGTGCGAAATTCTACCAGACAGCTTCCTCTTTGTTCCATAATAACACTGGAGAACTGCCGGATATCAGTAACTTCCTGCCACGATATTTCGGCGGAGAGTCTTCTGGCCATCTTCAGGTGAGTGCCACTGTAGTAGTACTGGCGAGTACGCGCTGAGCTCCGCTATTTAAAGCCTTCTGAGGTGACATTGCGCATGCGCTGCTCAGCGTGCGCGTTCATAACTGCTCCGTGCGCTGCGCCTCGCGCCCTCCACTGTGAAAGCCTGGCGTATCGGTGTCAGGTCGATTTCCATCTTTATGCAGATAACTACGTCGACTACGAAGTTTCTCTATAACAGGATTCCAAGCAGAGTTCAGCTGATAACCGCTATCTCGATTGATGGGAGTCTCGTTGTCAGACAATCTTATTTCCACAGATTCATTGATAATCGAGCTCCAAAAGTTTGATGTATGGGCCAAAATTTTTGTGTCGTAGTTCATGGAATGGTCTGTGGAAATACAATGTTCGGCGATTGCGGACTTGGTGGGTTGGAGAAGGCGAGTATGCCGTTGGCGTTCCACAATGCGTTCCTGCACAGTTCGTGTTGTTTGCCCTATATATGATTTGCCGCATTCACACGGAATTTTGTGAACACCTGGTTTACGCAGGCCCAGGTCGTCTTTAACGGATCCCACGAGTGATGAAATTTTGGTAGGAGGGCGAAAGATGACTCTCACTTGATACTTGCTCAATATTCTGCCTATCTGTGAAGAAATATTCCCAATAAATGGTAGATAAACAGTCGTCCTGAAGGCCTCTTCCTCTTCCTTGTTCCGTCGTTTGTAGGTCTTCATCACTCTGTTCACTTGCCTAGGTGAAAAGCCGTTCTTCTAAAATACTTTTTGCAGGTGTTCCAGTTCCGCTTGAAGACTGTCGGCGTCAGAGATAGTATGGGCACGGTGGACCAAGGTTTTGAGAACGCCCATTGTTTTTGCTGGATGGTGGCAACTAGTAGCTTATAGGTACAGGTCTCTATGACTGAGCTTTCTGTACACCGAGTGGCCAAGTGTGCCATCACTCTTCCGTCGCACCAAGACGTCTAAAAATGGCAGACAACCATCTCTCTCTATATCCATGGTAAACTTTATGTTTTCATGTATGGAGTTCATGTGACGTAAAAATTGTTGGAGACGGTCCAGACCATGAGGCCACACTATAAAAGTGTCGTCAACGTACCGCCAAAATACTGTGGCAGAGTCGAGTGCTCTCTCCTCAAAATCCTCCATAAAAAGATTGGCCACCAGGGGGAGACAAAGGACTCCCCATGGCGACACCATCAGATTGTTCGTAAAATTCGTTGTTAAATATAAAATATGTAGAGGAGAGAGTGTGCTCAAACAACGCTGTAATGTGTGCACCAAACATATTGCCAATGAGGTGTAGTGAGTCCACCAGAGGCATCTTTGTGAACAGTGAAACCACATCAAAACTGACCAATAGATCACTACTTTGCAGTTGTAGTGACTGAAGTCGACAGATAAAATCACCAGAATTCTTTATGTGATGTGCACACTTGCCTATCATTGGTTTGAGCAAAGATGCCAAGAATTTTGCTAGGTCGTAGGTGGCTGCTCCAATGTTACTCACAATTGGACGTAATGGCACATTTTCCTTGTGGATCTTAGGCAGTCCATATAGCCTAGGTGGAACTGAACTGTTTGGTTTCAGTCTCTTGATGACCTCCTTCGGTAGAGAACTATTTGATAAAAGTTCTGCTGTTTTTCGCACTACTCGACTCGTGGGATCCTTATCGATTTTGCGATACGTTGAATCACATAATAAAACATTGATCTTATTAATATAGTCATCCCTTGGTATGAGGACAGTAGCGTTTCCTTTGTCAGATTTTAAGACTACTGTATCCACATCTGCTCGTAAGTTACGGAGGGCTATCCTCTCCATGGGCGGGATGTTATTCTTCATTGGTGCACCCCTGGTCAATACACGGCAAGGCTCTCACGGCTTCCTCGTTCATTTCTTACCCCCAATCCGTATTCACCTACTATGTTTCCTTCTCTCCCTTTTCCTACACTCGAATTCCAGTCACCCATGACTATTAAATTTTCGTCTCCCTTCACTATCTGAATAATTTCTTTTATCTCATCATACATTTCATCAATTTCTTCATCATCTGCAGAGCTAGTTGGCATATAAACTTGTACTACTGTAGTAGGCGTGGGCCACAATAATGCGTTCACTATGCTGTTTGTAGTAGCTTACCCGCACTCCTATTTTTTTATTCATTATTAAACCTACTCCTGCATTACCCCTATTTTATCTTGTATTTATAACCCTGTATTCACCTGACCAGAAGTCTTGTTCCTCCTGCCACCGAACTTCACTAATTCCCACTATAACTTTAACCTATCCATTTCCCTTTTCAAACTTTCTAATCTACCTGCCCGATTAAGGGATCTGACATTCCACGCTCCGATCCGTAGAACGCCAGTTTTCTTTCTCCTGATGTGGCCTACAGTGTAATATCTAATCATAGTGCATACAAATTCTGCCCACCAGCTTACCGACTTGGCTAAGTTGCATGTTCACAGAAGCTAAACCGAAGTGACCTTTTATTATTTCTTAACACAATGGGGACGGACTGCGCTACGCCGTGCCACGTTGCCCACTCTGGGGAAGGCGCAGTCCTCCACGCGTGTTCGGCCTCGCTCCCTTTCCTTTTCCTTTCCCGAGATCCCGGCCGCCGTCTACACTCAGGCGCACCTCTACCGTCGACCAAGGTCACGCACGACCGCACTAGCGGACAACAGCCTTACTAGCTCTGCTTCGGTTCCGCGAACGCATACTGCGGCCTCCGCAGTCTGGGCACTTTCATGTGTCACTGTAACAATACCGGACAAAAAGTTAGTCACCCGCACGGCAAATCGAGCAAATGTCGCGTAACAACAGCCGTGTACCGCAAGTCTCTAAAGGAACGGAAGGTTCCAAATGATTGGAAAAGAGCCCAGGTAGTCCCAGTCTTCAAGAAGGGTCGTCGAGCAGAAGCGCAAACCTATAGACCTGTATCTCTGACGTCGATCTGTTGTAGAATTTTAGAACATGTTTTTTTCTCGCGTATCATCTCGTTTCTGGAAACCCAGAATCTACTCTGTAGGAATGTACTGCGAATACATAGAATGAAGGATCCTTTATTGTGTGATTATATGATTGCGGAACAAACACTGGTAGCAGTTACTTCTGTAAAATATCTGGGAGTATGCGTGCGGAACGATTTGAAGTGGAATGATCATACAAAATTAATTGTTGGTAAGGCGGGTACCAGGTTGAGGTTCATTGGGAGAGTCCTTAGAAAATGTAGTCCATCAACAAAGGAGGTGGCTTCCAAACACTTGTTCGACCTATACTTGAGTATTGCTCATCAGTGTGGGATCCGTACCAGGTCGGGTTGAGGAGGAGATGAAACGTCCCCTTTGAACAATTACACACGAAGGTGCTTAAACTGACACACAATATTTTTATTGCAACGCAATCTGACTTTCAAAATCTGTCCGAGATAATTCCTGTTAGAGAAATGGATACTGTGCTATCGCATCTTTCTGATCTATATTGTATTCGTTTTGTTGTCGTCCCACATTGGAAAGCTTTGCAGAATGCCGTGAAATTTCCCCTACAGATACAATCCTACAAGAGGCACGAACTCCTTGAATGCAAGAAGTTATGTGCAAAAAAACTAACCTAAGGCCATCACACACATCCATGCCCGAGGAAGAATTCGAACCTGCGACCGTAGCAGTCTCGCGGTTCCGGACTGAAGCGCCTAGAACCGCTCGGCCACGATGGCCGGCAGTTATTTGCATTTTACACAGATACGCATAAATAACAAAGTGAAAAAGTTTTTGATCGAAATGATTTCAACAGTGAAAAAGTCCTAATTATTTGCCGGGAATAATAATTTTAGATATTTGGCACTTAGCAAGAAAACCAGATACAAAGCATAAAGTAAGGAGGAGCTATTTTCTAGGTTTCAGATCATGTTTGATGTGTTTGCAAGTATGTATTGTGTCCAGCAGTTATATGTCTGTTCTGTTCTTTTAGTTCTCGGGATGAAGTGAATTTTTCACACGACCTCTGAAAAGAACATCCATTATGACTTTTGCTTTGATCAGTGAAGATAACTGATTGATTGTAAATTTGTATTTATATTTCGATTTTTTTTTTTCGTGGAAAGTGTAGCCCCTCACAGTCTCACTTTCACGGCTGATGTGCCAAACTGCACAGCAAAATTTAGTTTTCGTGCTAACGTGTGAACGAAAATAATCACTGGAGACAGACTACAATCAGTATAGGGATAGACAGCCAGGTTCGCTGCAGTGGACTCTTGTCCCGAGGAGTGAAATGCGAGAATGAAGTCTATTGTGTAGAAGGGGCTTCATATCGGGTCATTTATCAGGATAAAACCAGGAACGCATGCATCCCCAGGAACATACTCAAAACGAAAATAGAGAAAAAAAAGGGGCAATACTTTGATATCAGGAATACTGAAACATTTTGTCTCATGTCTAGGGTAAATTGTTAAACTGTATGGTGCTAAAGCTCCTCTCTCTCTCTCTCTCTCTCTCTCTCTCTCTCTCTCTCTCTCTCTCTCTCTACCGTCGCCCTCCACCAAAATACAAGATCATGGAACCACCTCTGGCCAGGACTACACTCTCCACATTCATGAAGTGGAAAATTGTGGGTGCAATCTACTATGACTTGCATCACTCGAAAAGCAAATTCACGATTCGTCAGACTACACTACATGCCTCTAGTCAGCTGTCCAGTTCTGTGTTTATTGGCTTATTGAAGAGGTGCAGCTTGATGTGATGCTGTGATAACTGCCTTCTGCGAGTATGATGTCGGTCACATGCAGTTCTCATGACCATGTTAGCTCGAAAACTGAGATGGACCTGCATTCTCTGACCTTAGCACTTCCTGTCGTGTTTGAAACAATCTTTGACAGGGTGTGACAGTACTCCTTTGTCTCTTTTACGTTATTAAGTCGTCTTCACAGTACATCATTCCTTTTGGAAGCGTTGGACAGTTCGCTTTGATATGCCATGAAATCTGTCGACTTCATACACGAAGCTGTCACTGACACAGGACACAAAATTTGATACAGTCTCTAAAAACTGGTTGTATGCAGCTCTCGACACTAGTCTGTGCACCCCTTTTCACCATTGCACTGTTCACGTATTTCAAGGGCAGAGTAGTCAAATATTGGTCTCCCTCTAAAAAATTTATAAGCACATTATCCTTAATTACTAAATTAACTATTCTGATGGCTCACGTTGTGACCTACCAACCTATCCCCTTCTTTCACTCAGGTTATGCCGTAAGGCTCTCTTCACCCCAGCTACATTCAGCACCTCCGCTTTAGTTGTTCGATTCATCTAATCTTCAGCATTCTTCTGTAGCATTAGATTTCAAAAGCTTCCATTCCGTTCTTGTGTGAACGGTTCATCATCCAGTTTCAATTATGTACAAGACAACATCCCAGACATATATTTTCAAAAGAAAACTTCCTGAAGCATTTATACGCGACGTTTAAAAATCTTTTTTGAATAGCTTTTCTGCAATTTATATCATCTTCTCATATCGCCAGGTTTTTGCACTCAAACGGCAAAACCAATTTACTACTTCAAGTGTCTCATTTCATAATCAGCCCATGGCCTTTTCACAGTGGTAACACTAGTTCCCGTCAGATCACCGAAGTTAAGCGCTGTCTGGCTGGGCTGACCGTCCGGTCTGCGGTGCAGTCAGCCCTTGTGAGGCTAACTGAAGAGTAGCGGCTCTGGTCTCAAACTGACATACGGCCGGGTAAGCGGTGTGCTGACCACACGCCCCTCCGCATTCGCATCCAGTGGCGCCTGTTGGTTGAGGATGACACGGCGGTCTGTCGGTTCCTTTGGGCCTCCCAAGGTCTGTTCGGACGGAGACATTTCATAATGAGCGCCCGATTTCATTCAGCTACATTCCACTGCCACTGTTTTGTTTTTCTTGACGTTCAGTTTATAACCTCTTTTCAACACACTATCCGTTCCATTTAGTTGCCCTTCCAAGCACTATCACTCTCAGCCAAAATTACCATCTCATTGGCTAACCTCGTTGCTCTTTCTCGCCAAACTTTAATTCCCTTTCCCAATTCCATTTTCGTTTCTACTACCGCTTATTCAGTGTACAAATTGTGTAGGGTACAACCCTGTATCACTCTTCTGAATTATTGCTTCCCTTTCATTTCCTTCGACTCTTAGCTGTAATTTGGTTTCTGTACAAGTTGTAAACAAAGTTCTGCCCCTGTATTTTATCTCTGCTATATTCAAAATTTCGAAGAGAGTATTGCAGTTAACGTCATCAAAAGCTTTCTCCAAATATGCAAGTGCTGTGAATGTAGATTTGGATTTGGATTTCTCCAGTTATCAGTTATGAGAAGTCTTAGCGTTATACATCCCTGACATGGTCTGTCTGGGAGCAATGTGCATTGTGTGGCAACTGAAGAAAACGCCACAAGCCACGATCGCTAGAACACTGTATTATTGTATGACCAGTTTCGACAGAGCTATGCTATGCTGCCATCTGGTAGCGAGCATGAACACTTGCAACTGACAACACAGTCATGTTTATGTTTGTATGTAGTATTTCTCCATTTGAAATGCCGACGTCTATTGATCCTCATGACCGTGGGGGTGTGCAAATGCAGTGTGAATCGATTTAACACTGATGGATAATTTGCTGTGAAGTTAAAATCCGATCACTGCATAGCTGTGTCGTAATCAGTCATCCAATAAAATACTGTTTTAGTGATGTTGGCTTGTGGAGTTCAATTACCAGGTCATAGCCTCACAACTAGTTTCCATGTTCCTACATTCCTCTGGAGCCCACACTGATCTTAACCGATGTCTACTTTTACCTTCGATTCCATCCTTTTACAGAGAAACCTTGTCAGTAAATTTGCAACCATGACTTGGGAACCTGAAGTTTCGATAATATGCACACCCACCAGCGCGTGCCACATTATTCTGTATTTTAAAATATTTCGCCCGCATAGAATCTCGCTGAATGAGATGTTGAAGGAAACCAGGAGAGAACTGCTGTAAGCATCTTATAATAATTATGAACTAACGTCATCTACGAGGGGGGACCCAAAAGAAACCGGATTGTTGTCATAAAAATTTATTGACGAATCTTTTTACAAAATTACTTCAGTCACCTTCAAAATACTCTCCATTATATGCGATGCACTTGTCAGGTCTCTTTTCCCACTGTTGGAAGCATGTTTGGAACTCTTCAAGTTTGATATTGTCCAGTGCCCTTTGCGAAGCTGTTTTTACCGCCTCTACATAGTCATAACTCTCCCCTTTAAGCGTTTTTTTCATTCGTGGAAATCGGAAAAAGTCGCACGGGGCTAGGTCCGGCGGTATACGGAGCGTGGGGAACGACAGACCACCTCTGAGATGCCATATAGTGGGTCACTCATAAGACCGTGTGTGCTGGAGCGTTGTCGTGATGCAGAAACCAGTCACCTGATCGCCAATGTTCCGGGCGTTTCCTCCTCACATCCTCTCGCAGACGCCTTAAAACATCCAAGCAAAAGTGCTGGTTAACAGTCTGGCCAGGGGGGTACGAATTCCCGATGCACAATTCCACGAACATCAAAAAAGACAATGA